>NC_064629.1:372842757-373148666 GCF_023864275.1 Schistocerca cancellata
GCGGACCTTGATCAAGCGCCACTTCCTTTTAACTGTACGGTATATGTTATATTGCATTTAGGAACTTTCGGGTAATTGAACATGTATCAATAATTACGGATTTCTGTAATTGTATATATAAGTTTGGATGTAGCTGTATTGCATTGATGTACTGGTGGATATTGTGTGGTATGACTCCTGTAGTTGATAGTATAATTGGTATAATGTCAACTTTATCCTGATGCCACATGTCCTTGACTTCCTCAGCCAGTTGGATGTATTTTTCAATTTTTTCTCCTGTTTTCTTCTGTATATTTGTTGTGTTGGGTATGGATATTTCAATTAGTTGTGTTAATTTCTTCTTTTTATTGGTGAGTATGATGTCAGGTTTGTTATGTGGTGTTGTTTTATCTGTTATAATCGTTCTGTTCCAGTATAATTTGTATTCATCATTCTCCAGTACATTTTGTGGTGTGTACTTGTATGTGGGAACGTGTTGTTTTATTAGTTTATGTTTTATGGCAAGTTGCTGATGTATTATTTTTGCTACATTGTCATGTCTTCTGGGGTATTCTGTATTTGCTAGTAATGTATATCCACTTGTGATGTGATCTACTGTTTCTATTTGTTGTTTGAAAAGTCTGCATTTATCTGTTGTGGTGTTGGGATCTTTAATAATATGCTTGCTGTAATATCTGGTGTTTATTGTTTGATCCTGTATTGCAATCATGAATCCGTCCGTCTCACTGTATATATTGCCTTTTCTTAGCCATGTATTGGATGCGTCTTGATCGATGTGTGGCTGTGTTAGATGATACGGGTGCATGACATGTAGTGTTTTCTTTTTCCAATTTACTTTCTTCGTATATGTTGATGTTATGTGATCTAAAGGGTTGTAGAAGTGGTTATGAAATTGCAGTGGTGTAGCCGATGTATTTATATGAGTGATTGCTTTGTGTATTTTGCTAGTTTCTGCTCGTTCTACAAAGAATTTTCTTAAATTGTCTACCTGTCCATAATGTAGGTTTTTTATGTCGATGAATCCCCTTCCTCCTTCCTTTCTGCTTAATGTGAATCTTTCTGTTGCTGAATGTATGTGATGTATTCTATATTTGTGGCATTGTAAACGTGTAAGTGTATTGAGTGCTTCTAGGTCTGTGTTACTCCATTTCACTACTCCAAATGAGTAGGTCAATATTGGTATAGCATAAGTATTATAGCTTTTGTCTTGTTTCTTGCTGTCAATTCTGTTTTCAGTATTTTTGTTAGTCTTTGTCTATATTTTTCTTTTAGTTCTTCTTTAATATTTGTATTATCTATTCCTATTTGTTGTCTGTATCCTAGATATTTATAGGCATCTGTTTTTTCCATCGCTTTTATGGAGTCACTGTGGTTATTCAATATGTAATCTTCTTGTTTAGTGTGTTTTCCCTTGACTATGCTATTTTTCTTACATTTGTCTGTTCCAAAAGCCATATTTACATCTTTGCTGAATACTTCTGTTATCTTTAGTAATTGGTTGAGTTGTTGAATGGTTGCTGTCAGTAGTTTTAGATCATCCATGTATAGCAAATGTGTGATTTTTGTGTGGGTATGTTCCAGTAATATTATATCCGTAATTTGTATTATTTAGCATGTTGGATAGTGGTTCAGAGCAAGACAACCAGAAAGGACTTAATGAGTCTCCTTGGTATATTCAACGCTTAATCTGTATTGGTTATGTTGTGATATTATTAGAGTTTGTTTGGATATCAAGTGTGGTTTTCCAGTTTTTCATAACTATGTTTAGGAACTGTATCAATTTAGGATCTACTTTGTATATTTCCAATATCTGTAGTAACCATGAGTGGGGTACACTATCAAAAGCTTTTTGGTAATCAATGTATGCGTAGTGTAGTGACCTTTGTTTAGCTTTAGCTTGATATGTCACCTCTGTATCTATTATCAGTTGCTCTTTACATCCTCGTGCTCCTTTGCAGCAGCCTTTTTGTTCTTCATTTATAATTTTGTTCTGTGTTGTATGTGTCATTAATTTCGGTGTAATGACTGAAGTTCATATTTTGTAGATTGTTGGTAGGCATGTTATGGGGCGATATTTAGCTGGGTTTGCTGTGTCTGCTTGATCTTTAGGTTTCAGATAGGTTATTCCATGTGTAAGTGTATCAGGGAATGTGTATGGGTCTGCAATGTATCTGTTAAATAATTTAGTTAGATGTGAATGTGTTGAGGTGAACTTCTTTAGCCAGAAATTTGCTATTTTATCATTTCCAGGGGCTTTCCAATTGTGCGTAGAATTAATTGCTCGGGTGACTTCATGTTGCAAAATTATCACTTCAGGCATTTGTGGTATCATCTTGTATGAGTCTGTTTCTGCTTGTATCCACCGTGCATGCCTGTTATGATGTACCGGGTTTGACCATATGTTGCTCCAGAAGTGTTCCATGTCTGTTATGTTTGGTGGATTGTCTATTTTAATGTGTGTGTTATCTATTGTTTGGTAAAATCTCTTTTGGTTTGTGTTGAATGTTTGGTTTTGTTTCCTTCTGTTTTCACTTTTTTTGTATCTTCTAAGTCGTTTGGCCAATGCTTGTAATTTCTGCTTCTTTTCATCTAATTGCTCTATTGCTTCTTGTTGTGAGATTTTACCTAACCTTTTTCGTTTTTTGTCTGATATTTCATTTCTTATAAATTGTGTTAGCTGTCCGATGTCTTTTCTCAGTTTTTCTATTCTGATCTGTAGCCTGTGTTGCCATGCTGGTTTTGTGGGTTTCTTCTGTGTGTTGGTTGTTTCTGATCTCTGCCTAGTGTGTATATTTAGTGTAGTGAGTGCTCCTACATAAACCAGTAGTTGTAACTCTTCCATAGTTGTGTTTTCATTTATTTTGTTGTGTATGATTGTGTTGATAGTTGTCATTGTTGTTTCGACTTGTGGGTTATTTGGTGGTCGATGCAAGAATGGTCTAATGTCTGTATTTGTGTCTTTGTATTCTATATATGTCAGCTGAAATTTTTCTTCTAATCTAACATGTGTGTCACTTCGTGTTCTATTTGTGCTTGTTCTGATGGCTGTCTTAAGATGTCGTTTCCCTCTGATTGTTTAACTGACGCGTTTTGTTCTTTGTTTGTTTTCTCTGGTATGTTTGAGTCCGTTACTGTATTTTCTTCTTCTTCTGATTGCACATAATTTTGTTCTAGTATTTGTTGTACTTGTTGTTTGATGTTTTCTAATTCTGACTGGAGTATCCTATTATTTTTGATTATTACACGGATCTGATCAGCTAGTCGTTGTTCTGTTAAAAATTTTAATTCTGGGTATCTGGTAATAAATGTTGTGTATACTTGTGATCTGTATCCAGTTGTGTTGGTTCCTAGGTTTGTTGCTTGGTAATAACAGAACATGAGGTGTCGATTAACTTCATCTGACCATCTCATCCTCTGTCTTTGTTTTCCTTCTAGGGTGGTTGCAGGAAGCATATCCTGCAAAACACCTCTATTTGGATT
Organism: Schistocerca cancellata; assembly: GCF_023864275.1. NCBI lineage: Eukaryota > Metazoa > Arthropoda > Insecta > Orthoptera > Acrididae > Schistocerca > Schistocerca cancellata. The sequence goes on from NC_064629.1 coordinate 372,846,238, forward strand.
TAAATCATTTTCCAGTTGGCTAGCAGTGTCGTTACCATTGTGGGCGGGCATAGGGTTCAAGCGTCGTCCCTACCATGACGGCGCTTGTCCGAGGCTTCTTTAGTTCTGTCCTGAACCAAGTAATCACACTAAAAGGGGGGTTAGCCCTATTAGTGATTTGTTCTTTTCGTCGCCTTTTACGACTGGCAGAACATACCGGAGGCCTATTCTTTTCCCGGGCCTCCACGGGAATTATTTTATTATTATTATTATAAGTCACGAGAAATTTGTGATTGTTAAGCAACTCGTTTATGGAACACTGACACTCTTGGCAAGCGTATACTGTAGTTGGGATAGGGAAATTTTGCCACTGCAGTGTCAGTGGTAGTACGCCATGGACTTGGCAGATCCTAACGTAAAGGATCATAAACATTATGTCTCAACGGCGTTTTACAGTTGAAACAGCATGCGCCACACACAGGGCCATCAGTTTGTATATATGGTTTTTCTGCATCAGCATTATAATTTTCTTGTCAACCGATAAATTTTAATTACAGTGTACTTGAAAGAAAATCATGTTAATTTGCTGAACTGGTCTGATTTTATTTCTGACAAACATCTTTGTTACGAATTATAACATAGGTTCCTCTATTATTAAAGTCAAGAAATACACGTACAAAAAAATCAGTCAGTAAGTCACGTTGTTGCTCATAATTCTTCGAGGTGTTGTAAAACAAGAACAGCACGTGTGTGAATGACAAAGAGAAAGAGCAAGGGATTTTCTTTTAATTATTTTTCTAATGTAATGATACTTGTTACTCTGAAACAGAACTAACTGCTTGTCCACCACACAGTGTGTTATTAGAAAAGATATTAATTGTATGTATGAAAACTTGTTGTTTCCTAATTATACAATGTAGAGTTGACCATGTGCGTCGTGAACTCCCGGAGAAACGATCTTCTGCGCATTATACGAAACCATCGTCGGGACTTGCAACGCGTGTTTAAATGCCGTCTGCGTGCGTGCGGCCAGTAGACTGACTAAGGAAACAAAGGACCTTTCTGGACAGTGGCTGACCCTTATCGTGAATTTACGGCGAGCGAGGGGGCAGAGAAAGAGGCCGATAACATGGAAGCTCCCAGATGGCGTGTGTGCGGTGGCCAGCTTCCCGCGCGCAGCTCAGCCGCCCGCAAAATTACTGCTTCTTTTCTATCTCTTCTGCATTTTTCATATACATCACATTGAACTTCCGAAGGTCACTATACGAAACCAATGTAACAACAAATATTCAAATGTTAAAGGAGAAATAAAGGCATAACTGTCCCTGAAAAAGCCGGCCGAAGTGGCCGTGCGGTTCTGGGCGCTACAGTCTGGAACCGAGCGACCGCTACGGTCGCAGGTTCGAATCCTGCCTCGGGCATGGATGTGTGTGATGTCCTTAGGTTAGTTAGGTTTAATTAGTTCTAAGTTCTAGGCGACTGATGACCTCAGAAGTTAAGTCGCATAGTGCTCAGAGCCATTTTTGTCAGTGAAAAGTGCACAGATGTTATAGTGTTTTCGCCCTTGTTCAATTCAGCCAGCGACGCGCGAAATGACATTGGCAGACGATGAATAGGACTTAAGAATTTGAGAAAAAAATGGTGCCTATATGTATCTACTTTAAAACTATTCGAAGATACTTTCAGAACGTGCATTATACTGCAAAAGGCTAAAACACTTTTACTGATAAATATTTCAATAGTTTCGTGTACCCTAATTACAACAGACCTTCATAAATTTACTTATAAAATATGTGAAGCACTGTACAGTTCATGCTGATATGTAGTATTGTATCTCATACGATTCAGACCCTGTGAAAATTCCAGTCACTTGTGGAACGAATTAAGAATGACTATTTGTATACCTCCGCACGCAGCCACGTTACTCAGTAACTGTCGTTAAGCGTAATTGATAATGGCTGAAAGTGCTTATGCTATATTGTAGAACTGCTCCTACTACAATCAAGTATTCATTTTCCTGAACAGGTGGGCTACACGTTCCCAAAACCTACCCAACAAATAAAGCTTATTTTCATATTCTGTCCTACTGATTTCTTTTTATTAATTTGGTCTCCAGAACCAGGAAGGGGTTAGACGCGCCATGTCACGGATTGCGCGGTCCCTCCCGCCGGAGGTTCGAGTCCTCCCTCGGGCATGGGTGTGTGTGTGTTGTTCTTAGCATAAGTTAGTCTAGGGACCGATGACACCAGCAGTTTGGTCCCTTAGGAATTCACACACATTTGAACATTTTGAAACATTTCGACAGCTCATTGTGTACAGCTTATACTCAAAAAATGAGCATTTCTACACAGGAATATATGTGGCTTGATAGTGTCTTTAATCTAAGTGGTAACAGAAGCTTCAATATTTAAAAATTAATTAATGATGATGAGGTGTTCTGCAAACAATTTCAAATTATTAAAAAAGTTGATAGCACAGTTTTCAAAAACATTAATGACATATCAGCTTTTATATGAAAAATATTTTTTACATATATTATCGTTTCGAAAGTATTACCTCTAAACTTAAAATGTCCTTAAAAGTGACATTTGGCACAAACAAAAGAATACGTATTGCACTATTTTCCCCCTCTACACACTCGTCAAGTCCCATCGAGATCGTTTATCGACACTTGGGAATGTTCTCTTGTAACACATTTACATGGTGAGACTTGAAGAATTTAAGGAATTTATATATACATTAAACATGGTTGGAGCCAAACAACACATTTGACTGTCGAGCAATTTATCGTTTGAAAATCAGGCAGTATAGAGGTATCAACTGCTGCCTACCGTGTGCTCGTATCTTCAAGAGATGATGTATCCAGTTGCCCAGCTGATTTTAGCCTCTCTCCATTGGCAAAATTCCAGCAAAAAAGTAATAACAGTTGTTATTTGGACGGTCTTCCCGCGCCGTAGGCACTATCATATGACCAAAAATTACACGTGACCTTTACACAGCAGAAAATGGGTGTATGGAACTAAACGAGTTATTTAGAATTCATCATCACCACTAACAATTACGAAACTGTGTGTGGTGACGTAGGCCGCCTCAAATAGATCAGATTCCTGTGCGAGATGTTTTCGTCACGCTGAAGAAATAACACCACCTAGTGAAAACATTATTGTGTTAGACACGTCGTGCCAGATATATTACTAATATCTCACTGAAACTGTAGTGACTTCAGATCACCTTACCTTGAACCAACAAATTTAACATCATCCTCTGACTGCAAAATATTTATTTTCCTATTAGTGAGTTTTTCTTTTTATAAAGTAAAGTCACTTTTGTACCTTCTAACTATCGAAATTCTCTGAATAATGAATCATATTTGATGCGATTGCAAATAGGAACCATGCTCCTGAAAAGCCGCTTGTCTATTTATTTTTCCTCGGACAACGGTATTGGTCGGGGATTAGATCCAACTAGTTGCAACTTTAATTGTACGGGACGTGTGTTTGTAGCGGGGCTCCTAATTCCCAGAAACACGAAATCACCTCGAAGAGTTGACATTCGTGTGTCTGTGACCAGACTAGGTCACGATTGTATGAACACGATGGCGTGCCACGGCTGCGGGGCAAGGACAGAAGCGCGTGTGTTAGCCCAGTCCACGACATGCACGTGCAAGATAAGGGCACATTCATTGCTTCCCACAACGGGATCAATGCTTTGACCTGCTTCGTCTGAATTTTACAGAAGCATTCGAATTCGTGCGCTCGGTTTCACAAACGGTGTTCTTGAATAGCTGCGCTTCCACACTGAAAGCAGTACACCGTTGCTCTGCAACTACGACTGAATGAAGATTGATCAGTGATCCCTGAAAAGCGTTCCAAAAAGTTATGTTCACAATGGACCTAGATGCGGGTAAGTTACATGAATTTTTAGATTATATTCAACAAACGTTGGAATATTCTCTATCTTTTATATATGTACTCAATAACTGAGTCCGCCTCCGTAGCGCTCCGCTGCAGGCAGAGGTGGCTTGCGGCAGCTGAGGCTCCCATGAGCCGTCCGCACACTCAGGTTACTGTTATTATAAGTACTATGATTCAAAAATGTAGAGATGCACATCAGCTGAGAAACAGTTACATTCTTCTTTCCTTATAGATTCAACCAATTTCGGCTCGTGGACTTTGATGCCTGGCACACGATAAGACAGACTTGCAGAATAATAAGGTGAAAGGATTGGAAGACAATTTCGTTACTTATGCTTTATACTTTAGAACGAGCAATGATGATGTTTCTGCTTGTGTCGTAAATTATTCAGATGTGGAGATGGAATACGTATCTCACACTGGAGAAGTACTGAAAGTCACGGTTACCTGAGCGAGTACAGAGTGGTACGAGTACACAACCTGCGCTTTGAAATTGATCTTTCTACCCAGTATCGAAAACAACGTTTTTGCCTGGCTAACGGGACACCTAGGCACTTTCACTTGGTGTTCAAAATCAACGTTTTAGCTGTTCAACGATACTATCTACGTCAACAACAATTAGATCATACAAGATAAACTCGGTAATGAGTACCAGTCCCATTTCCAGAAGTGCCTCCAGTTACTGTTGGCGGACTTACAATTTTGGTGGTCCTTCATAGTTTCATGAAGGGTTTAATTAGTTCCATAGCATTTTGTCACTACGCAAGAGAAATAGCACTGTCTCCCAAGAAGGAATATACTGGGCTTTCAAGAGTTATTGGTTCATAGTTAGTCATTATTGCACTCTGAGGTTCACTGACCATCAAGGATTTCGTTTCTCTTATTGTATTTTAAAGAACGCCCTTGAAATTTTACCAAGAAGAGTTTTATTAAGTTTCAAAGAAGAGTCTTTTACATCATTCCAGCATTGTTTTGGCCTCAGGATGAGCAACAAAATAAATAAGGGGCAGTCAAATAAAAACGGGTCAGATGCAAAAAAAATAAGCAAACTGTTTATTACTTCAAAAGTAATCGCCTTAATAGATAATACATTATCTCAATGTGAGACAAGACTGTCGATGCATTCATGGAAAAATGTTTACAGTTGCCTACAGAAGCATGATTGTACCTAGGCATGCACGACTTCGTCCAAGCAAGCCCACATGTTGCCAAGATTGTTTACACTACGCTACAGAAGTTTCGCTGGGAAGCCCTTACTCATCCTGCGTACAACCTCGATCTCACCGCATGCGATTTTCATATTTTTGAAACCGTGAAGAAAGACATTGCTTCGGACGAAGAGGCGACGCCTGGGTGCAATCAGGGTTCAGTATGCAACCGCAATTTTTTTTTATGAAGGCATTTACCGCCTTGTCTCACAGTGGGATAAACGTATTAACAGTTATATTGATCATTTTTGAAATAATAAACGATTTACTTACTTTTTTCTATCTATCTTCTTTTTAATTGACAGTCCGCTATATTTGTAATTCAGTAATTAAGGTTTCCGTAATGGAATCTCCTTTTTCTTTAAGGTTTAATTCATTATTATTATTATTATTATTATTACCGTTTTATTTTGTTAAGAAGTGGCTTGTCTTCAACATACATACCTTAAATAGCTCGGACGTTGTGTCTGGATCATTTCCACAAGGAAAAATTTACTATAGTTTACATGCTTGAGCTGACGAAGGCATGTGCGTATGCATGGTAAGCGCAAGGAGGGACTGTAGAGCTGGAAAAAAAAAACTGCTGTGTGATCAGCATGTGCCTGCCTTCCGGAGGACCTTTATTCAGCACCTCGTACACTGCGGTTGTACTTTGTTGGACGACTAGAACGGAGAACCCTCACCCTCGTGATTCCATGAATGAGAACTAGTGGCTCGAAGGGCAGGAAGCTGACAATGGTCGGAAGAGCAGTGTGGTGACCATACCCTGGTATACCGAACGTGAATGGCGCCAGTCGTAGAAGACGACACGGCGGCCGGTCGGTACTAACTGACCGTCAGAATTGTAGCGCGCAGCTCAGCGGCGGAGAAAAAAAAAATCTGAAATTCTGACGGCAAATATTTGTTGAATATTGCTGAGTAAAGACCTTAAAGTGAATGTTCTATTTTAGAAACGATGTTGAATCTTTCACTACTTTCGAGGTTTTACGGGCATATTATGCTTAGGCTACCATTTCGTTGAACAGGAAGATCACATTAATATCGCGACTGCTGAAGTGCGCCGTGTGTATTTACTGAAGTGTGACGAGGATTAGATTTTGTATGTACGTTTTTGCCTTTTCAAAAATATATAGTCACATATATTTTATAACCGTGTATTTGAGTATACGTTTTCTATTTCCTGTCCTTAATGAAACAGGAACTTTTGAGTTAATGATAGAAACACTAAAGTCTTCAATATCTTCACTGAAGCTGGTCGAACGGAGAAGTTTATCGATGTAACGCACCGATGTTTGGAAAGTTCCTAATTAGAGAAAAAGGTCAATTTGCAAAATGTGCTATTCCATAAAAAATCCTGTGTTAAGCGAGTAAAGCAAAAAATATTGTTCTCATAAAGTATAAAAGTTATCCGTTAAGTGATATCTCATTTTGCAATAATTTCGTCGTAATGTTAAGCTGTGTTTTCCTAGGAGCAGGAATTTTGCGCCGACAGAACACAACAAGGCGTTTTGCGTCGGCAGGGACCCAAAACTTAAATTCTTAGGGAATTTGAGTTTTCCCAGACACTGAACTTGCAAGTGCATGTAAGGTATTCAGTCCACACGGGCGATCTGGGAAGTACATTGTATAAGAGCAGTTTTCTTATAGTTGAAATTAATAATTGTTTTAATATTTACAAGACATTCGATGATAAAAAAAAAACGTTTTACATGTCTGTAACACAACAAAACCCTCAACTTTGTACAACTGAAAGAGAATTTTCATATATTCCAGTGAAAGTTATATAGCAAGTAATGCATGAAACCTCACATGAACATTATCTTGTTCTGTGTTATTTGTTGTATTAGTACTGCTCATCAATAAAGTCACTTAGTGAAACATCACAGTGAAATGAATACCCCTAGATGCATACAGGCGTTGATAAAAGTCAACTGGGACAGTTGAAAATGTGAGCCATCAAGGACCCAGAGGATAGTGCGACTGCAGGGACTTATCTCTGGCACGCCTCCCGTGAGACCCACATTCCCAACTTAGTGTCCCGCACCATATTCATAGTGCCCCTGCCAGTTATACTACTTATTCGCGGCTTTTTGCCGATTCCCGTATGGTTCAAATGGTTCTGAGCACTATGCGACTTAACTTCTGAGGTCATCAGTCGCCTAGAACTTAGAACTAATTAAACCTAACTGACCTAAGGACATCACACACATCCATGCCCGAGGCAGGATTCGAACATGTGACCGTAGCAGTCGCTCGGTTCCAGACTGTAGCGCCTAGAACCGCACGGCCACTTCGGCCGGCGATTCCCGAATGAGTTCGGGCACTGTTTGTGCATCCGCACAGAAGAAGATAGTCAAATGGCCGGTAAGCCTTAACTATATATGAAGATGGTATCTGTTCTTTCGGATACGTGCGAAAGAACAGATACCATCTTCATATAAACGTCAGAGTGCCTGAGTGACAACGTCCCTTGTTTGATTAACTTCGCTAAGAACTGTTGTAGGCGAGTCGTTGGTGAACCTTGGGAACGGTATATTGCTGCGAGGACGAGTTACTTTCATCATAATCCACAGATTGTGAACGAAAACGCCACTGACGCTGTTGGTTTAACGCTTATCTCTCCGTGACGATTCTGAAAACTCTAGTCTTGGTCTGCAGAATGGAATCATAGCCACGGTTTTGAAGAACATAACTATTTCATCCCCTTGCAGTGGTGGTTTCAACAGCCCTTTCAGGCATTTTAAACTGGTTCGTGTCTTCTTTGTTCTCATTTAAATATTTATGTTATTTAAATAATTTGTGGTATATAAATACTTAATACTTCTTTTTGGTCGGAGGACGTTGGTATATGACTAATAGAGGTGGTTCAGATTTTTGCTCAGATTCGGGGGAAAGTAGTTCACACTCAGTTGTTTCTGGAACTAATCGTCAGCGTAGCTACAGAGACCATTCAGGCGCCGCCGACACGTTAGGGCAGTTATCTATATTTTCAGTGTGCGGAATAACATTTGAAAATCTGTTCCTTTCATGTTCCACACATTCTATAAATATCAACCAGAACCCTTAGCTGGTTGTCAGCTGTTTTGCAGCAGACTCTGCGACACCTGTTTCATCTTTCTTCTGTCTCCTGCAATGATCAGGGGTACTCTTCTGTGCTCTTCGCCACTCATTCACTAGAACGCAGCGTACAACGCGTTAGATTCGCCCAGAAACAGTTGGCGTGTCGTGCCTGACGTATAACGCTGGCGCACTCAGCTTTGCGCCCTGTCGGCACTTTCACTGTGTTGTCGCTGTCGAGTGGACGACGCAGTGCGCCGGGCGCGTTACGCACTACTCAAAGCAGAATTCCTGCTCCTAGGAAAACACAGAACGCCGCACCTGAAGTCTGCCACGAGACCGCTGCGGCCAAAGCCTGCCGCCAGCGGAAATCGTGATCCGTAACAAAGGCTAACTGCCTCCGTTTCATTGTAACATTAGCACGTCTATACGTTGTTGCTAACATACAAGATACAAGACGCACGATACACGAGTTTGAAGACTGCGATTCGCTGAATGATTTGATATTACGTTCCTATAGGTGTCATGTAAATTGAGCTCCATTAGGGTGAAGAAATGTAACGCACAAATCTTGCAGAATTATTGATTACGTATCCGAAGGCAATATAGCAACGGTCAAACTGTGAGATTAAAGAATTCGTTGAGACGCATCAAATAATATCTTCATTTTTGTCGACAACATCACATTTCGTCGGTAAAATTTAGTTACACGGAAATCCGATCAAAACCCGGTTTAATCAATCAAACTAGAAGGGTACACGTAAAAGGAGTGGAGCATAAAAAACACACAAAATTTTTATGATACACTTTTTATATATTTTGTGGGGTTACTTTTAGCCGATTAATATTTTCCTAATTAAAATACCCCGTAACCATCCCAAAACTTAACGAGACATTCAACTTGGTCAGTAAGAAAGTGAGTATTTCCCTATGTAATTGTTTTCTGGATATCATTTAGCATCTAGAGCCTGCAACCTTACCAATTTTCAACTTAACGACGTATGAGTTCGAAGATTTCAGCGCGAGTGTATATTATGAGCGGCTAAAGGCCGTACGAGACGTATGAGCGCCCAGTCCTGGAGCAGCAGCTGTAATGCGGCTGAGGTATACATCGGTCACCAACAGAGGCTGCAAAATCGAGCTGTCAAACTCGCTTTTCATCTACTTCGAGATTTCCCGACAGCGGAACTCTATTAAGTGCCGGAATATCTTACCTCCGGGAGAGGTTCGGGCGATGGCTCGGTGAACTTCAGGGCGTAACAGAACCGACACATCTGCACCTTGCGAACTAGGAAGAAACACGGAAATGCAACTATCTACGGGCGGAGTAATGTGTTTCCCATGACGTAACAATGAAACTTTTTCGTGTGCCTCAAATCGATATCGTATGTGGCAACCAAGAATAAAAAAAGCTTGGATTCGATTAACGAACTTTGAAGAAACATCTTATGGGTTTAAGTGTTCACAGATCTCACGCGCTTGAGGTGGAGTCTCAGTTTTCACAATAAAGCATACAGGAACACCGATAGTCTTAAACTTCAATCGCCTTCTTCTCTCAGACCAATAATTCATCCCTAAAATTTACCGTTTATTGCATCCCAAACGCAAGCTCCAACACGCTCTTCTGTTGCCCAGCTGGAATCCATTCAATCCCCTAAATGTATCTTGTACAGAGTGATAATTATTGAATTATATGAAATAAAATCGTCATAACTTTTGAACAGTTTGCGTTAGGACGTTCAAACAGCATGGTTGGTCGCGGGGTATGATGAGAATTACTATACGGTGTATGGTTTGGTTTAGCGACGAAGCCCACTTTCATTTGTATGGGTTCGTCAATAAGCAAAACTGGCACATTTAGGAGACTAAGAATCCGCATTTCACGATCTAGAAGTCTCTTCACGCTCAACGGGTGACTGTGCGGTGTGCAGTGTCCAGTCACGGAATAATCGGTGCGATATTCGTTGATGGAACGGTGACTTCTGAACGGTACGTGAAGGCTTTGGAGGATGATTTCATCCCCATTATCAAAAGTGGCCCTGATTTCGACAAGATGTGGTTCATGCAAGACGGATCACGACCCCATGGAAGCAGAATAGTGTTTGATAACCTGATGGAGCACTCTGGGGACTGCATTCTGGCTCTGGGGCCCCCACAGGCCACTGGCATTGGCCTCGATTGGCCACCATATTCCCCGGATCTGAACACATGCGACTCCTTTTTGTGGGGCTGTGCCAAAGACAAGACGTACGGAAATAACCCAAAACCATTTCTCAGCTGAAAGCAGCCATTCAGGAGGTCATCGACAGCATCGATGTTCCGACACTATAGCGGTTCATGCAGAATTTCGCCATTCGTCTGCGCCACATCGTCGCCAATGACGGCAGGCATATCGAACATGTCATAACCTAAATACGAGTATCTGTAGCGACGTTTACATTTGAATAAAGTATGTGCACGCATGAGCTTGTAAATAAATGGCTTCAAATGGCTCTGAGCACTATGGGACTTAACATCTATGGTCATCAGTCCCCTAGAACTTAGAACTACTTAAACCTAACTAACCTAAGGACATCACACAACACCCAGTCATCACGAGGCAGAGAAAATCCCTGACCCCGCCGGGAATCGAACCCGGGAACCCGGGCGTGGGAAGCGAGAACGCTACCGCACGACCACGAGCTGCGGACAAGAGCTTGTAAATAGTTTATGTTTTTTTCATATAATTCAGTATTAGTCACCCTGTATGTGGAGCTCACTTTTTGTCCGTGTTTGCTTTCAGGTATAAAATTATGAAAGAAGTTCGTGCCTTGAGCAAACACGTGTTGTTCTTTGACACACATACATGTTTCGGCCACGTTTCATCATCGTCAGTTTGGCTTCTTTAATTTCTATCGAATAAGAGCTAAAAATATTTTGCATGCTAAAATATGCACTTTTGGAATTATGTATTTTTATTCAACATTATTAACATAATACATACCTTAATATGACATACTAATATTTGTGAAGCTTTCTTTCACTTGCATAACACCTGATATTTTGCTCCAGTTTGTCAGTTACAACTAACCAGGTTTTCTCAGTAGTATATTACATATGTAACTATTGCTTTCTTTAGTCTCAGTTACCTGCTGGCGATTGTTGGTTATGATTTCACTTACGTTTGCTAGGTAACAGATTTCGACAGTATTGTGAGCAAATGTTAATTTTTAAGTGCTTTGTGAAATGGTAAGCTGGAAGGAGCAAAAAATGTTTATGTGCAAGTTTTTGTTGTTTCCGGGTGACATGAATCTATGAAAACCATAACTGCTAACAGTTACTGTGGCTCTGTTTACCTGGATGACTCCTTCTTTATCCTTCTTTAAATCGAGCGTGCGCCCCATCTCTAAATGACCTCGTTGTCAATCGGTCATTAAACACCAACCTTACTTCCTTCTTTCCTTTGAAATATCTGAGAACTCAACATAGACAGTTCAAAGAAAGAAATTGCCTTCCCATATAAATACAACTGCAAGTTCGATCACTTATACAGTACTAGGGTATTAAAATTTAACTGACGTCATGCCATACATTGTAAACTGCGTTCTCCTTGAGAACGGTTGTCGGCGATCGTTTGAGGAATGGCTTTTGAGACGCATATTGAAGTGAGTCAGTGTCTTCCATCACATACTTACCTGAGGGTAATATGAAAGTAAATGGACACTGATGGAGACATTCAACCTGTGACTTGTCTAATGCGCCAATCGGAAACAAGAAAATGTAATGAATTATGGACTGAGGTGAAAAAAGTTATGAGATACCTCCTAATATCGTGTTGGAGCCTCATTTTTCCCGACGTGGCGCACCAACTTGATTGGGCATGGACTCAACAAGTCGCTGGAAGTACCCTATAGAAAGAATTGAGCCACGCTGCCTCTATAGCCGTCCACAACTGTGAAAGTGTTTCCAGTACAGGATGTTGCACATGAACTGAACTCTCGATTGTCTCCCAGAAATGACTGATGGGACTCATGTCGGGCGATCTGGGTGGCCGAACCACTCGCTCGAATTTTTCAGAATGTTCTTCAAACAAACCGCAAACGATCGTATCCCGGTGACATGGCACACTGTCGTCCCTAAAAAATTCATCGTTGTTTGCCTGCAGAACATAAACGTTTCCCGCAATGATTGGTTCATTTGGACCAGACGGTCTAGTCCACTCCTCGTAAACACAGCACACGCCTTTATGGAGTTATCACCAGCTTGCACATTACCTTTTCGACAACTTGGGACCATAGCCTCGTGGGTCTGTATCACACTCGAACCCTACCATCACTTACTACCTGAGCTCATATGGCCGATATTGCCACGAGCCCAGGAGAGGCGCTGCGTGTGATGTCGTGCTGTTAGCAAAGGCACTCGCGTTGTTCGTCTGCTGCCATAGTCCATTAACGACGTATTTCGCCGAACTGTCCTAACGGATACGTTTGCCGTACGTCCGATATTGACTTCTGTGATTACTTCACTCAGTTTTGCTTGTCTGTTAGTAGTGACAGCTCTACGCAAACGCTGCAGCTCACGGTAGTTAAGTGAAAGCCGTCGGCCACTGCGTTGTCCGTTGAGAGAGATAATGCCTGAAATTGGCGTTTTCGGCACTCTCATCACACTGTGGATCTCGGAATATTGAATTCCCTAACGATTTCCGAAATGGAATGTCCCATGTGGCCAGCTCCAACCACCATTCCGCGGTCAAAATCTGTTAAATTCCGTCATGCGGCCGTAATCACATCGGAAACCTTTACACATGAATTACCTAAGTACAAATGACGGCTCCGCGAGTGCACTGCCCTTTTATATCTTGTTTACGCAATACTAGCGCTATCTGTAAACACGCATAGCGCTATCTTATGACCTTCGTCACCTCAGTGGATAAGTACCTTGCAAACTTTAATATATACTGACAAATCGCTTACGCATTTTGTACGTACATAGAGTCAGTCTACCGTTGAACAACCATCATCTGAGACTCGACTGGAGAACTACTTCACATACAGGAATTCATTTCAGTTCGGGCTACGTTTTGCATCTCCTTGACTTTGAATACCGTAATTCATTCTATCTTTAGAAATTACTTCCTACTTCAAAAGCACGTGACCGACCAGGGTGCCTACTCATTCTTACACTCACTTGCCTGATTAATTCTGGCACTCTGGGCAGACTAAAACTGAAAAATAAACGGTCGCCATTACTTTCGCCTGTGTAAAGTGTCATCATCGTATAAGGGTGAACTTAGGGTTTGTTTCGATAACGTATTAACTCTCTCACACTGAGGTTAAAAATGAGCAATCAAATAACTGATGAACTACCAAATCTGTGGCTTTCTTGACAATGATGAAATTGCCTAGTGTTAAAGGGGAATATATTTTTACAAGTAATCCGGAAAGTTCATTCGAAGGTATTGGCAGTACGTTAGTTAGATAACTACGAAGAGCTCGATGCTAGCAAGGTGAATGCCTACAATGCTCTTTCATAAACAATAATGTGAGGAAAGATGGGCATCATTAGGTTCAAATGGTTCAAATGGCTCTGAGCACTATGGGACTTAACTGCTGTGGTCATTAGTCCCCTAGAACTTAGAGCTACTTAAACCTAACTAACCTAAGGTCATCACACACATCCATGCCCGAGGCAGAATTCGAACCTGCGACCGTAGCAGTCGCGCAGTTCGGCATCATTAGGAATGGAGCTCTAACACATTTGGGCAGGGATAGAGAGATGGAACTAATCCATGCCTTGTTGGAAGGAGCATCGCGAAATTCGCCTGAAATGATTTAAAAGAAACACGCAAAACTTAAATCGGGATTACCGGACCGGAATTTGAACTACAAAAGTTGCTGAGAACAAGGCAATCTTTCATCCACTGGCCTTATCGCTCTGTCAATTTAGGAACAAAGAATGGAAATTTCACGTTCCCTTTTCCAGTGACTGGCTGTCGGCTGTGCTGCAGTATTGTGTTGTCTTCAGTGTACCTTATCTTAGAGGAATGATCATAATGTACACGAATATAAAAAATCTTTTCTCGGACAGTTATTTGCCTTTCGTACGGTAGCGGACAAATTGCTTGTTTGCTATGCAATATTCTTGAGACCTGTCAAAGGTATTTTCTCGCAATTTCCATTCACATCGTTCCTCATACATAAAGGTAAGGTCTTGGAATATTCCTAAGAAGGAATCTGTCCTTAGTTTTACTACAGAGGCTGTATGAATGTCTTTAATATACAATATGATTGATAGTATACGGTATGTTTGCTGCTCTTAATAGTGCAAGATGACGTAGAGTTAGCCATGCAGGTCTCTTAGAGTTCCATAATTGACATTGAATCTACATAAATCAGAATTTTTTCTTTAAGTTTTTCCTGTTGAAGATGCTTTTTATACATTTTCCCAACACCCTGGAAAGTAAATATTTGGAAGAAGGAATGAAGACCCTTCGATCACGAAATCATTAGTAACGGTTGAATAGTTGTAAATGGACAAGCAAGAGCTTCTATAGTTCACATAACCTCCTTTCCAAAGGAGTAGCACCGAGTTCTCATTATTCGCCTGAGGAACACAACGGGAAATCTAAGTATGGATGTTGGATTGGGATTTAACACACGTTCCTCTTGAATACCAGCCCAATAACTCCAACATTGCACTACGTCACTGGCACGCAATTCGTTTCGCGATGTGTAATAATCGTTATCAATTTAATAATAACTCTTCCTCAGAAGACATAACGTTTCTGACACGTGCCACGTATTTTAACTTTTTTTTTCTCGTCACGTGTATATATCGTGAGGAGCTTTGAGTACTGGCAACAATGAAAAAAGCTTAATGGAACTGACCAGGAGTGATAACTGACAGAACATAGCTCCTAGAGTGTCAAACTGTCAACCCTTGATTCTTAAACTTAGGACTAGTTGGTGCACCGTTATTCTCGCACATTTATCTTTGCAAACTGCAGAGCTGTGACATATGGAACTATTTAGGAGGTTGGGGCAAAAGACCATGCAACAATTTTTTCTTCTTGCATATCGCAGGCCTTTGGAAAATGTGACAATACAGATGAAAGGACGAAGAGGGAACTACATGTGTGGACACTGAAGAATATGCGAACATTGTGCTTCATATGCTGGGATGACAAATATTGAACCACATGAACTAAAATCGTCGTAACTCCTGAACGGTTTGCGTTAGGACGATCAAACTTGACGGTTGGGTGCGGGGCATGATGCGAATTAGTATGCGCGTGCGCACGCGCCTTCTTGTCGGCCATTTTCGTGTGAAAGTAAGCAAAATTCGCGCTTGGGGGGGACTGAAAATCCGCATTTCCCGATCTGGAAGTCTCTTCACCCCCAACGAGTGACTGTGCGGTGTGGAGTGTCCAGTCACGGAATAATCGGTGCGATATTCCTTGATGGCACGGTGACTTTTTGAACGGTACGTGAAGGTTTCGAAAGATGATTCCATTCCCATTATCCACAGTGACCCTGATTTCGACAAGATGTGGTTCATGCAAGACGGAGCTCACCCCATCGAAGCTGAAGAGTGTTTGATGTCTTGATGCAGAACTTTAGGGACCGCATTCCGACTCTGGGGCACCCAGATTGCACTGGCATTGGCCTCGATTGACCACCATATTCTCCGTATCTGAACACATGCGACTCCTTTCTGTGGCGCTATATTAAAGACAAGACGCACAGCAATAAACCCAAAACCATTTCTGAGCTGGAAACAGCCATTCAGGAGGTCATCCTCAGCATCGATATTCCGACACTTCAGTGGGTCGTAAAAAATATCCCTAATCGTCTGCGCCACATCCTCGTCAATGGCAGGCATATCGAAGATGTCATAACCTAAATACGAGTATCTGTAGTGATGTTTACATGTTGAATAAACTGTGTGCGCGCAGTAGTTTGTAACTAATTTACCTCTTCTTCATACAGATCAATAATCGTCGTCCTTCATTACGGTAGTGTACTGGACAATACCGGTTTCATAATACAAAATCATTACAGCGAAGCTCACATACAGCTGACATTGCACAGATGGGTCTATGGGCCATGAGAGTAGTCCCCTGCGACGTTCACCAAACGCTGCCAACGATGTGGGTGGCGCTGAATAATATCTGCGTTATCGTTTGCCGCAACACATCTGAAGCGGGTCATCTGCTGTTGCACAGCATAGTGTCACAAACCGCCTACAACGAAGTGGTTCCTTTATCTTTGCCAATGCTACTCGACAATAAATTACCCGACTCATATGTGGTGCGGCAAACGGCGACACAGATTGTATTCAGCACCACCCACATCGTTGGCAGCGTGTGGTAGACGTTAAAGAAGACTACTCAGAGGGCCTTTAGACCTAGTTTTGTTATGTCAGCTGCATGTGTGCTGTGCTGTAGTCATTTTGCACCATGAAACCAGTGTCGTCTTTTACACTACCGTAAGAAACACGTGAGGCACAACGTTCGCGTGTCGTTAAGTGTCCACACATGTAGTTCTCACCTCGTCCTTTCATCCATATAAGTTACATTTTCCAACCGGGCTGGTACATTTTGCCCCAACTTTGGTATTTTCATTTTTATTTTTCTAGAACAACTTTCTGTACAAATATGTCATGTTAAAAACAAAAACAAACCGTCACCGATATAAAAATCTTATAAATATGGCACGAATAACCTCTGTGACTTTGTTCTCATACACAATACAAGTAAGCAGCTACTAATCGTTACAGTAAACAGCTTTTCAATGGCACACGTTTATCTCCAACATTGTATTCCTTTATAACGGTTAGAGGGAAGACCGTAGTAGAGTTAAGCGTACGAGCGCTAAGGTACTGTCGATTAACAAACGGCCGGCCGCGGTGGCCGTGCGGTTCTAGGCGCTCCAGTCCGGAGCCGCGCTGCTGCTCCGGTCGCAGGTTCGAATCCTGCCTCGGGCATGGGTGTGTGTGATGTCCTTAGGTTAGTTAAGTTTAAGTAGTTCTAAGTTCTAGGGGACTGATGACCACAGCAGTTGACTCCCATAGTGCTCAGAGCCATTTTTTGATTAACAAACTGTTGCACCGTACCACAACTGCAATTCGCTGCATAATTAAATACTGACGTATTTTTTATTTAAATGTGTTCGTACGTTTACTTCTTCTACTCTGGTCCCCTGCAATCTTCTGAAACAATCCTGCACTAATTTTAGTAGTTAAATCTACTTTTCGACTAGACGTTCTCCGTAATATTTCTGATGTCTGTGATGGAGACACTGGAGATCCATAAGGACATTCCTCGTATATCACTGCAAATGTTGAGGTCTAGGGAAACCTCACGAGCCTTAGCGGAGCCACCATTCGACACAGATTTCAACATAATTGCGCACTGGCGGGCAGGCTGGAACGTAAATAGTTTGAAGATTCTCTGACCCGGACAAATACCTACTTGGTCCGAACTTCCCCGAGGGCAGTGGAAAGCTCTTAACAGAATCCGAGTATCGATTGACGAACGGGGAAAATCCTCAAGTCCTCAGTATGACTGGTCCTCTGTATCAGACAACAGATCATATTGTGAGCGACTGTAACATCAGAGCGTATCCAGAAACAAAAACAGATTTATGTCAACTGAAGGAAGCTACAGGTTCCTAGCTGGATGGCTTAGACAGTAAATTATAAAAAATAACCAAGTTTAAAATTACTTATTGTAAATTTTTTGTTTATTTTATTGTTCTTTTTATTATTTATTGTAAACTTTAATATTCTTTTTATTGATAATTTTAATTTTCATGCAACTGCTCATCCTATTGTTCACTTTATTGCTCCTTATTACTGGCCATTTCTACAGTTTATTTTTGATGATTTAAATACCCAATAGACGATATATGTCCAGTGTCTATGTCAACCTATAAATTAATAAATAAATAAAACATAATCTGAAACTTCCTGTCAGATTAAAACTGTGTGCCGGACAGAGACTCGAACTCGGGAGCTTTACCTTTCGCGGGCAAGTGCTCTACCAACTGAGCTACCCAAGCACGACTCACACCCCCTCCTCACAGCCTTACTTCTGCTAGTACCTCGTTTCCCACCTTCCAAACTTTACAGAAGCTCTCCTGCGAACCTTGCAGAACTAGCACTCCTGAAAGAAAGGATATTGCGAAGACATGGCTTAGCCACAGCCTGGGGGATACACTCCGCTGCAGAGTGAAAATCTCATTCTTAAAACATAATCTAGCTGCAAGTCTAAGAAGAATAAAATTATTAAACAGGGATTATCAAATTTTATATAATGTAAATTCAACTGTTAATGGGAAGGGGGATTCACGTTCGTTGATATTGTCTATAGAAGGTGCCATAAGACTAGTAAAATGGAGAAAGAAGACTGGTGTACGGGCTGGCTGCTGACCCTAAACGTGATGGAATGTATTGCACTGAGCGTAAATAGGCAGATACCTTGCTGTCCCATTACGCTGTTGGTAATAAATGAGTGGAAAGGGATAAACTACTTCTGCAAATTACAGTGAGTTGCCCTTATGAGCTCTTAAAGTTAAATGTAGTAAAAACAGGTGCCAGATTAGTATTCATTCGAAGAAATTTAAGCTAATTCAGTTCATTAACATAAAATTGGGCTTATAAAACACATTTTCGACCGATTCTGGAGTACTGCTCACCAGTCTGGTTCTCTTAGCAGATTGGGTTGGGTTGTTTTAAGGAAGATGTGCGGCTGGTCCCGGCGGAGGTTCGAGTCCTCCCTCGGGCATGGGTGCGTGTGTTTGTCCTTAGGATAATTTAGGTTAAGTAGTGTGTAAGCTTAGGGACTGATGACCTTAGCATAAGATTTCACACACATTTGAACATTTAGAGGGAAGAGGCGAAACAGCGAGGTCATCGGTCTCATCAGATTAGGGAAGGATGGGGAAGGAAGTCGGCCGTGCCCTTTCAAAGGAACCATCCCGGCATTTGCCTGGAGCGATTTAGGGAAATCACAGAAAACCTAAATCAGGATGGCCAGACGCGGGATTTAACCGTCGTCCTCCCGAATGCGAGTCCAGTGTGTTAGCAGACTGGTTTAATAGAAGAGATCTGACGAATAATGGCACGTTTCGTCACGAGATCGTTTAACACGCATGGGAGCGTTACAGGGCTGCACACCCACCAAGAGCATGCATTCCAAGAAAGGTCCAGTAATATATTACTTCCTCCACACAAATCTCACTAAGTGAAAAATACGAGAAAATGAGAGAAACTGGACCTCATAAGAAGGTTTACCGGGAATTGCACCTTTCTAAAGGTCAGGAAAGGAGGCTATGACAATGATAACAGAACTGTTCACCATGTTTCAAAACGACGTACACTTACTTACAGAGTGTAAGGTTCAGCCCGAATAAGAAATGATAAGGACATCTGAGTCTCATATTCCGGTGCTCTAATTGCACCGCGTTGTGCAGTGCCTCCTGGCCACTGCGTACACTCAATCCCACAAACCCGCTTGTGCGAGCCGCGAGGTTGAAGCTTGACTAACGCCACCCTCCTCCCCCATTCGTACACACTCGCATGTACATACTGAGTCCTTTGACGTCGACGCGGCACACAGGCGCTTACTGTCACCTCCCACTTCCTCTGCAAATTTTTCACTGGCGTCACATTGCCTTTCCAGCCACGAGAGATTGAGGACTGCTCGCCCTACGTGTACGACATCTCTTAGAAATATTAAACATTTATTACTGGTAAACGTTTGTAAATATCCTCGGAGTCTAGACTCATTATGGTCATTCTTTTCATCACCTTATATTTTCACAGATGTTGGTACGAACTTGAGGGAACGTACTTTCAACTCAAGTTCTGAAGTACCTAGCAACTTCTGTAGCAAATTTTACAACATAAACATTTAGAAAACTAAAAGAATATTTCAGGTGCATAGAAATACTAATGAATTGTTGTTTTCTACTGATTAATCTGAATAATAGCACTTTCTTTGACTCGCATCTTTGCCAACCGTAGTGTCAAAGTCCGAACTATTCATTTGAGGTGACAGTAAACTTAGTCACTCTCAAAATCCTAAGCCCACCAATATGCTCGACCTGGCTGCACTGCAGGATGCGTCAATATCCGGAGGAACTTGTGTGTTCCGCTCGAGCTATTGCTATCTTAAATCTGCTCATTCCACTTTCAGCTCACGGACTGGACAGAGAGGCACACTGCTAGCTCGTGCACCAGATATTCAGCTGGGAATTATCGTCAGCAAACAATAAGTACAAACCCACGCATACATGGCAGCTAGGATATACTGTAAGTCCTAATTATTATAATTTATCTAAAACTACTAATCAAATTTTGAAGAGAGAAACGTTTTTAGTGCTAGTACACTAGCATCGGAAATTAGTATTGTCCTATTTTAAAACATAAAGTTGATACCGATATCTCTGTAATTAATATTATCACCAAAAGACACTGAACTACGTTTAGTGAACTCTTCAACAATTTATTCAGGTGAAGACAGAATACCCTTGCCTTAAACTGTTCGGCAAATATCTGAAGTGACTAACTGGGTCTCGCAGGACGAATGGTAAATATTTGGGAA
Source organism: Schistocerca cancellata (assembly GCF_023864275.1). Taxonomy (NCBI): domain Eukaryota; kingdom Metazoa; phylum Arthropoda; class Insecta; order Orthoptera; family Acrididae; genus Schistocerca; species Schistocerca cancellata. The sequence goes on from NC_064629.1 coordinate 372,866,982, forward strand.
TATGACAGGAACGTTCATTTGAACCAAAAACGGCCATATCGACAAATGCCCTATAAACGGAATGTTTTATATGACGTAAAGTATGGCATGACCATTGGCTTTCGAGTCAGGGATGGAAGCATTTCCGCCGGCCGCGGTGGTCTCGCGGTTCTAGGCGCGCAGTCCGGAACCGCGCGACTGCTACGGTCGCAGGTTCGAATCCTGCCTCGGGCATGGATGTGTGTGATGTCCTTAGGTTAGTTAGGTTTAAGTAGTTCTAAGTTCTAGGGGACTGCAGACCATAGCTATTAAGTCCCATAGTGCTCAGAGCCATTTGAACCATTTGGAAGCATTTCCGAAAGGGCTAAGTTTGTAAACTGTCAGAATACCACCGAGGTTAGAATATACCGTGTGTGACACAACGGCTCTGTGGTGCACTATGGGCCGAAGATGGCAGTGGTGAATGGCGGCTGCGTACGTGTGTAGACGTGGAGCTGTTGAGCAATTGACCGCTCAGATGAACCAAGAACGTACCAACGGTGTTTCCTGAAGTACAGTTCAACGAACATTGCTGCGTATGGGCCTCCCCAGAAGGAGCTTGATTCGTGTGTCCATGCTGACTACTGTCCATCGGCGACAAAGTTTGGAATTTGCACGTCAGTACCGCACCTGGACGTCCGCTGACTGGTGACATTTTCAGATAAATCACGTTTTATGATCCATCGGAGAGATCGCCGTTGGCGTGTAGAGCGTGAAACGTCTGAAAGCAAACACCCTGCAACAATGGGAAGGGTCTAGGCCAGACGAGGGAGCGCTGTGATCTGGGGATGTTTCGATAGCGTTCCCTGGCTGATCTCGTTATTCTGGAAGGCACAATGGACCAACACAAATAAGCAACTATTCTTCGGGGCATGTCCACGCCTACATGCATTTCGTATTTCCTAGGCGCGATAGTATCTACCAGCAGAACAATGCAGCGTGCGCACGTGCGTAATTCAAAGAGCAGCAGGATGAGTGTACCGCACTCCCCTGGACACTGAACTCTCCGGAATAAAACCCAGTCGTGAATCTGTGGGACCATCCCGATAGGGCTGTTCGTGCCATGGATCTTCAACCGAGAGACTTAGCACAGCTGACCGCGGCACCGAAGTCGGATTGGCTCCACGTCCCTGACTTTACCTTCCAGAAACTCGTTGATTCTCTTCCTCCACGACTCGCAGCGGTCCGCGCAGCAAGAGGTGGTTATTCAGGCTTTTGATTGTTGACTACATTAATGTGACTGGACCGTGACTATCAACGACATGTACAACATTTCACATATGAAATGATACGGATTCCATCCTAATTGACGTTAATTTCCGTCAGTACAGAGCTGCTCCCCTACCTTCAGCACCTTGTCGCGCACTCGAGGTTTCGCCGTAGTAAGACCAATTTCCATTTCATTACAGCAGCACGCGAACAGCTGACCAACTCCACCGAATCTGAGATGCACGTACCCATGCTCAGGGCCACAATAGTATGACCACTGTCAGATTTGTTTATGCCATTGGATTACCTCAGATGTAGCCGTATCGTCACTACAATGATTCCCCATTCATCTCTGCTCCGCTTACAAACTAGTACTTTCCTTAATGCATCACCTTGCCCGCAATGCCTCCGCGAGGGAGCCAAACACGCGGTGGGCAGTGGCCATAATATCTTCGGCCACCAGTGTATGTAACACCTAAGATAACCACATCACATATTAACTGTTTTGATGTTTTGAAGGAGATTTTCTGCTTTTATTGTTTTTTTCGGTTTGAGAACATTTGAAATTGCATTAAAATATACCATTCGGTGTCAACCGTCTTGTGAATAAACTTCCGATGTATTCAATATACAGGGTCAAAACATTTGATATTTTAGTCGCTTTCTGTTGTTGGAAACGCTATAGTCTCAGAGGACGCATAAAACACCGTGAAAGTTTTGCGCTGAAGGTGCGTCGTAAGGGAGGAAAAGGCCGCGTGAGGTGTATTAGCGCCGCCTACAATCCGTCAGCTGGATAATTGACGGCTACAGCTATCGATCTCGGGTAGCATTGCTGAGGTACGGGACTTCACATCGTTACCTTCCGATCTCCTTTCAGTTTCTCCTGCGTCAGCTTTCCTACTGAGTCCACAGATTATAACAAGGTCCTTTAGTTGACATAACGTAAATCAAAGAGAGACCGTCGAATTTCGAACATTAAAACATGGTTTGCAGGTAGAAGTTTATAAACTGTGAAGGTGTAATTACTTTTATTGGTATACGCGAGTGATAGGGTCATTTCTTCATAATTATTAAGCTACCTAAACAAGGTTCTATAAAGGGCAATCAAGTGGATTCATTTCTCCTACTGTCAGACATGGAGAAAGTTTACGGTTGCCCACGGAGCCCTGATTGTACCCAGGCGTGCAACTCTTCCTCCGAAGCAAGTCGACGGCTACGAATGTCTTCCCTCACGGTTTAAAAAATATGGAAATCGCATGGGGGAGAGACCGGGATTGTATGGCTGATGAGTAAAGGATTCCCAGCGAAACTTCTGCAGCGTAGTCTAAACAACCTTGGGCTTGCTGCGGAAGAAGAGGTGCACAATTCTGGTTCTGTAGGCAATCGCAAACATTTTTCCATGAAGGCATTCTACATCTACATCTACATCTACATCTACATCCATACACCGCAAGCCACCTGACGGTGTGAGGCGGAGGGTACCTTGAGTACCTCTATCGGTTCTCCCTTCTATTCCAGTCTCGTATTGTTCGTGTAAAGAAGGATTGTCGGTATGCTTCTGTGTGCGCTCTAATCTCTCTGATTTTATCCTCATGGTCTCTTCGCGAGATATACGTAGGAGGGAGCAATATACTGCTTGACTCTTCGGTGAAGGTATGTTCTCGAAACTTCAACAAAAGCCCGTACCGAGCTACTGGGCGTCTCTCCTGCAGAGTCTTCCATTGGAGTTTATCTATCATCTCCGTAACGCTTTCGCGATTACTAAATGATCCTGTAACGAAGCGCGCTGCTCTCCATTGGATCTTCTCTATCTCTTCTATCAACTCTATCTGGTACGGATCCCACACTGCTGAGCAGTATTCAAGCAGTGGGCGAACAAGCGTACTGTAACCTACTTCCTTTGTTTTCGGATTGTATTTCCTTAGGATTCTCCCAATGAATCTCAGTCTGGCATCTGCTTTACCAACGATTAACTTTATATGATCATTCCATTTTAAATCACTCCTAATGCGTACTCCCAGATGATTTATGGAATTAACGGCTTCCAGTTGCTGACCTGCTATTTTGTAGCTAAATGATAAAGGATCTATCTTTCTGTGTATTCGCAGCACATTACACTTGTCTACATTGAGATTCAATTGCCATTCCCTGCACCATGCGTCAATTCGCTGCAGCCGTGTCTTTGGCCCTCTGAGTGTCGAGGACGAATAGCACGAGCTGGGTTTCACACGACCGTCTTTTTCGAAACCCATGCTGATTCCTACAGAGTAGATTTATAGTCTCCAGAAAAGTCATTGTACTCGAACATAATACAGTACGTGTTCCAAAATTCTACAACTGATCGACGTTAGAGATATAGGTCTATAGTTCTGCACATCTATTCGACGTACCTTCTTGAAAACAGGGATGACCTGTGCCCTTTTCCAATCCTTTGGAACGCTACGCTCTTCTAGAGACCTACGGTACACCGCTGCAAGAAGGGGGGCAAGTTCCTTCGCGTACTCTGTGTAAAATCGAACTGGTATCCCATAAGGTCCAGCGGCCTTTCCTCTTTTGGGCGATTTTAATTGTTTCTCTATCCCTCTGTCGTCTATTTCGATATCTACCATTTTGTCATCTGTGCGGCAATCTAGAGAAGGTCTTCCTCTGTGAAACAGCTTTGGAAAAAGAATTTAGTATTTCGGCCTTTAGTCTGTCATCCTCTGTTTCAGTACCATTTTGGTCACAGAGTGTCTGGACATTTTGTTTTGATCCACCTACCGCTTTGACATAAGACCAAAATTTCTTAGGATTTTCTGCCAAGTCAGTACATAGAAATTTACTTTCTAATTCATTGAACGCCTTTCGCATATCGCTCCTCACACTACATTTAGCTTCGCGTAATTTTTGTGTGTCTGCAAGGCTTTGGCTATGTTTATGTTTGCTGTGAAGTTCCCTTTGCTTCTGCAGCAGTTTTTTAACTCGGTTGTTGTACCACGGTGGGTCTTTTCCATCTCTTATGATCTTGCTTGGCACATACTCGTGCAACGCATATTGTACGATGGTTTTGAACTTTGTCCACTGATCCTCAACGCTATCTGTACTTGAGACAAAACTTTTGTGTTGAGCCATCAGGTACTCTGTAATCTGCTTTTTGTCACTTTTGCTAAACAGAAAAATCTTCCTAATTTTCTTAATATCTCTACTTACGGCTGAAATCATCGATGCAGTAACCGCTTTATGATCGCTAATTCCCTGTGCTGCGGTAACTGTTTCAAATAGTTCGGGTCTGTTTGTCACCAGGAGGTCTAATATGTGATCGCCACGAGTCTGTTCTTTATTTAACTGCTCAAGATAGTTTTCAGATAAAGCACTTAAAAAATTTCACTGGAATCTTTGTCCCTGCCACCCGTTATGAACGTTTGAATCTCCCAGTCTATATCCGGCAAATTAAAGTCTCCACCCAGAACTATAACATGGTGGGGAAATCTACTCGAAATATTTTCCAAATTATTCTTCAGGTGCTCAGCCACAACAGCTGCTGAACCAGGGGGCCTATAGAGACATCCAATTACCATGTGTGAGCCTGCTTTAACCGTGACCTTCACCCAAATTATTTCACATTTCGGATCTCCGTTAATTTCCTTCGATACTATTGCACTTTTTATCGCTATAAACACGCCTCCCCCTTCACTGTCCAGCCTGTCTCTGCGGTATACATTCCAATTTGAGTTTAGGATTTCATTATTGTTTACGTCTGGTTTCAGCCAACATTCTGTCCCTAGTACTATATGGGCATTGTGACCGTTTATTAAAGAGAGCAGTTCTGGGACCTTTCTATAGACGCTCCTGCAGTTTACTATTAGCACATTAATATTGTTATTCCCTGGTGCATTTTGCCTACTCCTACCTTTCCGCGTCTCAGGAGGCGTCTTGTCGAAAATGCACGTGTGTGAAAGATCGAAAAGCTTCTGCAGTATTTGTACTTTCGTTGTGAGTACGGTCTTTTGGTGAAGTTTACGATGTAATGCCATAAAAGTAAAATTTGGACCTCTTATACTGGTTAGGTTACTTGGACATCTTTAAGCAGGTAAGTCACTGTCATCAATCTCTGAAACTCTGAATGTATTACAGAGTGCAATTTAAAGACCAGAACCACTCCGCCACTCTGGCCGACACTTACTGTCTAAAAACAGCCACTGTGGGGGTACGACCAACCTATCTCTCAAAGGGGTGAATGAAGTGGCGAAAAAGTAGGACAAATAGCCATACTATTTTCATCCATTATTTGAGAGTGAGAGAACTCAGTGTCTTGCAGCCAACTTTATTCAGTTTCAAACCATTGCGAGAGATTTTCTCAGTGACGACCCCACGAAATGAAGGGAAAAAAAGTATAGCTTTCTATAATTTAATTGCTCATGCAGAAAAACTGCAGCATCAGGCGTGAGGTTTTCATTTATTATTTTCTTAGTACAAAGTTTATTCGCAGCACATTTCTCTAGACAGTATCCACATATGCCACTGAATATATCTGCAATATTATATACCTGTACGATATATAGTTACAATAGATATGACGCCTTGGACGTCGAGCTCGTGATAAAGAAGCTACTCAGCGAAGTTCGCTACAGGAACAGGGGAAGTATGTGTACAAATACGTGTAAAATGTGTTAAATATATGCGAAATGTATGTGGCATATGCGTGTGCAGACAAAGCCAAGGGTAAAAAGTTCTCCTAAGCCTCTGGATCGATTTTAACCAAGCTTGGTTGACATATTAATTTCTATCTGGAAAGAAATGTTGTGGAGGTAAGAACGATCAACTTCCTATGGGGGGGGGATAAAGTGGAGAGAGAAAAGGGAGGGGGAGATAAATAGATAGAGAGGGAAAGGAAGTGGACAAAGATAGGTTGACGAGTAGACTGACAAAGGACAGAGAGAAACGAACAGAAAGGAAGCAGAAGGGGATTTACAGACAAGGGGAGAGGAGAAGATTGACACAGAAACGAAAGACGAGGTATGGGCAGAGTGAGGAGGAGGTGGAGATGAACAGAGAGAGGGGGAAGTGGAGATGGATAGAGAGAGGTGAGAGGTGGAGATGGATAGAGAAAGATGGTAGGACGACGTGGGCAGAAAGAGGGGAAAAGGAGAGATGGACAGTTAGAGGGCTGGGCAGCAGATGGGCAGAGAGAGGGGAGAAGAGAAGATGCACTTAAAGGGGGTGAGGAGGAGATGGAGTGGATGAGGTGATGGACTTAAAGGTATGAGGAGTAAATGGGCAGACTGAGGGGCAGGAGGTGATCGACAGTGAGTGTGGAGGGCTGGAGGAGGTGGACAGAAAGAAGGGGAGCTGGATATGGGAAGAGAAAGGAAGAAGGAGATGGACAGAGAGAGGGCGTAGAGGAGATGGACTAATAAACGTTTGGAATGACGCATGATAATGATCTAGTAACTAACACACTTTGTGCCCAGTGCTATATTCAGATCATAGGTAAGTACTATGGACACATCTTTTCTGTTAGAGTGACATGCCGAGTTATTGAACCGCTCCTGGAGGACAATGCTGAAACGCATTGTGGATGGACCAAACTAGTATACCGTTGATAAATACGAGGTTCATCCAATAAGTAAGTCTCCTTATTTTATTTCTCTGCAGACTAAGCTCTGCCCATGAAATGTAAATGCTGGTATGTTCGACTGGTATCTGTTGACAACACTCACGCTGGCTCAGAATGCATACTGCAGTAACTTGCCCGTATGTTACGAGTTACCCGGAGTTACTACTGCAAAGCGTGTCCACTTTGCACTTGCACTCTGTCATTCGCTTTTTGGCAACAAGACGACTGTCCAATGTCAACATCCATTGAGAGTTAACCACTGTCAATGAGGAAACCTGTATGAGAATTCAAATGAGGATGAGACCTAGGTCCATCACGCAACTCCTGGGAAAACAAAGGCATGAAAACATAATGTGGAAGATGTGGTGTCACCGCCAGACACCACACTTGCTAGGTGGTAGCTTTAAATCGGCCGCGGTCCATTAGTACATGTCGGACCCGCGTGTCGCCACTGTCAGTAACTGCGGACCGAGCGCCACCACACGGCAGGTCTAGAGAGACTGACTAGCACTCGCTCCAGTTGTACGACGACTTTGCTAGCGACTACACTGACGAAGCCTTTCTCTCATTTGCCGAGAGACAGAATAGCCTTCAGCTAAGTCCATGGCTACGACCTAGCAAGGCGCCATTAACCAATTCTGGAGAGAGTCTCACTTGTATCATCAAGAATGCTGTATACAAATGATGGATTAAAGTTAAGTATTACAGAAGCTACGTACTTTTCTTTATAGCATTCATTACGTATCCTGTTTCAGACCTCAGCAAGCCTGCTTGAGTTTAACGCGTGCATTTCGGCTACTTCCGAGTGGCGTGGCTGTCTTGTTACGCCACAACAGAAGACACCTGGCGAAAGTGCCAAATTAAAAGCAAAGGTCACAAATTCGCCGAGGAAAGTCATGGTAATCCCATTCTGGCTCAGTCAGGAGGTGTTACTCGTTCACTACCTCCCTGGCAACCCCAAAGTAACTGTAGGGAGATATTGTAATATCTTTAGGTATCTGCGAGCTGTCACCTAAAGAAAGCTTCCTCTACTTTTGTCTCACGAACTTTTTTTACTTCATGACATGAAACCTTGAATGACCCAGACAGGTCTCGAAATATTCTACTGGGTAATGTTTCCGCATTCTCCATATTCTCCAGATCTAGATTCAAATGATTTTCACATTTTTTCTCAACTGGAATGTCATCTTGAGGGTACGAACTTCAACACCGATAATGAAGTCACATCAGCAGTCAACAGCTGGTTTCGAGCACAGAACCTGGTCTGTACAACACTGGTTTGGAGAAACTTGTGTCCGGTTACCAAAAATGTTTGAAAAAAAAAAGCATGGTGACTGTATAGAATAGAAACAAAACCACCGAACAATGTCAATAAAATTATCTGAACAAGATAAATAGTGTGTAACACGTTTTATAAAATACGATAACTTAACTATTGGCCACCCCTCACAGGGTGTAGTGGGTATAAGTGCAGATATTTTTATACGTGTTACCTTAACACGTACACACATCAGTGTGTTGGTTGCTTTTTCTCTGTGAATACATTAAGAACTTTACAGCCTCATGTTTTCTGCATAGTTGTAGCTGCACCACTAAGTGGACTACGCCTGACAGTATAGACAAACAGATTTGCGTCCATGTGCCCACAGTTCAGCACCTGACCTGCTGCCCGGGGGAAAACAAGCATTAATGGCTTGCTGTTGTTACACATATGTGGAGGTATTAACCAATCTAGAAACATACAACTTGTAATAGCTACAATTACGAGTCTACAAATGTAAATACTGATGGACTGTTTTCCTGTACACTGTTCTCAATCACCAACAGAAATAACTTCACTTATACCCATTACACCTGGCATACGTCAGGATGCTCTGAAATTCCCGTTAAAAATTTTTAGGACTTATAGAGGGGAGTAAGTACATAATATTTTGAATGGGAACCCATGTTCGGTAACGTACCGTTTCCGTTCTATGACGGTTTCAGGACAGATGTTTTAGTTACCAACTTTTGCTTGAGGAACTGAATTAGGCGAAACGCAGTACACTTGTTAGGTAACGATACGAAAGGAAACATAACGAAACATCTATTTATCACTTAAGCACATCTGTCTGTATTAACACTTAAACGTGTTTACATTATTCCAAAACAAAAAAGAACCCCCCCCCCATATTGTACGCAAAGAACGGTACAGATGCCTTACGAGACCTGGTTGATCTGGCGACCACCAGCGTTGTTATAGACAGGACAAGCAATTCTGAGAATTTTCTCCTTCCTTCAGCAGATGTGGACATGTTATACTTCTGAACTGAAACCATTGTTTCCGGACATGGGTCCCTATTCAAAATTTTACATACTCAGTCCCCTCTAAGAAATCTCTGAAGTTTGTAACGAGATTTCCGAACACTCTGTATAAGGTTCCTCTTTAGCCATCCTGATTTAGGTTTTCCGTCACTTTCCTAAATCACTCCAGAAAAACGCCGTGATGATTCCTGCTAAAGAGCATGACCAATTTCATTCCTCATCGTTTCGTAACCTGAGCTTTTGTCCCATTTCTAAAGACCGCACTGTCGATCGGACGTCAAACTGTAATCTTTCTTTTCTCCTTAAGCTGTTTAATTGGGTGTATATAAATTAACTTGCCGTATTTTAATGTCTGTAAGCTACAGAACAGCACTACACGTACAATTAGAACTGTTGTATTGTGGGCAAAGTTACGTGAATCATGCCAAGGGCAGTGCAAAAGTCATTTTTCCTGTAAGTCAGTCTGTTATAGATAGACAGGGAAGTTAGGATATGCAAAAAAAACTAGCGTTTTTTAAGAAAGTAAGCAAACAGTTGCAATTGCTGTCGTCATCGTTCAGGACAATTAGCTTTTCAAACCTCATAGTTGTTTCGTCTTTCCCCCGTAAGTATATCAACGTTCGTTAGAGGAAACTATTTACGGTGGTTCTCTCTGATTGAGATAACGGGGTAATTCGGTACTTCGATAGGCAGCGGTCGACCGTGTATGTATCTTTCCACCAGAGGAGTCGGCAACAGAACATTACAGGAGACTGTAGCCGTAAACGACGTTCGCATACCCCGATAATTGCTGCACTGGAAGAAACCAATGTCATTAGCAAATATCAATTTGGGCGATTCATCAATCCAGTTGCCCATTTATAAGAAGCACTCAAATGAAAACGAAACACATGGAAAAAAGAAAGTAACCTGATTTTTATTTCAAAAGTAATCGCCATAATTGTTAATACATTTATTTCACTGTGAGACAAGACGGACAACTCCTCCACAAAAAAATGTTTTCGGTTGCCTACGGATCCGTGACTGTTCCCAGGCGTGCACCTCTTCTTCCGAAGCAGATCAATGGGCACGAATGTCGTCCTTCAGAGCTCCAAAATTACGGAAATTGCACGGGGACAGACAGGGACTGTATGAAGGATGTGTAAGGGCTTCCCAGAGAAACTTCTGCAGTGTAGTCGACACAATAGGCTCACCAGCTACAAGAAAATCATGGTGACCTTTTTCTGTGACGGAGAGGTCCAGCTGTTCATTTACTTACTGGAACACGGCGCCACAATTAACGTACAGCGGTACGAGCACACTTATCAAAAACTGATGCAGACGATCAATTCCAAGGGCCCAGGACTGTTGGCGGACGGCATCATTCTATTGCAGGATAATGCCCACCCACATGTTGCCAAGGCTGTTTTCACTACACTGCTGAAGTTTCGCTGCGGAGCCCTTACACATCCTTTATACAATTCTGGTCTCTTCCTATGCCATTTATATGCGTCTTTAGGCCTGAAGAAAGATTCGTGGCCGTCGATTTGCTTCAGACGAAGAGGTACACTCCAGAGTATAATCAGGGTTTCAAAGGCAGCAGCAAATATTTATTCACGTAGGCATTTACCATCTTGTTTCGCAGTGGGATAAATTTATTTACAGTTATGCTTATTATTTTTGAAATAATAAACAGTTTACTTACTTTCATCTTCCTCGTTTTCATTTGAATACCACTCATTGATACTCTTCGAAGACGACCTGTAAGGTGTAGGGAAGTGAAGAAGCCTGACAAACAGCACCCTGAATCGTAGCAACGTTTATAACAAACTGGTCCTCACCGTCCTCTGGTTGCGAAATTCGCCCTACTTTTTGCTGCAGTCTGTCTGCTCGTATGATGCGACAATCGAGGCGTAATGAGTAAGCCATTGCGGCCACTAACCAAAAAGACGTACCATGTGTCAGGCAGTTTTTCAGACCGAGCATGTAGCCTTCCCCTATTCCTCAATCCTGCCTCACAGAAATTCAGTAAACTGCAGTTATTGCTTGCTTATTAACAATGAATGCGCCCCAGTTCAGTACACGAAACATCAAATCACTGTTCCAGCCATTTAGATACGTTTGTTTTGGGCACGTCGTTCTTGTGCTCAGTAGGTAGCTAATACTCAAACCACAACACAGCACCTAGAATCAGTGACTTTACCCCCTAATATCAGTAGCGTAGAAAATAGAGTGTGTCAACGACATTCCACATTCTAGATGTCCTCATTTTCCGTCAATACACAGCGACTCTGAGTTGATGACCGGTTTGCTGTCAGTTACGTGGTAACCTAACACGATATGGCCTTGTAATAAGGTACTGGACCCCTATTAGGAAAGAACGGCTATTATTATTTAGGTTTTCCATGTTTTCCCCAACTCTACTTCAGCCGAATGCTAAGAAGATTCGATCGGGGACGCCATAAACAATATTTCTCCATCACCTATGCAAAATAGAAGTTTGTGGCCTGTCTATGATGACTTAGTCATGGTAGGATGTTAAATTCTTATCTTCTTCATTCTCATTTTGCTCATGTGATGGATGTAGGGACTCACCGGCAGACGATGTACACCAGTTTGTTCAGCTACAGCGCTCTTAAGTACATCTACAGGTCAATAGAGACAATGTATCGCTGTGCATGGCTCAAATGAAGTGAAAGTCCTTCGACGAAAACTAAATATGAGATAGATTATTTGGTTATTGAGATCACTCGGTACTATTCCTATCGAACACAGCTTGGAAGATACTGTTCAGAGTGAAGTACGCGCCATGGAACATGTTTCGACCATTCTATTTAAGATGTGTACATTTGTTTAATGGTAATGGATCAGCTTTGTTCCTAAGCTGTATTCTGTGGTTGTGAAGTCGATAACATGATATGACCTTACTACCATAAGAACAGAGGTGGCTATAAAGTGATTAGTAATTACTGTATACATCTCCACTTTTCACCGCGAAACTGCTGTGGCTCATGTTAGGATTTTCTACTACAATTTTCTCTCTTCCTATTCTTTTTTGGGATCTTGTATCTAAGAGAAGACTGCCTGTACAGTTTAATTTATGGTAGCACAGAAACATCCATATTGTCTTTCGAAATAGTCATGGTTTTTTGTTGTAGATACAGATGTACTTGGACTCCCTTGTTGAAAACAGTAGTCTACATAAACATTCTGGTAATTTTCACATATGACCATGTGTCGACAAGTAACTTTCCTGTACGGTATCGGTTGTATTTATGTCGGGACGTACACCTGGATGCCGCTAGACGACGATGGATCGATAATGTTTAAGATTCTAGCACCTGGGTCTGGAGTAATTACAGACCTCTCAGGAAAGGGACTGCTGGATTGACTTTGATATAAATTGTAGCTTTGATATGAATTGTAGCTTTATATGACTTAACAATTGACGCCCAAGTAAAAATTTTACTGGAACCATGTAGAAAGACGTGTAATGGGAATGTGGTAGTAATCATGACCCTCCTCTGAACCTTGGAATTTCTCTAGGTGAACAATGTTATTTTTATTGAAAAAGACCTAACCACTCATTTACAAGCCCTTATTAAAAAACCCAAAATGAAACTGAATTTTTACTCGTCAGAAGAGAAATGACATACTATAGCATCACAATGAACCAGTGTAAGCTATAACAGCATTAAGTCCCAATAAAAAGCTCAGAAAGACTGCTAATCCATCATGCCAATAGCAAGTTGCATGAATACCCCTCCATACCGACAAAGTAAAATATTAAATCAGACTGCCGGCCGCGGTGGTCTAGCGGTCCTGGCGCTGCAGTCCGGAACCGCGGGACTGCTACAGTCGCAGGTTCGAATCCTGCCTCGGGCATGGGTGTGTGTGATGTCCTTAGGTTAGTTAGGTTTAAGTAGTTCTAAGATCTAGGGGACTTATGACCTAAGATGTTGAGTCCCATAGTGCTCAGAGCCATTTGAACCATTTGAAGCCATTAAATCAGACTCTTTCTCAAAATAATGTGACCCGTAACCAATTTACGATTAAGAATTCAAGTAACCTGATACAACAAATTAAAGATGTCCATATTGCACATAATGCTGAACATATTCCTTTTCAATTTCTTTGTATCAATATCCATGGTGTTCCGGAAGCTCAAAACACACAAATTTTAATTTACGGTAATGTGACGCTTACTACTTATATTATTATACCCTTCAAGCGATTTGGCGATTAATAGCTTGTTTATTTACGTATATTCCACTATGTCGACTAGCAGTGTGCCATTACGCAGCCTCTTCATTGATTTAAATTACTCTGTGGGTTTTTCTAATGTTTTTGTGCGTCGGAAGACGAGAAGTTTTCAAATTTAACTGTAGTGCGTTTAAAAATAAAGGGAAACTGTATTCACCACAGGAGGTGGAATGGTTCAAATGGCTCTGAGCACTATGGGACTTAACATCGGTGGTCATCAGTCCCCTAGAACTTAGAACTACTTAAACCTAACTAACCTAAGGACATCACACACATCCATGCCCTAGGCAGGATTCGGACCTGCGACCGTAGCGGTCACGCGGTTCCAGACTGAAGTGCCTAGAACCGCACGGCCACACCGGCCGGCGAGGTGGCATACAATTGGCAGTAATTTCTCTAGTACTGACAGACGTCTCTGGCGGACGGTCTAAGCTAGCTTTTTGTGTTTTCTAGATGTTAATGTTGCCCAACGGTCTAATGGACCCGCTGGAAATGCGAGTTATTGCTGTAGAATCCAATTACGTCCCACGAGTAACTAGCGAATTAAGGGTTTGTCTAAACACATCGTCGCTTTATGGGTAAATCATACACAAGTGTGTGGCCGGTGGAGCGTACGGCCCTACAACAATCGTCGGAAGGGTCCAGACCGGTGGAGAGAGCGTTACGATCTGGGGGATGTTTTCGCGGCATTACTTAGGTGATCTCATCATTATGGAAGGCACAATCGATCAACACAAGTATACATGTTTGGGGACCACGTCCATCCCTAGATGAAGTTTGTATTTCCTCCACACGATGGCATCTATCAACAGGACAATGCAACGTGTTATACAGCTCGCAGTGTACGTACGTGGTTCGAGGAACCCGTACTCCCGTGGCCACCGAACTCTACGGATTTCAACCCATTTGAGACACTATTGGACCACCTCGATCTGGCTATTCGCGCCATGGATTCACAACCGACACACGCAGCGCAGCTGGCCACGGCTCCACAGCCCTGTCGGTATCCCTTCCTGCACGTCTGCGCTGCAGGAGGAGGTTATTCAGGCTTCTGACAGCTGGTCCCATTAATGTGACTGGACCGAGTCGTATATGCCCATGCAGCGCTCACAACACTGGCTGTTTCCTAGGCGCTTCAGCGGCATCAGCATCACGCGCTAGTTTATCGGTGATATTGACTAGCCTAGTGCATCATGTACGCATGCTAGACAACTACTACTGCAAAGAAAGGTGTTTATCTTTAGCCACGGGTTTTGTTCCAGCACTGGGTGGTTTTGCACCTGTGTAGTTATAAATCTACATTTCATTTCACATACATCTCAGGTTGATTGTTGCACCATGCTTACATTACAAGAAAACCAATTTCTAATGACGTAGAATAATTAATGGGCGGTTTCTGTAACAAAATGAACTCGAGTCATGAATGACTGAAGAATATAGCGCGTTATGATCTTATCCCACCGGAAAACAGCTATATCAGTTAGCATTGCACGAAAGACGAGAAGAAAATCATGAACATATTGAGTAGGAAGTAAACTATAGAATACGCCGAGGTTTCAATAAATTAGGAATAGGAGGTTTCTGGAACTGAGTTACCACTAGTCAACATACGTGTTCAATAGTGCTGATATTGGGAGAATGTAAAGGTAAAGTAATCAAATGGGACGTGTTACCACTTCCCGCGAAACACTGCAGCACATTTCTGGCCTTTTGGTATGGACATAACCCGAGGTCGCTAACGTACGCCTGTGCAGTGGCACTCTACTCGGAAGTAGCCGGTTCGAAACTGTGGTGTCGTCCGCTGTTACAACGCTAGGCAAACCTCGCAGGGATTCAGCAGTTGGTACTAGCAAGTACTTGTGCAAATCACCATAGGCTAGCCGAACGGTGCGCATCTGCTTCGAATGGAAAAATCAAGGAGAGGGCAACGCCTCCTGGAAACGCCTGGCCTCAGTCCTGTGTTTGGTCTTGAGCCAACTTCGAGCGTTAGTCGTAAACTGTGCTCCTAGCCACGAAGATCAGCTGAACTTGGAACATCCACAAGAATTACGGGTTGGTTTGTTTTGGGGGAGGAGACCAAATAGCGAGGTCATTGGTCTCATCGGATTAAGAAAGGTTGGGGAAGGAAGTCGGTCGCGCCCTTTTTCAAAGGAACCATACCGGCATTTACCTGAAGAGATTTAAGGGAACCACGGAAAACCTAAATCAGGATGGCCGGACGCGGGATTCAACAGTCGTCCTCCCGAATGCGCTAACCACTGCGCCACCTCGCTCGGTCGAGAATTACGGATTGGATTTGGGTGTGGTAGAGCTGTGATACAAAGACAAATGCAGTACTTGCACCTTCTTGCTGTCTTATCACTGATTTAAGTATTTTGCAGAAATAGAGTTTACTGTGTGTTTCCATCAGTGGGATCGTGTCAGCTTGACTGTTCCTCTCCTACTGCCACCGGAACCCAGGATACTATAGAATCGAATTCTGGTGATGGAAGAAATTCTTGCCCGCCTTTATTTGGCCGGCAAGGGGAGGACAGGTAATGGTACAGAGTTCCTGATGACCAGACTTTGCGACAGTGTCCTGTACTAAATTCCGTGGTGTCATTATGGAGTGAGGGTTTGTTGCACTATTGATGGTGACCCGTCCGTCAGATGAAGAAGGAAGTTGTTAGGCTCGGTGGCCCCCTTAGAGCTAATGGGGAGTAGCTGTCTAAATGCCGGCACCCTGATTCATCCCCTCTCTCCTCTCAAAATCATAGAACACAAACATGACACCCCCGCCCCCCTCCCCCAACACACCAGCCACCCACCCAGTCACCCACACCCACCCACGCACCAACCCACCCACCCACCCACCCACCCACACACACACACACACACACACACACACACACACACACACACACACACACACACACCCGTGCGCGCACATTACTTTCACCTATTCTAAATACACAATTTTCACATTTCGCGCTTTTGTCCTCAAAAGAAACGTATCCCTCTGTATCTCACACCCAATCATATGATAGAACTTAAGTTATATGGGGGGGGGGGGGGGTTCTCTTTCTGGAATATGCCATCTCTAGTAAGGATATTATCAGACGTATGTGTGTTTGGAGGTTATGGGCTCTCAACGGCGAGGTTATCAGTGCCCTTACACTCATGAAATTTTCAGACGTAATGGTATTACAAAAGTCGGAATAATATTTCCATATTATGAAATTCGTTCGTAAATTGCTAATGAGATTGCACAACGGCTAGGCCTATATGACTTACTAAGAGAATTTGTGCCGAATCGGGACTGTGATCCGGTTTTCCCGCTTTATGCGAGCGATCACGTTTACCGTCTCTTCCATCCGGGCACGCCTGCAGGACCGACCCAGTGTCCACATTTCACAGTGCTGGCATACAAATCGTGTCATCCCAGCACGGGAAGCGATACAGTTTTGCTCGTCATATTACCTTGTTTTGGTATGAAATACAGTAGGGCAGAGTCGGTATTTTACAGTGTCTATATAGTTTGATAATGTTTTCCTTCAGACATACATGCACCATGGGACGTAGACACTAGGACATATGGAAGTTTGTGTTGGTCCTGTTGGCATGTTCGGATGTCCGTGCGGTTATGACGACCGCTGGCGTAAAGCGGGAAATCCGGGTTCGAGTCCCGGACCGACGCAAATTTTCATATGTTCCTAGTAAATCGTATAGACATTGTACAGTCTTATTCACAAGTTGGGAATGCATTTCATTATTTAATGTGTATGTCAATCGTTAGCAGTGTCTGTTCCTACGGACATGCACACAAGCCCGAAGGAACATGGCATCGATCTACACTCCTGGAAACGGAAAAAAGAACACATTGACACCGGTGTGTCAGACCCACCATACTTGCTCCGGACACTGCGAGAGGGCTGTACAAGCAATGATCACACGCACGGCACAGCGGACACACCAGGAACCGCGGTGTTGGCCGTCGAATGGCGCTAGCTGCGCAGCATTTGTGCACCGCCGCCGTCAGTGTCAGCCAGTTTGCCGTGGCATACGGAGCTCCATCGCAGTCTTTAACACTGGTAGCATGCCGCGACAGCGTGGACGTGAACCGTATGTGCAGTTGACGGACTTTGAGCGAGGGCGTATAGTGGGCATGCGGGAGGCCGGGTGGACGTACCGACGAATTGCTCAACACGTGGGGCGTGAGGTCTTCACAGTACATCGATGTTGTCGCCAGTGGTCGGCGGAAGGTCCACGTGCCCGTCGACCTGGGACCGGACCTCAGCGACGCACGGATGCACGCCAAGACCGTAGGATCCTACGCAGTGCCGTAGGGGACCGCACCGCCACTTCCCAGCAAATTAGGGACACTGTTGCTCCTGGGGTATCGGCGAGGACCATTCGCAACCGTCTCCATGAAGCTGGGCTACGGTCCCGCACACCGTTAGGCCGTCTTCCGCTCACGCCCCAACATCGTGCAGCC
This sequence comes from Schistocerca cancellata, assembly GCF_023864275.1. Lineage (NCBI taxonomy): Eukaryota > Metazoa > Arthropoda > Insecta > Orthoptera > Acrididae > Schistocerca > Schistocerca cancellata. Next base: position 372,884,825 of record NC_064629.1, read on the forward strand.
CGCCTCCAGTGGTGTCGCGACAGGCGTGAATGGAGGGACGAATGGAGACGTGTCGTCTTCAGCGATGAGAGTCGCTTCTGCCTTGGTGCCAATGATGGTCGTATGCGTGTTTGGTGCCGTGCAGGTGAGCGCCACAATCAGGACTGCATACGACCGAGGCACACAGGGCCAACACCCGGCATCATGGTGTGGGGAGCGATCTCCTACACTGGCCGTACACCACTGGTGATCGTCGAGGGGACACTGAATAGTGCACGGTACATCCAAACCGTCATCGAACCCATCGTTCTACCATTCCTAGACCGGCAAGAGAACTTGCTGTTCCAACAGGACAATGCACGTCCGCATGTATCCCGTGCCACCCAACGTGCTCTAGAAGGTGTAAGTCAACTACCCTGGCCAGCAAGATCTCCGGATCTGTCCCCCATTGAGCATGTTTGGGACTGGATGAAGCGTCGTCTCACGCGGTCTGCACGTCCAGCACGAACGCTGGTCCAACTGAGGCGCCAGGTGGAAATGGCATGGCAAGCCGTTCCACAGGACTACATCCAGCAAAGGTGGGTATACACTGTACTAGTGCCGACATTGTGCATGCTCTGTTGCCTGTGTCTATGTGCCTGTGGTTCTGTCAGTGTGATCATGTGATGTATCTGACCCCAGGAATGTGTCAATAAAGTTTCCCCTTCCTGGGACAATGAATTCACGGTGTTCTTATTTCAATTTCCAGGAGTGTATATAGACACTGTAAATTACAGACACTGCTTTACAACATTTACATAGTTCAGCAAATATTAATACTGTACGATTAACATCTACATCTACATTTATACTCCGCAAGCCACCCAACGGTGTGTGGCGGAGGGCACTTTACGTGCCACTGTCATTACCTCCCTTTTCTGTCCCAGTCGCGTATGGTTTGCGGGAAGAACGACTGTCTGAAAGCCTCCGTGCGCGCTCGAATCTCTCTAATTATACATTCGTGATCTCCTCGGGAGGTATAAGTAGGGGGAAGCAATATATTCGATACCTCATCCATAAACGCACCCTCTCGAGACCTGGACAGCAAGCTACACCGCGATACTGAGCGCCTCTCTTGCAGTGCCACTTGAGTTTGCTAAACATCTCCGTAACGCTATCACGGTTACCAAATAACCCTGTGACGAAACGCGCCGCTCTTCTTTGGATCTTATCTATCTCCTCCGTCAACCCGATCTGGTACGGATCCCACACTGATGAGCAATACTCAAGTATAGGTCGAACGAGTGTTTTGTAAGCCATCTCCTTTGTTGATGGACTACATTTTCTAAGGACTCTCCCAATGAATCTCAACCTGGTACCCGCCTTATCAACAATTAATTTTATATGATCATTCCACTTCAAATCGTTCCGCACGCATACTCCAAGATATTTTACAGAAGTAACTGATACCAGTGTATGTTGCGCTATCATATAATCATACAATAAAGGATCCTTCTTTCTATGTATTCGCAATACATTACATTTGTCTATGTTAAGGGTCAGTTGCCACTCCTTGCACCAAGTGCCTATCCGCTGCAGATCTTCCTGCATTTCGCTACAATTTTCTAATGCTGCAACTTCTCTGTATACTACAGCATCATCCGCGAAAAGCCGCATGGAACTTCCGACACTATCTACTAGGTCATTTATATATATTGTGAAAAGCAATGGTCCCATAACACTCCCCTGTGGCACGCCAGAGGTTACTTTAACGTCTGTAGACGTCTCTCCATTGATAACAACATGCTGTGTTCTGTTTACTAAAAACTCTTCAATCCAGCCACACAGCTGGTCTGATATTCCGTAGGCTCTTACTTTGTTTATCAGGCGACAGTGCGGAACTGTATCGAACGTCTTCCGGAAGTCAAGGAAAATAGCATCTACCTGGGAGCCTGTATCTAATATTTTCTGGGTCTCACACGATCGCTGTTTCCGGAATCCATGTTGATTCCAACAGAGTAGATTCTGGTTTGCCAAGCACGACGTGATACTCGAGCAAAAAACATGTTCTAAAATTCTGCAACAGATGGACGTCAGAGAAATAGGTCTATAGTTTTGCACATCTGCTCGACGACACTTCTTGAAGACTGGGACTACCTGTGCTCTTTTCCAATCAATTGGATCCTTCCGTTCCTCTAGAGACTTGCGGTACACGGCAGTTACAAGTGGGGCAAGCTCTTTCGCGCACTCTGTGTAGAATCGAATTGGTATCCCGGCAGGTCCAGTGGACTTTCCTCTGTTGAGTGATTTCAGTTGCTTTTCTATTCCTTGGACACTTATTTCGATGTCAGGCATTTTTTCGTTTGTGCGAGGATTTAGAGAAGGAACTGCAGCGCGGTCTTCCTCTGTGAAACAGCTTTGGAAAAAGGTGTTTAATATTTCAGCTTTACGCGTGTCATCCTCTGTTTCAATGCCATCATCATCCCGGAGTGTCTGGATATGCTGTTTCGAGCCACTTACTGATTTAACGTAAGACCAGAACTTCCTAGGATTTTCTGTCAAATCCGTACATAGAATTTTACTTTCTAATTCACTGAACGCTTCACTCATAGCCCTCCTTACGCTAACTTTGACATCGTTTAGCTTCTGTTTGTCTGAGAGGTTTTGGCTGCGTTTAAACTTGGAGTGAAGGCTCAAATGGCTCTGAGCACTATGGGACTTAACATCTGTGGTCATCAGTCCCCTAGAACTCAGAACTACTTAAACCTAACTAACCTAAGGACATCACACACATCCATGCCCGAGGCAGGATTCGAACCTGTGACCGTAGCAGTCGCGCGGTTCCGGACTGCGCGCCTAGAACCGCTAGACCACCGCGGCCGGTATTTGGAGTGAAGCTCTCTTTGCTTTCGCAGTTGTTTCCTAACTTTGTTGTTGAACCATGGTGGGTTTTTCCCGTCCCTCACAGTTTTACTTGGCACGTACCCGTCTAAAACGCATTTTACGATTGCCTTGAACTTTTTCCATAAACACTCAACATTGTCAGAGTCGGAACAGAAATGTTCGTTTTGATCTGTTAGGTAGTCTGAAATCTGCCTTCTATTACTCTTGCTAAACAGATAAACCTTCCTCCCTTTTTTTATATTCCTATTAACTTCCATATTCAGGGATACTGCAACGGCCTTATGATCACTGATGGCTTTATTGAGGAAAAGAACCGAAACAGGCATATAACGGACACGCACTTCGTTGAAACAAAAACTGTGACGTAGAAGATTTGATTTGGTACACTATCTGCAAACAGTTCACCGAGCAGATATTTGAAGATGTTTTGGGAACGTTAAGATACTGAGAAAGCCCACCTTACAAGAAAAGTGAACTATTAAATACAGGACAACAAAAATTCTAGTCTCGGTTTAGCCGTCATGGATGTGGTTCTGCGTAGTTCTCGTATAAAGCTCTGTGTTGGAGTTTACACAGGCTTATGACTAAAACGTCTTCAGATCCTTGTCAAATCTCGGAAATGCATACTTTTTCGTCAACAAAACGTAATAATCTTGAGACAACAAAAATTATTATTTATTTATTAACATGTCAGAGTGACCACCGTCTTGGTAACTATGGTGGGTCGTTTGCTACCAAAAATTAGTAACAAGCTGCAGAGAGAGAAAGACTGCGTCTTTTTCTCCACCTTCTCTCAGCGCTGTTATTTTTCTTGTCTTTTACACAATTACTTCGTCAACTAAAATAAATAATATATATAAAGAACATTTTGGCAAAAGGAAAAATTTATACTACCTTCTTAAGAAGAAATTATAGAAGAAAGGAAAGACTTAGATGATAAAAGAGGTTCCTTCACCTGTCTGTTTCAAGTGGGAGGACTTTGGTAAACACTTCGAGCCTGTCTCACCTAAATAAGCATATTCTATTCTACTATGGTTACTACTGTATGTATGTGCTGAAATTAACACTACGTTGTTTGTGTGTGAGCTTTAGCAGTGCTATTGGTTACTACAATTACTTCCTCCATTTGCCCGCGCCATAAGCGGGAGAGGAGCCTCGAACGGGTGACATCGAGCCTCGAGTCCCCGAAAGACACTTCTTATCTATGTTGTGCGTTCGTGTTTATGTAGTTAAGTCTTATGATACTGCATATGTACGTTTATGTATTACAAAATTCACATGCCTTACAGTTTGCATTTTATACATTTTACATATTACACAATTATATATTACACAACTACATGCCGGCCGGTGTGGCCGAGCGGTTCTATGCGCTTCAGTCTGGAACCGCGCGACCGCTACAGTCGCAGATTCGAATACTGTCTCGCGCATAGATGTGTGTGATCTCACTAGGTTAGTTAGGTTTAAGTAGTTCAAAGTTCTAGGGGACTGATGACCTCAGATGTTAAGTCCCATAGTGCTCAGAGCCAATTGAACAACTACATGTTTGAAAATAATGATCGGAAAAATTAAAAAAAATTATTTGTTTTGCATTGCAAAAACAGGAAAATTCGTTATTTCATTTAATTAAAAAAATTATTTGTTTTGCATTGCACAAACAGGAAAATTCGTTATTTCATTTCTTATTGCTAACTTATTCCTAATTTCCATGTAAGTATTACTTATACTACTGTTGCAGTCATCTGTTCTGCTAATATGGCATATGTGAATCTGCATCTGGTGATACTGGTGTTTTCCTGTGATCATATGTTTCCATATCAGCGTTTCAATCTCTGTTGTCCCATGTATCATGTTGTGGTGTAGGGTTTGTGTCTTGTCGTGACCTTATACGTGGTCTTTACTGTTTACAAGTCTTGTGTAGCGCCCTTTATTTTTCCATCAGTGATCCGGTTAAGCATGCTCCACTTACCTGGGTCTCTTAAAGCTTGACCTTTGTCTTCGATTTTACCAAAAAAGGAAATGATACCGGTATACGTAGATGAGGCGGTGTGTGCAGCGTCCACAAGTGTGGGTATGGAAGAGTACAGCATGGGCGGCGGCGAGCATCGACCGCGCTGCTTCAGGATGGCGCGTTTATATCGGGGGCGCATTATCGCGGCAAGCACTATTTTTAACGCCGCTGGCTCGGCAGCGTGTGACTTCTGCCGAGTTACGGCCTGCTGATAAGAGGCCAATAAATGGAAGGTGCCTATTTATACACAGGTGCGCAAGCTGCCCGCATTCCCTTTGTAGGCGGGCTTTGTGCGCACTCCGAAATGCGGAACAATAATCGTAGTGAAAATTGCAATACCGATTCCACCAGTGCAGCACAGCACCAGTGTAGATATTGACTCAGATCCCGGCCCGCCATCTGCTTATGACTTGGGGCTGTGCTGCAGCCGAAGTCCTGGTAGCTAAAAAACGCTAGGCTGTGACGTTATTCCAGGAAGTAGTAGTTTGAAGTCAAGACAGTGGAAGAAATTTTCGTCAGCACCAACTTTACTTTGTCTGAAAGGAGAATTCATATGGTGGTGGTGTACACAGTAGGCCAATAAAATTGCGACACCAAAAACAGCAAACGACGAAATTTTACTTATTGCGCCTTGTACTGATCAGCCAAAACATTATGACCACCTACCTAATAGCCGGTGTGAGCACCTTTGGCTCTGATAACAGCAGTGATGCGTGGTAGCATGGAAGGAATGAACCCTTGGTAGGTTGCTGGAGTAAGTTGGTATCACATCTGCATACCTAATTGTCGTAAACTCTGGGGAGCATGGCGATGAGCTCTGACGCCACGTTGAATCACATTCCAAATCTGGATAATGGGGGGGGGGGGGGGGGAGGGGGCAGCACATCGACTGCAACTCGCCACTGTGTTCCTCGAACCACTCCATAGCACTCCTAAACTTGTGACATGACGCATTAACTTGTTGAAAAATGCCACTGCTATTGGGAAACATGATCGTCATGGAGGAGTGTGTACGTGGTCTGCAACCAGTGTACGATACTCGTTGACCGTCATGGAGCCTTGCACGAGCTCCACGGGACCCAGGGATGCCCATGTGACTGTTCCACAGAGCGCAATGGAGCCGCCGCCATCTTGACTCCGTACTGCAGGACAGGTGTTAAGGAGCTGTTCCTCTGGAAGACGACGGATTCGCAGCCTCCCATGGGCGTGATGCCGATGGTGTCGGGATTCATCAGACCATGCAACGCTCTACCACTGCGCTAATGTCCAGTGCTCATGGTCACGTGCCCATTTCGGTCCTAATTGCCGATGTGCCCATTTCGGTCGTAATTGCCGATATCGTGAATGCATGGGTCGTCCGCCCGTCGAGACCCATCGTTAGTAGTGTTCGGTACACTGGGTGTTTAGACACACTTGTACTCTGCCCAGAATTAAAGTCTGGTGTTAGTTCCGCCAGAGTTCGCTGTCCTTCCTGTTTCACCAGTCTGCCCAGCCTATGAAGTCCGACATCTGTAATGAGGGGTGACTACCCAACCCCACACTGCCTGGACGTCGTTTCACCTTGGTTTCGCCAAGTTATTCACCACAGCACTCCTCGAAGACCCAACAGGTCGTACAGTTTCCAAATTGCTCGTGCCGGGACCCGGGCCATCACAATCTGCCCTCGGTCAAACTCAGATAGCTGACGCGCCTTCCCCATTCTAAACAAGGACAGCACGCTCACTGATTCTACATGCACTGTGCTAGTGTCTGACTAGCAGTCATTCCTTGCTAGGTGATGCTGTGTCACCTGGACGGGTTTACATCGATAGTAGGTCGGTGGTCATAATTTTCTGGTTGATCCGACTGCATGATAAACTTTGTAGGTAGTAAAAATGGGGCTAAATTTTACTGTACATAGCTGTCATATTTGGGAGGAACAGTGGGTTTAAGGCATCTGGATATCTAGTGTAAGCTTAGCTGACCAATTCTGCTCCAAATTTATGCCAGAATTCTGCAATCGTTAGGTTGGCGAATGATGAAATGCCAAGAATTTGGGAGTACATTTTTTCAGTGGGTGAGAGATTTGGAGAACGCACTGGCTAGAACAACAGTGGAACGCCCTAGTATTGAGGTACTTCAGGACAAAACGGAAAATACACGTCCTTGCATCATCTTATTGAAAGATAACGCCCAGGAGCCCTTGAAGGCAGAGCTCTGCCATCGGCCATAATACATAAGAAATGTAACTGCTGCAACCCAAATTACCAGCAATGGAAAATAGAGGAGATCGTGTTATAAACCCAACAGCAGCCTATACCGTAGCAACTGAGGCTGCACTTGGACCTGAGGGTGACGAATGCAGTCTGGTAACGTCCGTTCTCACGGAACTTTCACAATTGCGATGCTCTACACAGAACCGGAATTTGTCTGAAAAGTCGGCTTGGTGTATAGCGGTCAACCGTAGAGACATGTCACTGCGCGTACGGAGTTGCAAAGTGTTTTAGTCACTCTTTTTTCCACAATTTGGGACGTAGGGACACATTTACGATCCCTCTGTAAAACATAGGGCCTTTCTGTCCAAGAAAGATAAATTTCACATTAAGAAATTAAAAGCGAAAAAGTTGCCAAACGGTAAAATTTTAAACAATGTATACGCCTGTCACCATTACGTACGTGAAGTTAGCCTATAAACGAGGTGCAGAAGGAAAGTGTTTTAGTCACTGTCGGGAGAAGATACGCGACAGTGAAAATACTGACGTGCCTGTTGCTTAACTCTCCTCGTACCGATTATCTGCTGCCTCCTAAGGTGCAAACTCTCCATGGAAGTAACATAGATTCAGGAATGCGCATTACGAGACAATCATTTTCGAATGTGATACATATTTTTAGCAAAGAACGTAAATTAAACTAAAGTTGTAGGAATACAACGCAGTGATTAGAAGGAAAATGGGCACCGTTGAGGAAAGGCCTGACGCCAGCAATAGTCGTCAATACAGGGTGTTTACATACGAGCGGGAAAATATCTAACAGTTCATATACAATGCTCCACTCAACAGTCTGAGGTAGGGAACCTGGGGTCGGAGAAGCCAGCTTAAGGACGTATGGAAGTAAACTTGTCTTCCGCTTTGTCTAGCATTACTGTTTTCCAACTTATTGATAACTAACGTGCATACAAGTTCACACGTACTGTGCTGTTTATTTACATGTACATTCTTTATTTCCTTGAGGAAACAAGGAGGACGAGCCTGATAACCAGGAAGTCATGATGCAGGTTTTGTTTACTTTATTTGTCCATAAGGTGGCTCTGTTGTATCGTATTCAAATTGACCCATGACAAAACGTGCTATGAATCAACGACAGACCCATTCATTTCTCAGTGCTATTGAGAGACGTACAGTACAATATGATGGAGCAGTACAGGTTTTGCAGAACACAGTGACATGCACCTTGTGCATGGGGAAGTACATTACAATGCTCTCGCTGCTGAAAGGCAATACAGGAAACGATTTCCTAAGAGGCATCATCCGTCATAACGGGTGTTTCTTTATCTGGATCGACGAATGCGGGAGAGTGGTCAATTGTAAAGAAGAAACGATGGACCTGGCAACATGAGGACCACCCGCGGCGAAGATTTTGAAGAGGAGGTGCTGCAACGTGTTGCAGCGGACCCCACTATAAGTACACGTTGTATTGCACGTGAAATGGATGCTGTACGTACCAGCGTGTGGCGAGTACTCCACGAACAACAATTACATCCTTATTACGCACAACGAGTCTGTGCAGTGTTTGTGACTGATGTTGCATCGTGGGTCGGATTGTGTCAGTGGTTGCTCGAAGAATGTATTGATCTACCAGATTTTCTCCAACTCGTGCTGTTTACTGACGAGACTTTATTTGTTCGTGATGGTATTTCGAACAGCAAGAATACCCATGTGTGGGATGAGGAAAACCCTCACGCTGTAGTAGAGTCACACTATCAAGTACGTTTTGCTGTGAATATCTGGGGCGGCACTGTAGATGACAATCTCATTGGGCATATCTACTACCTGGCCGTCTGAATGGCCACTTGTACTTGAGGTTGTTGGAGAACGTACCCTTGGCTGCTCGTGAGAGGATATGTCTACAACACGACGGTGCAACGCCTCACTTCGGAGTGGATGTCCGCAACCATCCCAATGCTGTATTCTCTGGACGCTGGATTTGAAGGGGATGTCCTATTTCATGGTCACCTGATCTGAATCCCCTTGATGACTTGATGTTTAAAGTCCTTTGTGTATAAGAGCCCACGGATACGGAGATGGAATTACTTACCATAATACGAGGTGCATTCAAGTTCTAAGGCCTCCGATTTTTTTTTCTAATTAACTACTCACCCAAAATCTATGAAACTGACGTTACTTCTCGACGTAATCACCTGCAGACGTACACTTTTTCACAACACTGACGCCATGATTCCATGGCAGCGGCGAAGGCTTTTTTAGGAGTCCGTTTTGACCACTGGAAAATTGCTGAGGCAATAGCAGCACGGCTGGTGAATGTGCGGCCACGGAAAAGCCAAAAGTCACTAGGAGCCAGGTCAGGTGAGTAGGGATCATGAGGAATCACTTCAAAGTTGTTATCACGAACAAACTGTTGCGTAACGTCAGCTCGATGGGCGGGTGCGTTGTCTTGGTGAAACAGCACACGCGCAGCCCTTCCCGGACGTTTTTGTTGCAGTGCAGGAAGGAATTTGTTCTTTAAAATATTTTCGTATGATGCACCTGTTACCGTAGTGCCCTTTGGAGCGCAATGGGTAAGGATTACGCCCTCGCTGTCCCAGAACATGGACACCATCGTTTTTTCAGCACTGGCGATTACCTGAAATTTTTTTGGTGGCCGTGAATCTGTGTGCTTCAATTGAGCTGACTGGCGCTTTGTTTCTGGATTGAAAAATGGCATCCACGTCTCATCCATTGTCACAACCGACAAAAAGAAAGTCCCATTCGTGCTATCGTTGCGCGTCAACATTGCTCGGCAACATGCCACACGGGCAGCAATTGGTCGTCCGTCAGCATTCGTGGCACCCACCTGGATGACACTTTGCGCATTTTCAGGTCGTCATGCAGGATTGTGTGCACAGAACCCACAGAAATGCCAACTCTGGAGGCGATCTGTTCAACAGTCATTCGGCGATCCCCTAAAACAATTCTCTCCACTTTCTCGATCATGTCGTCAGACCGGCTTGTGTGAGCCCAAGGTTGTTTCGGTTTGTTGTCACATGATGTTCTGCCTTCATTAAACTGTCGCACCCACGAACGCACTTTCGACACATCCATAACTCCATCACCACATGTCTCGTTCAACTGTCGATGAATTTCAATTGGTTTCACACCACGCAAATTCAGAAAACGAATGATTGCACACTGTTCGAGTAAGGAAAACGTCGCCATTTTAAGTATTTAAAACAGTTCTCATTCTGGCCGCTGGCGGTAAAATTCCATCTGCCGTACGGTGCTGCCATCTCTGGGGCGTATTGACAATGAACGTGGCCTCATTTTAAAACAATGCGCATGTTTCTATCTCTTTCCAGTCCAGAGAAAAAAAATCGGAGGCCTTAGAACTTGAATGCACCTCGTAGTAGCTGCCTGTAATGCGATTCGAAACACACCAAGGATATTTGTCAGGGTGCGTCAGAATCTTGTCCGCCAATGTCATGCTTACATTGAGGTCAGTTTCAGCACATTTTTAACATACGGTACAGTAGGCACATTCATTGTGTGAATGATGGTATTTGCAGTTAACTGTAAATAATGTAAATAAAAAATCACACAGTAACGTGATTTTATCCCTATTGACTTCTTAAGCTGGCTTCTCCGACCCCAGGTTCCCTACCTCAAACTGTTCAGTTCAGCATTCTCTATGCCCTGTTAAATTTTTGCACGCTGTTACGGAAATACTCTGTAGAAGATAATTAACGCGAAGTGCTCCGAATGGGACCGACATGCAACGATCGGAACCTGGGGTCCACCATGCAGTTTTAGCGCTTCTAGTGTAAACTATGCACTACCGTTACATTCTTAACTTCCTTGGCGGCGATTGTGTTTCTGTCTTTGTTGCGTGTTCAAATGTTGAAAATAAAGGGTAAACAGCACGAGTAGGTCAGTTCAGTTCCTTTAGCCTTAACACAAGTTTCGAAAGTTTCTTTTTTGCGGTATATAACTGTTGTATTAGTATTCTTTTTACTATGGCTTCAGCCCCGAAAAATAAGAGAGAGTTATAAAACAGCGACAGTTAAATCCGAATACAGAAATGTGGGGAAGTGTGGAGAGGATGAACAGTTTGAAGGGTGGTTAACGGCAGATCCCAAGGACAGTTACCGTGCTCGTTGAATGGTGTGTAATATAAGTCTATGTGCAGGAAGAAGCGAACTTTTGAAACTTCAAATCGCGATTCGCACAAAATTCGAGTGTCAGAATTTAATAAACAATGACTATTTCCATCGTGGGTGCGTCAGACTACTAAAAGTACCACATGTCTTAAACTCGAAGAGGACACCAAAGCTGCCGAAATAAGATTGGCGGCAACATTTTCTGAGCACTCAATATCCTTGTGAATAATAGATTATATTGACGAGCTCATAAAAGACATTTTCGTAGCGTCTATAATTGCCCAAAGCGCTAACAAAAACAAGCTTCCGAAATAACATTGTGAATATTTTGCTCGAAAACAGTGACCCTTAAGCATACAAAATTGTTAATAGTGGGGAAATGTTACTACCCAATATGTGACTAGCTTTTTTTTGTCGGTCTAGAATTTTTTACGTCTTTAGGGACTTTCAAGGTGAAAGTAGGGACTTTTCACACGTCGTATAGGGACAAGGTCGAAAACAAACTGGCAACACTGATCTTTCTTTAAAAAATCCCGTTCCACTACTTCCACTACTCAGTGTATGTGACGTGGCAGTGCGATTCCGTACGACCAGACTAACAATGTCTGTTGCCTCGGACACCAGCAGCTTATGTTCGTTGATATCTCTCATGGTGTTGAGCGTGAAAGTTCTGAATACATCGATCCCATTTTCGCATGGCAGTCGTGGGATCCCGACCAATGAGAGCGGCAATATTGCGGAACGATGTACTATAGTTTCCGTTGGCCACGACACTGGTGCTAATTGCGACACGTGCTGATTAACCTTTCTTCTTCTAACACAAGGCAACCAATACTCAAATGCAGTTTCTGAGTGAGAAACCTATTGCGGCGTTTCAGTCTATACCGCCCTGGAAACACATTGACACCCCTAACAACACAAACGTAGCGCTAGACGACAGACGTGTTCCACATCCACGAGGATCTCCTCAGCACGGATCTATGGAACGAAAAACTAATCTAATCTAATCTAATCTAATCTAACGATTCATCACAGTTACTCATATGATACAAATGCATGCACCTTCGTAACAACGTGGCGCCAAACAAACTCGATTAAACCTTAACTCGCGAGGTGACTTTCTCGTAACGTATACCACGAGGTGGGATCTCTAGAACCCCTATGTTTAAACCGAGATTTAAGGCAAAAATCATGTGAAGTTTTCCGTTTATGTTATATAACATTAATTTTTAAAATTATTTAAGTGTTGTTTATATGCTCCTAGTTTATTTTATTGCAATAAACAAAGCCTGCAGCATTTTATATTTATTAGTCAAAAGCACATAAAATTTGTGTGGTTCTTTTAAATAGTACACGTAAATGGACAGCTGGAGTACTGAATTTTAGATTCTGAAAAATTATATAATCTATGTAGCAAATAAACTTCCAAATAATTCCAGGGTTTAAATTTGCGCATAAAAATTCCAGCCGGTAGCTACAAAAAGAAAGTCTGTCAAACTGACATTAATTGCTGGGAACTATATGTTTCTTATCGCCACTCAGAACACATTTGATTTTAACAGACACTTTAAATATTTCATTGAAGAAACAGAATGATTCCAATCACAACTTTCCTGAAGTTCTTTCTTTGAATGATGCTCTCGTTCGACAGCAGAACGCCACGCGGATTGGCCGAGCGGTTTGAGGCGGCATGTCACGGACTGTGCAGCCCCTTCACGCCGGAGGTTCGAGTGCTCCCTCGAGCATGGGTGTGTGTGTTGTTCTTAGTGTAAGTTAGTTTAAGTAGTGTTTAAGTCTAGGGACCAATGACCTAAGCAGTTTGGTCCCTTAGGAATTCACACACATTTGAACATTTGATAGCAGAACTGTGATCACTGGCTAATGTACAATCGCCTTCTTTTTCGTTTATTTCTTCATCCATATGACTGACACCTTCAGCCATAGACCGACTAACAATTTCATCAAACTCGGAAAAGTTAAAACTGACACATTCGTGCGAATTCATTTAGAGCTATAGGGTACCGTACTGAAGAAAACAGGTATGTAGTTCACGAGGCGCGGTGCAGGAGACTCCAACACCTATCAGTCACACATATCAACAATAAAAACAGAAGGCGATAACGTAACCGACAGCAAAACATCGTAGGCTTGCCAATTTAAGGAGGGTATGGGGAGTATAGATGCATTCCACCGCAACTGGCTCTGGGGAGCGAGTTCGAAAATTTTCGCGCGGTCTGAGAGACGACGCCTCGTGAGTTACAAGGTTGACCAGGCCAACAATGAAGAGTTTGAGACCGGTTGCTTAGTGTTCCCTCTTCTTTCGAGTGCTTGATTTATTTTGGAAATACTGAGTCCCATCTTAAGAAAATCATCTTTACTCTGAGGGTCAAGTCGTTATCATATAAATCTTACTTACCCGTTTCACTCATAGTTACACTCTTCCAAAACACTTGCCATACAGTTATATTTCATTAAATGTTATTGTCGTACATGATAATCCTGTATATTGGTCGCAGGGATTCATTGATATTTAGTACAGTTTGAATCATTGATATTTAGTACAGTTTGTTCGACCCTTGTAACATTAATGCACTTTAAGCGTACGTTATTGATCGATACCTCGTACTAATGCGATAGTGTTTAGTATAGGAGGTAGCTAGATCGGAAGGGTGTAGGAAATGACACAGAAACCTTGCCGTCCCTTCGCCGACGCTGACTCTACAGACAGGACATGTGTGTCTGTTACGCATGGTTTTGAAATGAAATCAGCAGTGTCCTATTCAAATAAACCGTCTCAACACGAGCCGTAAATAAATAAGAACAAACACGGATAACAGCCATTAGACTGCTCGAATGACAGCGGCGTGAAAAATTTTATCGCCATATTTGTCTGTCAGGAAAAGGGGGCAGGAGATGAGATGAAGACATATAATAAATATCCACTATAATGTGCGCTAGTTTTCTTCTTAACGGGGTAATAATGAAGGGGGTGGATAGCGATCACGAACCCTTCTCTCCAAAGTTGACCACGAAGACTCACTGAGATATGGTGACTGTGGTGGTCGGAGGATGCGACACTTCATCCTCGTGCTCACAAAACCAGTCATGGATATGTGATCTGTGTAAACATGGGCCCTACTGTTATGCAACATAGCATCACCAATGGGGATCAAACGTTGTACCATGCATGGACCTGATTGGTCACATAATAATCCTTGGCAGTAATGCCACCTTGCAGGCCACTGTATTTTACGGTTTTAAGACGCACTTTTTCTTCAAAAAATTGCCTGCAATTTTAAAGTGCGTCTTTTATTCGAATTTAATATAAAAATGTTCTGTGTTTGATATAATAGTCCCGCCAGTCGTAAAAATGCCCGTATATTCTATGTCGCGGGAAACCTATCTCTATCTGGCAACATTGGATTCAATTAGCAGTATGAGTGTACCGATGTGGCGAACATGAGTTGTTTGGATTCACAAGAAATAAACCACTTAAAGTCTGTATCACAGAGGAGTGGAACAAATGGATGATGGATGAAACTGCTAGGCAATAAACATGTATGCACCACACTACTGTGTCTGAACAACAGACAATAGTGTGGCGCGTAAATGTTTGTTGGCTAACAGTTTCCAATAACAGCTGTGCTATAAGGTCCAGAAATGAAAGTCTGCAGTATATTTAGGCATTTTAGAGATGTTCTCTCTTTTAGTAATGGAAGTTCTGGCCTATATGACCATCTATACTTGACAAGTACTTGTATTTCATACCAGTCAGATATCTTCTGACACAAAAATATATTTGTGTTCTCGAAAATGCATAAGACCGAAACGTGGATCGTAAAGGAATAAAATAAAAATTATTACAGTCAAATGGTGGCAGCATCGTTCAAAATTTACCACTTCTGTGGCTTCAGCCAAAATAAAGATTACCAATTTTTAGCTGATTTGCAGGTAGAGGTCTGCAGTGCTGGTAATACTGAAATCCTTGCAGACAGTACCTGAGCACGCCGATAGAGGCGTCAAAACCCAATGGAGCAGCCCACTGGAAAAGTGGAGGTGGACTCAAATTATTTCATGCTTTCATGCACCGCAGCTAATTCGCTGCAAATAACAACACGTAGCTGTGATCCTGCAGTCGAGTTGTCTATGCAGTGGATAGAACTGCGAGATAATAAAGTGCACAGAAATACAAAATGAAAGTTAAATGAATAATTTAATAACAAAGATGTAAACGACTAATGGTTATTTAAGAACGAACATCTCAAGTAGACGGGAAGCGGTCCTACGATATTCGGTTAAGATGCAGACAAAAAGTGCGCTTATCAAATGCAGTGAAGTTACGTTGAGAGTAATACGAGAACGGTAGGCAAACTTTCGAAATTAAATAGTCATCAAAGACTCGTGAAAACTTTGTCCATTTTGTGATCACCATACACGAAAGATTCACCAGCTCAAAATAGTTTAAAGTTCAACACGTTGATTCAGAAATTAACACACCCGATACGAAGAATACTAACTCATATTCTGTATATTCTCAGTTCGGTAAATCGAGTGGTGAAATTTAACGTCCTACTCTGGAGCACATTCAGACCTCTAGGAATATAAAGTATTATAGCGGCCGCTCACTGCCCAGAAACAATCACCTACACGACTGAATCGAGAACGTTACTCTAGACAGGTCCGCCTTCTTCCAGAACTCTCCACAAAGTGTCCAGAAACGCTGTCTTGAGCTCTTCACTCGTGTTACTACGCCTGACTCGTAGTGTTTCGCTACTGTCTGCTTTTCCATTGACTAAGAGTCATCGCCACCAAAAATACATCGTTCGTACATGCTACAGACGCGATTTGACTCATCTTGACTACTTCTCGGACTAAACTAATCTTGGATATTACAACAATATTTAAATAAAGAAAGACTATAAACATTCGGTCACATTCAGAACATTCAGAATGAAAATAAATACAGGTATCCTCATAAAGAAATAAGTCAGTATTCTTGCGCAAGTGCGCTCACGTTAAGTGAGGACGAATCGTCCTTATATATTGTTTAAATTGTTATTTAAACCTCGTTGACAGAAGGGTCTTTTGATGCTCTTTTCAATTTTGGAATCCGCTAACACATGCGACTGGCCTCATTAAAATTTGCAAAGTTGTTTAACAGCACTTGCAGTCAAAATTTCAATAAAGTTAGTGGCAAAATAGTAAACTGTGCATTAAATAAAAACACAAGCATGTCAAAATATGGGTATCCATGCTGTGTTCATTTACTGTGTAAGTGTGGAGAATACGATGTTCTGACAAACATTTGCACAATGAAAGAGAGATAAAAGATGTCACGAACCAATAAATAAAACAGATACAGATATACAGCTTTCAGGGGTGATAGCTATAGTGCAGTGCTGTCATCTGAGACACCGTTTGTTAAAATCACACGAATCGTTTAAAAGTTATTAATTCAGATTCTCAGTAATAATGTACATTATTAAATTTTGTTGTTTTGAAAATATTTGAATTACTGTTGTGCCACTGGGTGCACCTTATTTTCAGGTATCGCCGGTGTACTCAGATTTGCATTAATATTTGCCTGTGTGTTATTGTCGAATCTCAAAGTGCTGTAACTTAGTCACCTTTAAGATTGACACTCCTCCATTTCTTCCTGCCCAAAGGCAATGCGAGCCAAAACTATCCAGATTTCCAGCGTTGGGATTTACCCGTGTCTGGCGACGCTGCTCGTCTCGGCACCTGGGCACGCCGCGTGAATTTGCCGCGTGACGATCTCGTCCAGCCACCCCAGCAAGCAAATTCAGCTCTCCTCAGCGAATAACTCGCCTACATGCGCGTAACGTTACAATTTACACCCCGGGAACAGGCCTCACGTGTGCGCTAGAAGCGGGTCTGGCTTCTGCGAAGCGTAGCACTGCAGCGCCGCCGGCGATAGAAACTAACAAAAGCGATGACGCGCAGATTAAGATGCAGCTGGTCGAACGCCAGACCATTGTTGTTTTATATCTAGTAAAACAGGATTCACATCTTGCTTAGAAGAAAACCGTTACCTCTATTAATAACGTCAACGGATAATCGTATTTCGATGGATTCCGAAGTACACAATTCTGGTAATAGGAAACCGGAGCAGTAATTTGCGTCTCCGTTTGCGACATTTTACACCTTTCATTGAGACAATGTACATCGACGGCAGATTTTTCTGGCTGGATCAAACGTGGGTGACTTTGATGTTCCACATATTGGTGAGGAGCCGTACGAATGGTCTGTGCAATACAAACCTTCCCACAATGACAGGGAATTTTATACATCCCAGGCTTCCTCAGCCCTGTATCATCTTTAACTCATCCAATGATGGCTCCAGTTCTGGCTAAACGTCGCAGTTCGTAGTAATCGACGGAAGGTCATCGAGTAAAACAGAAGTGATTTCTGGCGTTCCCCAAAGTAATGTTATAGGCCCTCTTATGTTCCTTATCTATATAAACGACTTAGGAGACAATCTGAGCAGCCATCTTAGATTGTTTGCAGACAGTGCTGTCGTTAATCGTTTAGTAAAGTAATCAGAAGATGAAAACAAACAGCAAGACGATTTAAAAAGGTATCTTTATGGTGAAAAAATTGGCAGTTGATCGTAAATAATGAACAGTGTGATGTCATCCACATGAGTTCTAAAAGGAATCCGTTTATCTTCGGTTACAAGCTAAATCAATCAAATATAAAGGCCGTATCTTCCACTAAATACCTAGGAATAACTATTACAAACAGCTTAAATTGGACAGAACAAAGAAAAAAATTGTGGGAAAAGCAAACTAAAGACTGCCTTTTATTGGCAGAACACTTAAAAACGTAACAGATCTACTAGAGAGACTGCCTACACTACACTTGTCCGTCCCCTTTTGGAGTACTGCTGAGCAGTGTGGGATCCATACCAGATAGGATTAACGGAGTACGTCGAAAAAGTTCAAAGAAGAGCAGCACGTTTCCTATTATTGAGAAATAGGGGAAAGAGCGTCGCTGACATGATACAAGATTTGGGGTCGACAGCCTTAAAAAAGAAAAAAAAAAGGCGTTTTTCGTTGCGGCGGAATGTGCTCACGACATTTCGGTCACCGAATTTCTTCTCCGAATGCAACAATATTTTGTAGACGCCAGCCTACATGGGGAGGAACGATCGTAATAATAAAATAAGGGAAATCAGAGCCGCACGGAAAGATATAGGTATTCGTTCTTTCCCCGCTCTGTTCGAGATTTGACTAACAGAGAATTATTGAGAAGGTGCTTCGATGAACCCTCTGTCAGGCATCCATGTAGATGAATATCGTATTTTCTGAGCATTTTGAAAGTTTCGAAGAAACACTCCCCGCAAAGGAAAAAAAGAACCAACTGATTTACAAGTGTTCATTGTTAGTTCACATGGTGATCCAAATTGGAAAGTACGAACAATTTGATGATCAGTGCATCCATTTTGCCTGGAAACAACGTTAAGATAATTCAGTTCCTGCCTCAAATTATCAGAATCCAAAGTAGCATAAGCCCTCTTGACCAGTGTGCTTAAAACTCCCATGCGTCGATGTGATGGTGACAACTAGTAACACGGAAGTGGCGGTCTGACTGCGTGCGTTTATGGTGTACACTGTGTCCCGAAGTCACACTTTCTCTTTTGTGTACTACAACATCCAGATAAGGTAATTTGCCATTTTCTT
Organism: Schistocerca cancellata; assembly: GCF_023864275.1. Lineage (NCBI taxonomy): Eukaryota > Metazoa > Arthropoda > Insecta > Orthoptera > Acrididae > Schistocerca > Schistocerca cancellata. The sequence goes on from NC_064629.1 coordinate 372,903,750, forward strand.
TTTTTGAATTTCCATCAAACATTTGATGCGTAGATGAAGGCAGTTAAAATTATCTAAAAACCGACAATGAGCTTCTATTCTATGTGGCCAGACGATAAAAATATCAGCCACGTATCTTAGAAGACGTGTGGTTTTGAGAGAAGAAGTTCTGAATGCGGTATCTTCCAAGCCTTCAAAAATGTTCAAATGTGTGTGAAATCTTATGGGACTTAACTGCTAAGGTCATCAGCCCCTAAGCTTACACAATACTTAACCTAAATTATCGTAAGGATAAACACACGCACCCATGCCCGAGGGAGGACTCGAACCTCCGTCGGGACCAGCCGCACAGTCCATGACTGCAGCGCCCTAGACCGCTCGGCTAATCCCGCGCTCCAAGCCTTGCACGGAAAGTTTGACGACGATAGAGAAAGAGGACTGCCGATAGCCCCCCCCCCCCACAGTTGGTTCAAAAAATGTATCATTAAATAAAATATATATCAATGTCATTACATGGCGACTCAGCCCAGTAGTTTTATCACCAAAAATCTGACCAAAAGATGACCATCAAATTATGCACATGCAGTCTCATCTAAAGATAGCTGCCAGTTGGACCATCGAAGTGTCGTGTTCTCAGGACGATGAAATCTGACTGTATATCCGTGAACAGCACTAGTATCTCTTATGCCAGGAAAATCTGCGTAGTCACACAGAAAAAAATTAATTACGTGACTTAATGTTTTCTAGATGATGATTAAAAGTTGATGACTACCCTCTTACAGCGTTGGCGTGAATCTTGCAAAGTTACTCGAGTTTCAAAATCCAAAATTGTAGCTCCATTTGACGATTTTTACTGTGGTTCTGTGTTTAGGTTTCGAACAATTAATTTGGTAGAAATTGTTCTCTCAGGAGAAGAGACATATTATTTAACTTTTATAGTAATTTTTATTAATTAAAGTGTACCAGGAGTGGAATAACATACTCGCCGATACTTTTATATTTCTGGTTACAATTATTTTACAACGAATATAATGTGATGCGCAAGGCTAACCGTATATTTACGCCAGGATTGAATTAAACAAGTGTTGTTGGCTGCAAAACGAGAGAGCGTTGCGAAAATCGATAATAAACTGGTGAAGGAGACCACAGCGAATCGGCGCCTGCAGGCGTTAGCGGCGGCGGCGGCAGCGGCGCGAGCAGACGGCGCGGCGTTAAATTCACGGCCGCCTTGTCAAAGCGGCGCCTGGCGCTGCTCCTGCACCTGCCATGTCCCGACCCGTTTCCTCTGATCGCTCGCAAAGCGCCCTCACTCTGCACCGGAGGAGCACTCGCCTCATTACGTATTCTGTCAACAGCCTACCACCCAATTCTCTTTATTTTCCCAAGTCTGACTTTGTGTAAACATGACACAAACTGTTACTTATCTACGGAAATTTTTCGCTTATTGCAGTACTACTGGTTTGTATTAAGGAAGCTTAATTTCCAGCCATAAGTGGACACAAGCAGAGTGAGACACCAACATTTTCTTTTTCTTTATGTATGTCCATTCCTGTGACTGGAGGTCTGGGGGGATTTCGGCCGTTCACATATGTAATAAAATGAAACACCTACAGCCGTTCTTATGATGTTATTTATTGTATGGCTACCAGATTCGGTGCTTCAGTGCACCATTTTCAGGCCTTAGTTGATACTAAGGGGGATAATACCATACGTATACACGATCCACCAGTGGCCAACGTCTATAACTGGTTTTCGCAGACTACCTGTAACCGCGATGTTGTCTCTCCAACCATCAACTGTCAGCTGACAGGTGCTTGTGACAGGCGGTCGTCGATATGTTTCAGTGTACCACAAAATGCCTTTTACCCGTATGTATGGTGACTGGACCCGGCATCGGCACATTTCTACCTCTTTGTCAGAACTGTTTAAGAAGAATGTTGATTTACTTTCGGTGTGTCTTACGTAGAGGTTGTAACTTGTAACGAGTATTAGTACAGATATTTTTATATGTGATACCTTAATTTGTACACACATCACTGAGTTGGTTATTTTTGATCTGTGTCGAACAGTATTCCCTAGAACACTTCACAAACTTTAGGAACTGGTATTTTCTGCATGGGTGTAACCGCACCACTAAGTACAGACTGCCAATTTTCCGGACGGACCTGCTATCCAGGAGAAAATAAGCATCAATGGCTTCCTCTTGTCACATGTACTTGGAGATACCACCCAACTTCACAACATGCGACTTGTAATAGCTAAAATTGTTAGTCTGCAAATGACGTAAATACTGATACAATGTTTCTCAGCACACGGTGTCAGTTACCAACAGGAACATTTGCACTTATACCCCTTACAACCTTAGTATTGTGTAACAAAAAGTATGGCCAAACTTTCAGGAAACGTTCCTTACATATAGAGGAAAAAAATCTATTACATGTACTTGGATCCGCGTAAACTGTCAGAAAGACTGACTGTTATGCGTAGTACAAGACATCGCCTCAACTAATATGCGCATCGAACTGTCCATGATAAACGATTTTTGGGTGTTGTCATTTTTAATTAATATATGTGTCATATATTTTGTTGTTAAGTGTTGGATAAGTAAGGAGAGGTACTCACGATGCTGTCATTCGGTACATGGACCACCGCCAACTAACCTGCGTCGGTAGCGACAAAGAGATTACGTCGCACCGCCAGCCAACCACATTCGGGAGCGGCCAAGAGTACTCATCAAGCCGCAGTTGGCCACTGGAAATGTCAACGAACGCCGAATGTAATAATAACTAAATGTTAGGAGTAATGATTTCGCCATTCGTTTATCTGTTAAAATGAAAAGAAATGATCATACGGCATTAATGGACGAGAGTTCCCACCTGGGGAAGTTCTGCGTCGAGTGTCGCGTCTTTTCAGGTGACGTCATACAGGACGAACTGCATATCGATCGTGATGAAATGACGAAGGAGGCAGCACAACACCTAGCCCCCGAGTGGAGAAGAATCCAACTCGGACCCGCTGCATGGTAGTTCGACCCGCTGAGCACAGAGATAACAATCAGTTGTAACATCTGTGGTTCATTTGATTATTTAGCGAATTATTAATGATATTTTTTGGAACAAAAATTATTCAGGTAAGCCGATACATAATACAACAGCGAAGATTACTAATTCAAGGTACAGTTTTAATTTTCTATATTAAACAGTTTGTTTAAAAGTCGCAACAACTGTTAAGAAATACACTGAGGTGCCAAAGAAACTGCTATAGGCACACGTATTCAAATACAGATATATGTAAGGAGGCGGAACACAGCGCTGCGGTCGGCAACACCTCAAATGCTTCAAATGGCTCTGAGCACTATGGGACTTAACATCTGAGGTCATGAGTCCCCTAGAACTTAGAACTACTTAAACCTAACTAACCTAAGGACAGCACACACATCCATGCCCGAGGCAGGATTCGAACCTGCGACCGTATCGGTAGCGTGGTTCCAGACTGAAGCTCCTAGAACATCTCGGCCACAGCGGCCGGCGAGCAACACCTCTATAACACAACAAGTGTCTATCGCAGTTATTAGATTGGTTACTGCTGCCAGAATGGCAGGTTATCAAGATTTAATTGAATTTCAGCGTGGTGTTATAGACGGCGCACGAGCGCTGGGACACAGCATCTCCAAGGTAGTGATGAAGTGTGGATTTTCCCGTAAGACTATTTCACGAGTGTACCGTGAATATCAGGAATACGATAAAACATCAAATATCTGACATCGCTGCGGCCGGAAAAAGATCCTGCAAGAACGGGACCAACGACGACTGAAGCGAATAGTTCAGCGTGACAGGTGTGCAATCCTTCCTCAATTTGCTGAAGATTTTAATGCTGGGCCATCAACAAGTGTCAACGCGTGAAACGTTCAACGAAACATAATCGATATGGGCTTTTGCAGCCGAAGTTCCACTCGTGTACCGTTGATGACTGCACGACACAAAGCTTTACGCCTCTCCTGGGCTCGTTAACACCGACATTGAACTGTTGATGACTGGAAACATGTTGTCTGGTCGGACGAGTCTCGTTTCAGATTGTATCGAGCGGATGGATGGCACGAGTATGGAGACAACCTCATGAATCCATGGACCCTGCATGTTATCAGGGGGCTGTTCAAGCAGATTGAGGCTCTGTAATGGTGTGGGACGTGTACAATTGGAGTGATATGGGACCCCTGATACGTCTAGATACGACTCTGACAGGTGACACGTACGTAAGCATCCATCTGATCACCTGCATCTATTTATGTCCATTTTGCATTCTGACTGACTTGGGCAATTTCAGCAGGACAATGCGATACCCCACACGTGTAGAATTCCTACAGAGTGGCTCCACGACACTCTTCTGAGTTTAAACACTTCCACTGGCCAACAAACTCACCAACCATGAACATTATTGAGCATATCTGGGATGCCTCGCCACTTGCTATTCGGAAGAGATCTCCACCCCTTGTACTCTTACGGATTTATGGACAGCCCTGCAGGATTCATGCTGTCAGTTCCCTGCAGCACTACTTCAGGCATTATTCGAGTCCATGCCAAGGCGTGTTACGGCATTTCTGCGTACTCGCGGTGGCCGTACACGATATTAGGCAGGTGTAGCAGTTTCTTTGGCTCTTCAGTGTAGTTACATCGCTGACTTGATCTTTACTCGCATTAATTGCTGAATTTCAAAGGAGCGTCGCTATGTTTGCGATTTTATTTTTACGTGCGTTATTCCCAATATCATACGATGTTGTAGTTTTAATTTAATCAGATTTTGCGTCATAAAGGGGACAGAATTTTCATATTTTATCGAAAGGATAAATACACTAATTACGGGAAACGCTCAAAGTCTGTGACTTACATAAACTAAAATAAAATCCCAATACCGAGAAACAATTAATGTAGAGTAATGAAATTTCGCGACTACAGTTTTCTCGGTAACACATTTAAGTGAATAAAATTGTAAGATCACAGTTTAATGTAAGCGCGAGAAAAGCCATTGCAAATGTGAAATGCTGATACATTAACAACCCGTATAATCACCAGAATCTTGAATGCAAGTTTGCAAACGTGCACGCGTTGTGTCGTACAGGTACCTGACATCAGTTTGTGGGACGGAGTTCCAAGCCTGTTGCACTTGGTCAGTCAATACAGGGACGGTTAATGCTGGTTGTGAATGACGCTGTAGTTGTCGTCCGATGATGTCCCATACGTGCTCGATAGGAGGCAGATCTGTGATCGAGCAGACCAAGGCAACATGTCGTTACTCTTTACAGCATATTAGGTAACAACAGTGGTATGTTGTCAAGGGTTATCCTGTTGGAAATGATCCCCTGAAATGCTGTTCATGAGTGGCAGCACAACAGATTGAATCACCAGACTGACGTACAAATTTGCACTCAGGGCGCTCGGGATAACCACGACAGGGCCCCTGCTGGTTCCCAAACCATAATCCCAGATAAAGGACTAGTGGGTCTAGGTAGTTAGCAGGGTGGTCGCTGGCGCTTACCTGGCTCCCTTCTAACCAACACTGCCATCAATGGCACCAAAACAGAATCGGCTTTCATTAGAAAACAGACAGATTTCCACTGCACCCTTAATGACCTCTAGCTGGACACCACTGAAATCGTGAACGGCGTTGGTTTGCGGTAGTGGAATGTACGCTATAGGGAATCTGGCTTGGAGCTGTTGTTGACGTAACTGATTTGTAGCGGTTCGTTGTGTCACTCTGTGGTGCTAACTGCTGCTACGCCGAAGATGACGGTCTTCGCTCTCGATAGTGGCACGTGGCCTTACGGAGCCTGATCTTCTTGTGACCGTACCTTCTCATAACCAGCACTACCAGCAGTTATGTACGTTGGCTACATTCCTGAGAAGTGTTTTTGCAATATCGCGGAAGGTATATCCAACTTCTCGTAGATCTATCTCACACGACCTCGTTAAAACTCTGTGAGCTGTTGGTAATAGCATATTCCTCGTAAATGCCTCCTTGACTAACATCGAGCCATTACGTCCAATCGCAAAGTAACTATGATAAACGACCGTTATAGCACCTATTTAAAGCTAACCTCATTTGCATCCTCAAAGTGTTGCTACTAGCGCCACTCTTATGCGACTACTGCGAAATTGGAATTGAAGTTTTCTTCCAGATGTAGAAACACACATACCAGTTGTTGTTATCTTCCACAACTCCTCCTTTGTGTTGAGGTTTTTTATCCGTCAGTGTAATTTGAAAGATCGTACACTTAATCATATACCGATCGTGGGCAATAATATAGAAAGACATTTTGAACTTGGTTAGCAAACTATTACTCGGAAAATCAGAGTTCAGTTATTGGGGATAAGGTAAATAAATAATTTCACGGTTTAGCATTCCACAGATATCTAAATATTTATAAAATCTGTAACTTTCAGGAAGTGAAGTGCACTTTCTTCTGCACGCCTTTAGGGGAACATGTTATTATCGTTGTATTAAACGTAATAGTGCTAATGGTTTACTACAACTGTTTAGACAGTGTTTGGTTTAAATACAGGCACATGTAACCCAGTGTGGCGTAACCATCCCGGTGCGGTACTGCTACATCCAGGTTGCTGTAGTCCATAAACGCGTGAGTGACCCCAAAGAAATCCAGAATTATGAATCTTACTTGAATAGTTTAAACGCAGTCGGATACGTTAACAGGTCATTCACACTCGTGGTTACATTATCTGTGTTGATAAGTGTGAGTAGTAAGAATTCCACTTACAGGTTCAGCGAGTTAGTTACTGGTTCTTTTATGTAAAGTTACGTAACTACTTAACTACTGTCACCCATGAACTGTAATACGAAATATATAAAACAGCACGACATATCCGAAAACACTTTATTTCACTGTTAGAGCACATTTTTTGCTTCTGTTCACAATAACATTAACCATGGGAAACTCGCAGAAGCAGAACCTACCAGCATTACATGAAACATTCCTTACATGAATAGTTCAAAACCTGCTAATTTCGTTAACATTAACAGTAAGATTTTCCCCCTCATTACCTACTAGCATCAGGCAAGTAGCATCAACTCTTTAGTGTTCATGCTGAAGTTGCAAGCATGTAGCATCAAGTATTAGGTGTTCAAGACGGACTTTATTCCCGGAACAGTACAATGGATTTGCACACATTTACGGAATTGGCAGATGCCCTTTTGCTGTACGGACTAGCAGGTAGTGATGAACGTGATACCCAACATTTGTGTCGAGAAAGATTTCCAGAACGATGGCTCCCCGACAGGAGGACGTTTGAGGAAACTGACATTCGTCGCAGGGTGCGTGGGACGTTTCAGCCTACTACGCGCGCTTGCGCGGGTGGGGGAGACCTAGAAGGACGAAGAAACCTTAAAAGGAGGGGGGATTTCTTCATGATACACTAGTGTCTGGATAGCGCTACACGAGAATCTGCTGTATCCGTACCATGTAGAGCAAATGCAGGCATTATCAGCAGCTGATTTTCCTGCACTGGTACACTTCTGAGACTGGTTAATTCAACAGTGTGTCAACCCTCTCTTCAATATAAGTGCGCTATTTACATACGAGGCTTCGTTTCATCGTGATTAGATTGTAAACTTACACCACCAGCACGTACGGACTGTTGAGGATCCTCACTCAAGAACTCATGCAGTTACGCCATCAACAAAGATTTTCTAGCAATGTTTGGGCCGGCATTGTTGGAGAGTGTTTGTTAGGGCCTCAAGATCTCCCCCCCCCCCCTCAGAGAAATTTAGCATGCTTTTTTAGGGAATAATTTACCTGTTATGGTAGAAAATATGCTTTTACGAGAGCGACAAAAGATCTACTTCATGCATGACGGAGCTCCTCTTCATTTCAGTGTTAACGTTCTAAGGTTTCTAAACAACAGATTCCGTAACATATGGGTAAATAGAGACTGAGCTATTCCGTCATATCGACGCTCTCCGTATCTAAATCCACTAGAATTGTATTCGTGGTTGCATTTGAAAGTTCTTGTGGACGGAACCCCGGTAAAAGATGTACGCAGTCTTCGTGCCCGTATTGTGGAATGTTGTGAAACAATACGCAGTTCTCCAAGGATACATCGGCGCATCAGTGACTCAATGCAAAGTCGTGTTGACATATGTATCCTTGCTAAAGGAGGACATTCTGAACATTTAATTTAGGAAAGTATTTCATACTGTGCTGATACGTTCTTTTCCTGTATTTCTCCAATGATCAATGAGCTGAAGAGTTGTTGAAAATGGAAATAAAGCTTTTTCGGACCCACTTAGATGTAACAAATTTTCTTCCTCTACGTGTGTGTAATGTGTCCTCAAAGTTTGTCCATATGTATATTTACACCCTGTTTAATATATTACGTGAGTACTTTGTTATGTAGGTGTTTTAGTGGCTTTTAGCTTAAACTTTGTCTTGCTGAACAACAGGTCATCTGAAGACATTCATTTAGTACGATACTGGTTGTGGTGTAATCAACTCACCTGAAATACTCTGAGCTGACAAAAATTATGGAATACACCCTAATATTGTGTCGGACCTCCTTTTGTCCGATGTAGTGTATCAACTCGACGTGGCATGGACTCAAGTCGTTCGAAGTTCCCCGGAGAAATATTGAGTAATGATGCCTCTCTAGCCGTCCATAATTGCGGGAGATGCCTATATAGCTGTCCATAATTGCGAAAGTGTTGTCGGTGCAGGATTTTGAGCACGAACTGACATCTCGATTACGTCCCATATATTTTCGAATGGGTTTATCTCAGGCTATCTGGATGGCTAAACCATCGCTCGAACTGTCCAGAATGTTCTTCAAATTAGTCGCGGACAATTATGGGCTGGTGACATGGAGCGCTGTAAGCCACAAAAATTCCATCGATGTTTGGGAAAAGGAATCCCATGAATGGCTGCAAACGGTCTCCAAGTAGTTAAACATAACCATTTTCAGCCAATCATCGGATCCGTTGGACCAGAGAACCGAGTAGCACAGCAACTTGTTGACAACTTTGTGCGGTCTGCGCCACACTCGAACCCTACTATCAGCTCTTACCAACTGGAATCGGGACTCATCTGACCAGGCCCTTCCTTTCCAGTCGTCTAAGGTCCAACCGATATGGTTACGGGCCCAGGAGGTGTGCTGCGGGCGATGTCGTGTTGTTAGCATAGGAACTTGGCGTCAGTCGTCTGCTGGAAAAGCCCGTTAACGCCAAATTTCGCTGCACTGTCCTAATGGATACGTTAGTCGTACGTCCATCATTGATTTCTGCACTTATTTCACGCAGTTTTGCCCTCCTATTAGTACTGACAAGTCTAGGCAAACGCCGCTACTTACGGTCGTTAAGTGAAGGCTGTCGACCACTGCGTTGCCCGTGATGAGCGGTGATGCCTGAATTGTGGTATTCTAGACACGCTCTAGACACTGTGGATCTCGAAATATTGAATTACTAACAATTTCCTATATAGAATGTCACATGCGTCGAGCTCGAACTACAATTCCACGTTCAAAGTCTTAATTCTCGTCGTGCCGCCATAATCACGTCGAACACATTTTCACACGAATCACCTGAGTATAAATGACAGCTCCGCCAATACCCCTCTCTGTTATACCCTGTGTACGCGATACTGTGCATGTGCATATCACTATCCCATGACCTTTGTCACCTCAGTGTACAGTTGTGGTTGGTTTTATTAAAATTTACATTGGTCACAAATGGTACACATGATGAGAGGGATTCCACCTTCTTATGAAAGTAGGTCGGTCTAGGCAGAGTACGGGTTTGATGAAACCGAGGATGGTGAGTGCTGTGAGCTGTCGACTGCTTAAATGACCACCGTGTGGCCAAATCGTGGAAATTTATGTGTTGTCGCAACAGGGATCTTGAGGAATCTCTCTGGATCGTGTACAAGGTAAAAGTGTCTATCAGAAGGAGTCTTCTGGCATGCTACGTGCTTAACGTGGGGACTGATGTTGAGGAAAAACTGTCGTTAGTTGGCCATCTATGGAGGCCCACAAGCAACTCATTTGCGCAAAGCTTACTCAGGCAGACTGCGGACTGGTCAAGTAGACACGTATTTACATTGCTTCTTCTAAGATAATCTGTCAAAACCAAAAACTATTCAGAGTCTGAGGTGAACCACTGTTTGCTTCTTTTACTTAGCCACACCCTCCATTAACCATGGGCCTTGCTGTTGGTGAGGAGGCTTGCGTGCCTCGGCGACGCAGATAGCTGTACCGTAGGTGCAACCACAAAGGAGTGGTATGCGTTGCGAGGCCAGACAAACGTGTGGTTCCTGAAGAGGGACAGAAGCCTTTTCAGTAGTTGCAGCGGCAACAGTCCCGATGATTGATTGAAATGGCCTTGTAATATCAACCAAAACAGCATTGCTGTGCTGCTGGTACTGTGAACGAATGAAAACAAGGGGGAAACACAGCCGTAATTTTTCCTGAGGGCATGCAGCTTTACTGTATGGTTAAATGCTTATGGTGTCCTTTTGGGTGAAATTTTCCAGAGGTAAAATTTTCTCCTAATTCGGATCTCTGGGCGGGGACTGCTTAGAATGACTTCATTATCAGGAGAAACAAAACTGGCGTTCTACGGATTGGAGTGTGGAATGTCAGGTCCCTTAAACCGGCATGTAGGTTAGAAAATTTAAAAAGGGAAATGGATAGGTTAAAGTTAGATATAGTAGGAATTAGTGAAGTTTGGTGGCAGGAGGTACAGGACTACTGGTCAGGAGAATACAGGATTATAAATACAAAATCAAATAGAGGTAATGCCTGAATAGGTATGGTAATGAGTAAAAACATAGGAACGCGGATAAGCTACTACGAATAGCATAGTGAAAGCATTATTGCAGCCAAGATAGACACAAAGCCCACGACTAACAGAGTAGTATTAGTTTATATCCCAACTAGCTTCGCAGATGAAGAGATTAAAGAAATGTATGAGAAGATAAAATATTCAGATAGTTATGGGAGACGAAAATTTAACAGTCATAGGGGACTGGAATTCGACAGTACGAAAAGGAAGGGAAGGAAAAGTAGTAGGTGAATATGGACTGGGGCTAAGGAATGAAAGAGGAAGCCGCCTGTCAGATTTTTGCACACAGCATAACTTAATTATCGCTAACGCTTCGTTTAAGAACCATGAAAGGAGGTTCTATACGTGGAAGAGAGCTAGAGACACCGGAAGGTCCTAGACTGACTATATAGTTGTAAGACAGAGATTTATGAACCAAGTTTTAAACTGTACGACATTTCCATGGGCAGATGCGGACTGTAACCAGAATGTATTCGTTATGAACTGTACACTGAAACTGAAGAAACTGCAAAACGGCAGGAATTTAAGGAGACGCGAGCTGGATAGACTGAAAGATCCAGAGGTTGTAGAGAGTTTCAGAGGGAACATTAGGGAACGATTGACAAGAACAGTGGAAAGGAATACAATAGAAGAAGAATGGGTAGCTTTGAGAGATGAAATAGTGAAGTCGGCAGAGGATTAACTAGGTAAAAAGACGAGGGCTAGTAGAAATCCTCGGGTAACACAAGAGATATTGAATTTAATTGATGAAAGGAGAAAATATAAAAATTCAGTAAATAAAGCAGGCGAAAACGAATACAAACGTCTCAAAAATGAATTCGACAGAAAGTGGAAAATGGCTAAGTGGGAATGGCTAAAGGACAAATGTAACGATGTAGAAGCATACTTTGGTAGGAGTAAGACAGATGACGCCTACAGGAAAATTAAAGAGACCTTTGGAGAAAAGAGATCCACCTGTATGTATATTAAGATCTCAGATAGAAAACCAGTCCTTTGCAAATAAGGGCAAGTAGAAAGGTGGAAGGAGTATATAGAGTGGAAATATACTTAACAGTAATATTATGGAAATGGAAGAGGACGTAGATGAAGTTAAAATAGGAGATATATACTGCGTGAAGAATTTGACCAAGCACTGAAAGATCTAAGTCGAAACAAGGCCCCAGGCTTAGACAACATTCTGTTAGAACTACTGATAGCCTTGGGAGAGCCAAGCATGACTAAACTCATTCATCTGGTGAGCCAGATGTATGATACAGGCGGAATACCCTCAAACTTCAAGAAGAATATAATTCCAGCTCCAAAGAGAGCAGGTTGTGACAGGTGTGAAAACTACCGAACTATCAGATTAATAAGTTTCAGTTGCAAAATACTAACACGAATTTCTTACAGACGAATGGAAAAGTTTGTAGAAGCCGACCTCAGGCAAGATCAGTTTGGAATGTGTAGAAATGTAGGAAAACGTGGGGCAATACTATTCCTGCGACGTATCTTACAAGGGAACCTCCCCATCGCACCCCCCTCAGATTTAGTTATAAGTTGGCACAGTGGATAGGCCTTGAAAAACTGAACTCAGATCAATCGAGAAAACAGGAAGAAGTTGTGTGGAACTATGAAAAAAAATAAGCAAAATATACAAACTGAGTAGTCCATGTGCATGATAGGGAATATCAAGGACTGACTGGGCTTAGGAGCGCCATGGTCCCGTGGTTAGCGTGAGCATCTGTGGAACGAGAGGTTCTTGGTTCAAGGATTCCCTCGAGCGGAAACTTCAAGTTTGATTTTCAGTTTATGTGACAAACTCTTATGTTTTCATCACTTTTTTTGGGAGTGATTATCACACCCACAACAAAACCTAAATCGGGCAAGGTAGAAGAATCTTTTTACCCATTCGCCAAGTGTACAAGTTAGGTGCGTCAACAACATATTCCTGTCATGTGACACATATGCCGTCACCAGTGTCGTATAGAAAACATCAGACGTGATTTTATGTGGAGGAATCGGTTGACCTATGACCTTGCGATCAAATGTTTTCGGTTCCCATTGGAGAGGCACGTCCTTTCGTCTACTAATCGCACGCATTTGCGGTGCGGTCGCAAAACACAGACACTAAACTTATTACAGTGAACAGAGACGTCAATGAACAAACGGATAGATCATAACTTTGCGAAAATAAAGAAAGAAAACTTTTCACTCGAGGGAAGACGTGAACCAATGACCTCTCGCTCGGCAGCCGCTCACGCTAACCACGGGACCACGGCACTCCTGAGCTCATATTCTCCTTGATGTTGCTTATCTTGCGCATGAACTACTCAGTTTGTATATATTGCTTATTTTTTTCATAGTTCCACACAACTTCTTCCTGTTTTCTCGATTGATCTGTGTTCAGTTTTCCAAGGCCTATCCACTGTGCCAACTTATAACTAAATCTGAGGGGGGTGCGATGGGGAGGTTCCCTTGTTAGAAGATAGGTTAAGAAAAGGAAAACCTACGATTTTAGCATTTGTAGACTTAAAGAAAGCTTTTGACAGTTGACTGGAACACTGTCTTTCAAATTCTGAAGGTGGCAGAGGCAAAATACACGGAGTGAAAGACTGTTTACAATTTGTATAGAAACCAGAGGGAAGTTTTAAGAGTCGAGGGGCATGAAAAGGAAGCAGTAGTTGGGAAGGGAATGACACAGGGTTGTAGCCTATCCCCAATGCCATTCAATCTATATATTGAGCAAGCAGTAAAGTAAACGAAAGAAAAATTTGTAGTGGGAATTAAAATCCAGGGAAAGGAAATAAAAACTTTCAGGCTTACTGATGACACGGTAATTCTGTCAGAAGCAGCAAAGGACTTGGAAGAACAGTTAAACGGAATGGGCAGTGTCTTGAAGGGAGGAGTAAGATGAACATCAATAAAAGCAAAACGAGGATAATGGAATGTAGTCGAATTAAATCAGTTGATGCTGAGAGAATTAGATTGGGAAATGGGACACTTAAAGTAGTAGATGTATTTTGCTGTTTGGGCAGTAAAATACGTGATGATGGTCGAAGTAGAAAGGATATAAAATGTAAAATGGCGATAGCAAGAGATACGTTTCTGAAGAAGAGAAATTTGTTAACATCGAGTATAGATTTATGTCTTTTCTGAAAGTATTTGTATGGAGTGTAGCCATGTATGGAAGTAAAACATGGATGATAAACAGTTTAGACAAGAAGAGAAAAGAAGTTTTCGAAATGTGGTGCTACAGAAGAATGCTGAAGATTAGATGGGTAGAACAGATAACTAATGAGGAGGTACTGAAATGAATTAGGGAGAAGAGGAATTTGTGGCACAACTTGACTAGAAGAAGGGATCAGTTGGCAGGTGACATTCTGAAGCATCAGGGTATCACCAATTTAGTACTGAAGGGAAATGTGGAGGGTAAAAATGGTTGAGGGAGACCAAGAGATGAATACACTAAGCACAATCAGAAGGATGTAGGTTGGACTAATTGCTCGGAGATGAAGAGCCTTGCACAGGATAGAGCAGCATGGAGAGCTGCATCAAATCAGTCTTTGGACTGAAGACGACAGCGATAACAACTTAATCACCAAAAAGAGTTCGACAGTATAGTCCTCCTGAATATTCAATATCCAGGGTTAAAAGAGTGAGTTGTAACAGGCACATATTATCAGAATGTACGTAATGTAATTAAAATACAATAAGGGCCATTCGTCAAGACGTCACTATTGTGCAGGTTGTTTTAGGAGAAATAGTATAAATTTTAGGATGTAATAGTTCATACCGATTCGAATAAAACATTCCATGTAATATACATCAAATTCTTATTGGTTTTTGCGATAAAAGTAGTTATCGAGGGAAGTTGTCATTTAGAATGTTCATATGTTGATACTGCACTTATTATGTGTTTATTGAACAATTGTCAGTTTTCTGTAGAAGTTAAAATTGCCAATTGTGCTTGAGTTTACATAACTGAATTTTTCGGCTGTAGCGGTGAATGATTTTCTGGCCAACTCTATCGTGTTACATACGCTTGCTGCATCTATCTACATATTCATAGTGTCAGTATCCGTGTTTTGCAATGGAAGCGTACTGACTTCTTGTTGAGAATACGGTAGATCATTTCCAACCGCAGTGTGACAGACTCAGGTATGTTTAATCGTATTTTCACTAGGCTACGTTGGACAGGTGCAGTACCAAGCAGTCATATCTCATCCGAATGAGCAGAGTAGGAATGAGGTGTAAGACATTAATTTGGTAGAATGCAGTTCTTTATAAGACTTTGATCTGTGGGTACTGTTAAATGGCCAAAGGAAATGTAAACACCAGAGACGAAATGATCGTTCGGGCTGTAAATAATGCTACCCCATAAAAGAACGCACAGATTAAATCAGAAGAGTTACAAACACTGTTGATTTAGAAGGAGCGTTAAAGTCATAGGTGGAATTCATGAAAAAAGTTAATCGTTTGTCTTTTCTTAACACCTTCTCAGTGTTTGTCTGGGCTACATTGTATCTCTACAACCAGTAAAAATTGGTCAAACGTTATTTGAAATATTTTATTCGAATCAGTCAAAACTAACTTCATCTAAAATATTCACTATTCTTCCTGAAATGCCCTGGTAATGGACTAAATCCTGAAATGTATAACTGCAACGCTAAAAACCAATGAATGTGGATGCAGGTGAGAAGCGTAAGCGCATATAAACGCTGTTTCAAGTATAGTAGCCATTACCTCCACTCAAGTCAGTCGTGCAAAGTACAGATACCACCGAAAAATTACTGGCTATCTCACAACGGAGAGCAGAATATAATAAAGCAATCAGCTCGTCGAAAAGTCAGTTTCCAGCAACATTGCCACTTAAAGGAGAAGCAAATAACCGAAAGCAGAATTTGTCGGATCAAACTATGTACTCTTCAGTCTAAAGAAGTAGATTATGAAGTTCAGAGGAGGGGTATCGACCAGTTCCAGCTATCAGACGTTTTCAGCAAGAAAGAAAATGCAGGCGTACGAAACACTCAGTAGTTGCCGTTTTTCATCAAATAAATCGCTCCTCACGGTTCCCTTTCACCATCAACTTGCAAGCACCCGCTGAGATACTGTAACATAAAGATATTTTCCAAAGGTGGGTGGAACACGTTACGAATGAGATCAAACACACCGCCGATGCAGAAATGTCAGTCTTCAACTCCATTACGAAAACAACGTGTTCCTTGACGGAGCCTCAGATGCCACTCAGTAAGGGGGCCAAGTTTCAAATGCCGACCAACTGCCGATACAGGCTTGCTGCCACCAAGCCGCCGACATGCGATCGTTTAGAGGGGTGGGTTGTACTATTGAACCTACAAGTCAGAGCCACTTGTCGTCTAGCAGCAGTATTTATAATGCATCAAAACTATCTGACGTAAAGCATTATGGAACTGATTTTCATAAATCGCCACGCCACAATGCGGCTATTAGGGATCTACACAAATCACGTCGAATCAGTTCTAACTCAGGATTTACTGAGGTGCAGTAGAGACTAAACTCCTGGGTATGATTTTCAGTTGATGTTTTAAGCAATTTTAAATGGTTCAAATGGCTCTATGCACTATGGGACTTAACATCTGAGGTCATCAGTTCCATAGAACTTAGAACTACTTAATCCTAACTAACCTAAGGACATCACACACATCCACGCCCGAGGCAGGATTCGTACCTGCGACCATAACAGCAGCGCGGTTCCAGACTGAAGCGCCTAGAACCGCTCGGTCACAGAGGTCGGCAAGCAATTTTAAACTGGCATCGCAACTATACTGCAGTACTGACTGTAAGCTCAAAGTAAGACGTTCCTCTTCGCTGCTGTATGGTTTTCTCTGGTAGTGTCCACAAGATTCATCTACCACACCCGTTTACGGTATTTGGTCAAGAGTTAACTGAGGGGACCTACATTGTGATGAGAAATACCTGATATAGTTCACCTCTCTAAGTGCGTTTCAATATATATAGCGTATTTATCCGGCAGACATGTACGAAATATAAAAAAAAGTTCAAATGTGTGTGACATCTTATGGGACTTAACTGCTAAGGTCATCAGTCCCTAAGCTTACACACTACTTCACCTAAATTATTCTAAGGACAAACACACACACCCATGCCCGAGGGACGACTCGAACCTCCGCCGGGACCAGCCGCACAGTCCATGACTGCAGCGCCATAGACCGCTCGGCTAATCCAGCGCGGCTACGAAATATCAAAGAAACCATTCTCGTTTCTGAGAAAACATGTACTAGGAGACATGTGAAACGAAGTCAACGAATTTGCAGACCTGTCACACGAATGTGCATATACTGAAAAGCGTATTGTCCAATGTGCCGCTCCTTTACTCACAATCATTTCGATGTGATATGAGAGTACAGAGGTATGCGTCGATGGGCAGAAGAGTAGTCGGCGGTGATGGACATTAAGCTGTCGACTGTTAAGTGAACAGCTCTGTAGAGGCCTGCCTCCTCCTAGGTACATAAACGGAATTAGATTCTCCATACTTGTCTACTGACAGCGCACCTTGTTTTTTTTAGAGAAGACCATCAAATAAGCAATGCTTATGCGATACAGATATGCAATATTTTAACTTATTGTGTTTTGTATTATAGAAGTTGGCAGTGAATAGTTTACATGCAGGCCTGGACTGTACTCTAGCCCACAACGAGACAAATGTGGTTCAAATTTGAAGATCCTGTTAAATTTCAGATGTTCTCCCTTAAATACTGGGAATGAGCTTTTATTGTGTTATTAGGAAGACTGGCTCATCTACACTGGTGTCCAAAATTAAAGCAAAAGTTTGAAATTTTACAAAGTTGTGTTTATTTTGCCACAAAACAGTATAAACATGTGATAGCAAAGTACAAACAATGTAAAGAATACAGAATGTTAGCAACTGCTACATGCACAACGGTAGACATAAACTTTCTTCGTTTTTCTCCAACTTGACGGGTTTGTGCACAAATTCTGACAACTGGTTAATGTGCTCAGCACGGGTTGTGACCACCTCTGGCATTAATACGGGCTTGACAACGACGGGGCGTACTGTGAAAGATATCATAAATCTGATGTTGAGGCAATAACGCCGATTCTTTCTGCAGAACTGCTCGCAAGTCTTAGAGAAATGTTGGTGGATGGTGACGTGATGTAACCCGTCTCCATAGTGTATCACAGACATGCTCTATGGGATTCAGATCGGGAGAGCGAGTAGGCCACTTCATGCGTGCAGCATCGTCCGTTTTCAAGAGAACATCAACCATCTGTGCTGTATAAGGTCGAGCATTATCGTCCACCAGTACGAAGTCTGTGCCCACAGTACCTCGAGACAACCGCACATGAGGTCCTAAGATCTCGTCACAATACCTGATATTGTCGATTCACGTGTACAATTTCATGAAGAGGTGTTCGAGCTGTCAACGTAATCCATGCCCACAGAATTAGAAATCTTCTCGATATCGGTCTCTTTCCAGAATGTTTGGGTCCTGAAATCATGTGCGTTCAGATGAGAATCCGTTGAGAATCGCTCCGCAGACGAAATCGGGACTCACCTGTGAAAAGAACATTGGCTCTCTGTTCACCATTTCCCTCGATACAACACGTTTAGTAGATACTGTGGTCAGATGCCAGCTGCCTTGCAGTGCTAAGGCGGTACCGTCGTGTCCTTCTGGCCAAAGAACGGTCCTCTCTTTCTGATGTTACACGTGGTCGGCCCTGGCCTGGTCTTCAGGATACGGCTTCAGTCTCTATAAAATGTCACCACATCCGAGAAACAACAGAACGAGTCATACTAAGCCACAGGGCTACATCAGTTTGCTACTGTCCTGCTTCCATCCTGCCTCTGGTCCTCCACCTCAGAGAGTCTGGTAGGCGTCTGCTCTGTGTCATACTGATCGTCTGTGACTGTATGCACAGCGGTTACCCGACAAACACTGCCCTGTTTGATAGGTGCCCTGACGTCATCGTTAGCATGGTTGTCCATTGACCGAAATGCCATCTTCTGTGAAGAACACGATCGCACTGACGTCTGTTGACAGTTTGTATGATTATGTCGTGAATTAGACACAGAACGGGGAAATAGCGGTCTGTTGCTTTAATTTTGGACACCAGTGTATTTCCATGTTAGGTGCTTGCAGAGATACATATTAGTGCATTCTTATTTTAGCTTCACTTCTTTTATCCAGGCTTTAAAAGTCTTTTAGAAAATCGACGAAGCGTACTGCTCTTGCAGTTTGAATGATAGTGTTTCTGTGTGAATGAACGTGTGTGAACTAGCGATATTTCGTATGTTTGCATTTTATTCGTTTTGATTTTAGTTTTTCAATTGTTCCACATTATTTTGAGACTATTTTATCCATAACGATAATATCCTCGCCGCTGATCTTTATAAACCGTTAAACATGCCATACTCATCTACAGCATGCAAATTATTGTTCAAATTGTAACATCCTGAAAGAATGATATGAATAAATCGAACTGGACTGATTGGTTGAACATTTTACAGCAGTAAGTACCTAAGACTGCAGTGATGTGGCTGACACGTCAGCACCACAGCAACAAAACATGAGTGATTGTTGAGGCAAATGCTACGACAAGTGTGATTCTAAATAACATCAAAGGATATGTGAACGGGGAAGCAAGTGACGTTGTGTTTATCGACGTCAAACATCACGATATCTTTAACTTAATTTAGCTCGGAGAGAACTATCGGCGTCTGGGACATATGTCTATCTACTACTACGATAGTGCTGCACGTACCTAGCTAGTAGAAAGAAGAGAGTCGTACACACTGATGAGAGGATATTAGAACACACAATGTGACCATAAAAATGAAGAGAGAGATCTTGTCCACATGCCCATCACAGATCATACAGCTGCGTCCACATTGCTGGCTCGACGATGGTGCTCTCTAACGGATATGGAACTGTCTGCGCCATTGGTTCGACGTCGTTTGCGCTCGGGCTGGGCTGACGGCACGAAGGTCGTTGCGTCAGCTTACCTAAGCCATCACCAGAAACGTATCTACGTTTTCTGGGCACGTGAATGCTACCGCTGGCATGTTCTCTGACAAATGGTAGTGTACAATTAAATTCCGCTTCAACTTGTTCTAAAGTGACAGAAACATGCGTGGTAGACGTTATTACCATGACAGCAGACTGGTAGCTGAAGTGTAAAGTTTTGGAGCGCTACTGGATTACAAGTGCGTTCCCGAATTCTGGGTACTAAGGGCAACCTAAAGAGCGAAATCTACAGCAGCATATTTTAGAGCACGAGATATTTTCCTTCTTCTATACATTTCCATATGCAATATTTAAGTAGCAAAATTTTCAGTTATCTTTGATGTGTGTGCAAGCGATTTTCTACAGTCTACCGATAACATAGCTTACCTAGGCTGCACAATTGGAGCATGTCGTATGTACATTATTAGGCGGAAAATTAGACTACTGAAAAACATTTTATTAAAAATACTCAAAACAACAAATTGGTAAATATTACTGGTTTATTGTTTCAACAAGTTAATAATTAAGGGAATAAAATTTGTTTTCACCTTTTATATTGAACAGTGTGGAAGTACAGTGTGCCTAAAATAAAAATTACACCTAATTCAGTATGTAATAAAAACAACTTTCACTTTACTACGTATTCCACAGTTTTTAAATTTTTTTCTCGTAGAGGACACAATATACTAATTATTTGGTCATAGTTTCATTCCAGTATCTATTAAAGTTTTTCATTTATTAGATTGCAAAACAATAGTAAAAACTGCAGGTCATGACGTCTTGTTCCTTTAAGGTATCTTATATCTCTGCGATCTATGAACGAAGACATAGCGATGGCTCATACCATTGACAACGTAGATTTAGCGATTCCGTCACGAGTGGCGGTAGTTACCACCACTCAAGTCGGGGAACAATGAAAATGGCCGTATAATCGGCCACAGAGCAACCGGAGATCACCTGAGTTCGGTCAGCCACTTCTAGCAGTCAGGAACCAGCTACGCCAAGCTCCCAGCTTCCCATCGCCACAGCCACTGGTCTCTGTTTCCGACTTCGTGCCGCTCAGCAGAACTCTGGAAAATTGCTCGTCACCCCCCCCCCCCCCCCCCCCCTGTTGTGCCTAGGGACTTTTACTCTGTCAGAAGTGCTCGACTACAGGTTAGAGATTCTGAAACATACGTGTACTGCTGGGGCCTAGCTTATGTGGAAAACTGATATATTTGATGAGCAGTAAAGCCTGTAACTGCAGAAGCGTTCATCTACTGCTGTAGGCTACAGCAATGTAAGGTAGAATGAAGCCCGCCCGGTTAGCCGAGAGGACTAACGCACGGCTTTCCGGAGTGGGAAGGAGCGCCTGGTCCCCGGCACGAATCCGCCCGGCGGACTTGGGTCGAGGTCCGGTGAGCCGGCCAATCTGTGGATGGTTTTTAGGCGGCTTTCCATCTGCCTCGGCGAATGCGGGCCGGTTCCCTTATTCCGCCTCAGCTACACCATGTCGGCTATTGCTGAGCAAACAAGTTCTCCACGGTCGCGTACACCACCATTACTCTACCACGCAAACATAGGGACTACACTCGTCTGATGTGAGACGTTGCCTGGAGGGGGGGGGGGGGGGGGCGAACCGCACAATGACCCTGGGTTCGGTGTGAGGCGGTGGAGGGGTGTAGTGGACTGCGGTAGTCGTCGCGGGGTTGTGGACCACTGCGGCTGCGGTGGGGACGAAGCCCCTCCGTCGTTTCAAGGTCCCCGGTTACCATACAGTACAATACGAGGTAGAATACACAAGTATCCTAATATCAGATTTTTATTCTCATAACGTCGTTATCTCCTTCCCTGGCTATTAATGAGTCATCCTTACAGATTTTAAATCTCCTTGGGGATACAACAGATCCCCTCTCATCTCCCTGGTTTTCAATCATTTGATTGCATCGAAAGAGATGTCTATCTTTCCTCCTGTGGGCAATTCATAGACCTCATAGTACCACAGCAGGTTTTACTGCATGAAGCATTTGGGGAAGAAGTGAGCAGGAAGGGGTTCTTCTATACGTTGTAGTATTTCGACACTCGTGAAAATGTGGAAATTCATGAGGGTGTTT
This sequence comes from Schistocerca cancellata, assembly GCF_023864275.1. Taxonomy (NCBI): domain Eukaryota; kingdom Metazoa; phylum Arthropoda; class Insecta; order Orthoptera; family Acrididae; genus Schistocerca; species Schistocerca cancellata. The sequence continues at coordinate 372,925,666 of NC_064629.1, forward strand.
GAAAATTAAAACTTAAATGGGATGTGGAATGTGTCTTGAAGAACAAAATGAAGATAGGAACCCGTGTCCGGAAACGTCATACAACTACAGAGCGTCGAAATTATGAAGTTACAGTCGTCCGCGTCTGCTGCTAGAGCTACCCTCCGGCAGATGTGACGTTGTACGGGAACAGACCACGGGCAGGCCCAGAGCTGTGGTTTTTGATATTCGGTGATCGAGACTGATTGCCACGATCGCCAGTGTAGCAGATGAACGTAGCTGCTGTACACACGTGCCTTGTCTCCTATGAATGCGGTGCTCCGTCGCGTGGGGGCTAACTATGTCGGACACTGGCTTCTGTCCGCAGTGTATTGTCTCCCAGAACCCTCTACACAGCTCCGATGTATTGTGGAATATTATACAGGATGTAACAGACAAAGAACAATAGCGTCGAAATAACGGGGGCAAATGTTGGCCTACGCTGTAGCTATCGCTGTCTACATCGCCGGAGTGTGCGGCAACCGGTCGCATTGCATGAATAACGGTTGACATACTCTGACGTCGGTGCCTTTATTGATTTTAAAAGACAGGAAACATAAATGCAAGGAAACGGGCCGGAAGCATACGTATGGACACTGTGGAAGACATCAGATAACAGGATCCAGGGAATGTACATTACCACTTATTCCGCTGGTACAGGAAATTAAATACGTTGTACAAATTAAACAACACGTGAAACAAAATGTTACATTGCGATCGAGACTGTTCTCATCACTTCTTTAAATTAATTTACCGGATTGCTGATACCCTCTCCCTCCCCCCCTCCCCATAACAACACTTTCACTGCTTACGAACTGAATACAATTATAGTACTCAAAATGCCTACCTTCGGCGTCGCAGCATGCCTGGCACCTGTGTGTCCCTAATTGCCGCGCTCACTCACTGATATCGTGCACGGTGCGGAGAGCAGCACCCGTTGCATGTTGTCTCGCCACTAGGTCGTCTGCTGACTCCACCGGCGTTTCGTACATCACATTCTTTAGATGTCCCCACAGGAAGAAGTCATGTGGGTTGAGGTCAGGCGACCGAGGCGGCCACGTTGCAGGGCCATCGCGAGCAATCCGGCTATCCCCAAACATCCGTCCGATCTGCGTTCTGGCAACTCGACTGAGTGCGAGTGCCCCACCGTGCTGTAACGACGTACGCTGACGGACTGCAAGTGGCACTGCTGCTAGTGACTCCGGTAACACTTCTCGGATGACGTTGTCTAGCTTCGCCTGTGAGTCGAGGGGGAAGCATGTAGGGGCCAGTAAAGAAATCGTGGATCGTGCCAGCCCATACACTGATGGTGCACTTTTTCTGATAACCTTGTCTCTGTGGGTGGCGTGAGGATTCACCCCCGCCCACACATGGCAGTTGTGGGCGTTGAACACACCCTCAACGGGTGCCTCGTCCGTGAGCAATGTATGCGCAACGTAGTGCGGCTGCCTGGCGCAACGTTGCAGGAACCACAACGCAAATTCCACACGTAGAGCAAAATCGTGGGCCAACCGCTCTTGTGTGTGAAGGTGGAATGGATGCCTTCCCTCTCCATTCATTGACTGCCCCCCGCCCCCCTCCCTCCAACCGTCGAGTGGGAGCTTCGCACGTCTTTCGCAAATCGTGCCGTGCATACACATCGCTCGTAACCTGTGTTGTGTCGATGCCCTGTGAAGCCACCCGTTTCAACCAGAGGCCGATGGATAGCTGTAAACGGGGAGTGGTGCAGCTAAAAGCAATTGGGATATCGTAGCCCGTAGACCCGTAACGCTGCGTGCCCACTGCCTCTCGCATAACCATACGCGAAATGCACGTCACTGTGCTCGGCCCAGATGGACGTCTCTATAATGCGGCACACCAGCTACAAACTAAGACCGAGCGTTGTGTTTCTGCTGTATATGCTTGTCGTTCTCCTCTGCCGCTACCGCTGTTAGCGGTCTCTACAATGTTGATGTGACAGGCGTGGTCACTTCAGGTCTATCTAACGTCCAGAATGCTGTCAGGTGCAATGCGAGACATTCTACCTGCGGTCTGTTCGTGTATAACGTCACACCTGCTGCAGTAGGGAAGACCTAGCGGAGGGCGCTGGTTCCTTTAACTTCAGCGGTTTGTGACGTCATTGGATGACGTTTCCACGCACAGGGTCCTATCCTCAACTTGTTACTCAAGACACCTTCTCCATATCCTAACAGTTTCGAAACTATTCAAGGAAAATGTACAAATGTGACCTTCAAACGGGTTTTTCTTGAATAACTCTAAAATCGTGGGCTTCAGCGAAAATGTATCTGCGTAAATATTTAACTGCATTAAATCATTAAATTTGCTACAACAATATCGCGTTCACTTTTTTCTGTACGACTAATAGTTTGCGCATAGTGAGCGAGGGAATATGAAAATCTAATACATGATTTGTGAAAGCGTTGCGCGTTGCATAAAATCCATAGGTAGGAACAGGAGAATCACCACGCACGCACACACAAGCACACACACACACACACACACACACACACACACACACACACACACACACACACCTCTGCTCCTGCGATATATATATTGTCATATTTTAATATACATGTTACAACGTATAAGAATAAATAATGTAAGGCTATAAATGAGTCAGTATTAGTGCTACTATGCAATATCAACAACAAAAGAAGCTTAGTGGGGTGACTTCTCCTAGCCGATCCTGGGATTAGAGGGGGAGAGCTAGAAAGAGGGAGACAGAGAGGTGTGAATGGGGGTGGCTTGTTGATCTTCAATAATGGTATAAGAATATTGCATAACTATCATTGTGGTAAGCATTGTGGAGTACGACAGACAGAAAACGACACTGTCAGATTGATTCCATAAACATGTAAAACTGCGGATTCATACCCTCAAAATGATTCATTTTGGGTAACAATATATGAGTGAACTTTTCATTCAAACTGCTTGGATACTGCAACCCTTATCTCTGTTGTTATACCAGTTTCTTGGATTTTACTAGTTGTACTTTTAAACGAACCAAGGACGCTAGATTAAGGTCTAATATCCCGTCGACGTCGAAGTCGTTAGGGACGGGACGTTCTGATTGAATAGGAATGGCTAAGTGCATCGGGATAGTTCTGTATATATTAGAACCACAATTCTCCCGTATGTGTTCAATGGCCGGCCGCGGTGGTCTCGCGGTTCTAGGCGCGTAGTCCGGAACCGCGCGACTGCTACGGTCGCAGGTTCGAATCCTGCCTCGGGCATGGATGTGTGTGATGTCCTTAGGTTAGTTAGGTTTAAGTAGTTCTAAGTTCTAGGGGACTGATGACCACAGCTGTTAAGTCCCATAGTGCTCAGAACCATTTGAACCATTTTTGTGTTCAATGCTGTAACCTCTGCGCTGTCTCACTTAATGACAATTACAGTCGCAATTCTTTACTAGTTCTGGTTAAACCATAGAAACTGAGATAGTTAAATTCTAATGTATAAAAATCCATTTTAATTGTATTTTATTCAATGACCAGAGTAAGTTTTCGGCTCCTCCACACAGTATTAACCATTACTGGGATAGCAAATTCTAAATAACGTTGTGATCCATATACAGATGAAGAACTTCATCAGCGTGTAACCCTAAACTCTGTTGAAGGATACTCGTCATGTTGCGGGTGACCCGGAAAGTCAGCAACAATGGCGAAGAGAAAGTAAAATTTCTTGGGGATTACAAAGAGCGCCGAGTTTCGTGTTGTTAGACAAAAAAGAAATTACAGTTCGCACCGTTGCCACCAATTAAAGAGGTGCGATGCCAGTTGTTTGGATCGTCGGATGATAGCCGAAATTTCTTCGGAATACTGTAACAAATGTGCAATTAAAAAAATTGGTATGCATGCGACAGCATCCGTACCTAATGTGTTCCCAAATTCTGCGCATAGAAACCGGATCTTCCGGTGGTCATACGTCCGGTTCTATTGAATGATTTTGAGTAGTTCTTCGGCTAGGGACCATTTGCAAACCCAACAGAAGGATCTCCTTCGTGACACTACACTACAACACAGGATCAAAGTATGAATATTACACACTTCCTACTGCTTATATAAATGGAGGTAATCTGTTTCTTTCTCTCTTTTTTTGAATTTTATGTGGCCAATGGTGGGCTTGATGGGAGTTATGGACACTATTATTTCATGGGTGCTTCCTCGGAAACCCCCCAAAAATGTGTTCCTTCATATATTTCCGCCGTCACTAGCGGACCAGTCCCAGCTAAGAATTCCAAGACGGCTTTGAACAGAACATGACTGAAATTTTTACTATGTACTCCTAAGATTACAATATCAAACAGCCTTTAAAATTATCTTGATATTTTTATCCGCTTCCAAGACACAGAGGTTCAAAGTCGTCCTACTTTTAGACGTAAAATCTAGTACAGGCGAAATCAAAATAATAAATAACGGCAGCAAATTGGTCAAATTTTAACGGTATATTCTCGAGGCATTTATGTAGAGGAACATCTCCCCGATTTCAGATCAATATCTGTTATCGAGAAACACCCGAAAACTTGTTTTCGGGTACCAAAACCCAGCCGTGGTTTCCAAGACGGCTATACACAACAAATGGCTGTAATGTTTACGATGTGTTCCTAACATCCAGATCTCAAACAACTATGGCAATTTTATTCTTATCTTAATCCGCTTTGGAGATACAGAGTTTGAAAGTTTTCTTACTTGTAGACAGAAAATACACAAGTAAAATGCGGTTTTAGGAGTTTATAAAGTGGCGTAGCACTGAGGAATATGCTGTAAAGTGTCTCCGTTATCATCAGGGAACCACATGTATTTCAGAAGCAAATGCAAAATATTTTAAGCGTGAAATCCGATCTAAGGTGTAAAATTAGTTTTGCGTTATTTCAGTTTCACTTAAGTAAACTTTCTAAATTTTACTGACCAATGCATTTCTTTTCATATGAGTTACATGCCCTCCCATGGAAGCACAAAAAATGAGAATATAATCCTGTTTATTTAATAGACTCTGACTGAAAAATGGGATATCAGCTACCTCATTCTACTTTCATAAGCACCTTTAAAATTTTTTTCAAAAATTTTGGCATGCAAACATACTCGCGGTTTTTAACGTTGAGAGAGAAGAACACAGTGGCAGTGGCAAAGAGAAGGAAAAGTAATAAATACTGGAAGGTAGTAGAAAGTGGGTGTATTATAGAAGGAGCGAAGGAGACAGAGGAAGTATGACAGGAAGAGAGGGACACAGTTGCAGTGGCACATAGTTGACAGTGACAGAGCAGTGCTAAGAAAAGACTGAAGGAGGCAGTGCCGGTGAGGGGAGGGGGGGGGAGTGGGAATGGGTGAGGGCCAGTGATAATGAGAGACTGAGTATATGGCAGTGACAACGGGGAAGGAAGAGACAGTGACAGTGAGAAGAAGCAGTAGTAGTAGGAAGGAAGGAATGAGATAATATAGCAGTAAGAAAGACTAAGATGGAGACAGTGAAAATTAGACCAGACTATAGTAGTAGAACAAACGAAGAAGACTCTGGCTGCGACTCAGGAGACAATGGCAGACACAAAGAGATAATGACAATGAGTTTGACTGCATGAGTGACTGAGAAAGTGCAACCGGGGGTGGATGAGTATGAGCGGCATACATCGACGGGCTAGAGATACTGGAGCCTGAGGGGAGTTTGAGGTGAGCTGCATATTAAGAAATGCGCGAATATATTCGTATGCTAAAATTTTTGGGAAAATTTTTAAAGGTGCTGTGGAAAGTAGAGTGAGGCAGCTGGTGCCACACTTTTCAGTCTTTTAAATAAATAGGAACATAATCGAATTTTTTGTGCCCCGCCTGGAGCATCTTTCCTCTGGTAGCATTATCCTCACATCCCTCTCATCGACGTTGCAACCTGTTCCGGTATCTCGTTGGAGGAGTCACGCTGCTCCCGTATTAATCCTATCTACTAGGACACAGCAGTGCCTAATAATTTGGATGTTGTCTGTCGTGGCTACTCTAGTTCAAAGTTCGTACCATTTACGTGGGCTTTGTCTCCAGAATAGCCGTACTGTTGCGGAGCCTGAATTGTGCTCTCAGTTACAGGTAAAGCTCCCTTCCGTTGTTCGAAGGTGCTGAAACAGTTGGACCAGATAGGGCTCCGCGGAATCAGCAGAATGGACTGGGCGTGGGGTCGCATTGTGGCTCCGCGGCCGGCCTGTCGCCATTTCACAGCAGAAGGAGCACCGCCTGCGTCGAATCGGCTTACACAGCCCACAATGAGTGGCCGCTTATCTGCGCCGCCCCGCGCCGCTTGCGGTCGCCCGGCTTACGCTCTGACAGACACATACTTGACGCTCGGCGTTTTCCGCCCGCCTGATGCGCTCATTCCAAAATGCTGTAAGCAGACGCAGGCTTTATCCGACATTCGGCCTCCCGACCCGGATTTAAGTTACAAGTTAGAGACCTCGGTGCACTGAACCGTCACATCGTTGTGTGTTAAAGGACTGCATTGTTAACCGTACATTCCATACACTGCAATTAAAATATTTGGCGGATGATAATCCGCGCATTCTCCTCTGTATTCTAACTTTAGTTCTGCTTCTAAATTGAAAAAAAATCTATACAAATTATAAAAGTGGACGTACTTACTTACGAATGTACGTATGTTTCACATCTCCTCCTAAAACTTAGGACCGATTTCATCCAAACTTGGTACACACATCATTTACAGCCTGGAAAGAATCACTGCTGGGGAGGGTGGGGGGTATGAACCATCCATCTATCAAAGAAGTGGGCTTGAAAGAGCAGTGTAGCCCACGACGCGAGAATCCCATAATTTAGTTCTCCAGTAACTGAGAATGAGAGCACTTAGTGACTTGCAACACACTTTACATAATTTCAGATCTCGAAGAAATTGATGACAGGAAAAAAGTAAAGTGTGTCGCTTTCTACATTTTCACTATTCGTGTAGTAAAACTGCCATATGATGCATGACATTTTCATTTAGTTTTTCTTTACTACTAAGTGTATTCGCGACACATTTTGCAGACAATATTCACGTATACCACAGAATGTACCAGAAAAATTACATCACTGTTCTACAGTTAGTTCAGGAGATACATCGTAAACAACGAATGTATGAAGAACTACTGCATCATGCAAGACATTTAAGTTTATTACTTCTTTACTATTAACTCTATTCGCAACACTTTTCTCAGACAGTATCCACATTTGCCGCTGAAGGTACGTACAAAAATGTATCACTGTATGAGACATAGTTCAGGATGTATGATGTCAGATACTGAGTGCGAGAAAATACTGCCACATAATGCATGACGTTTTAATTTATGACTTCTTTATTACTAACTCTGTTCGGAAAACTTTTCGTAGACAGTACACGCATATGCCGCTTAATGTACCTAGAAAATTAAGTCATTGTATGGCACATATCTCAAGAGATAAGGCGTCATTAACACCGAGATGAGTGAGAAACCACTGCATAGTGCATGACATTTTAATTTATTACTTCTTTACTACTAACTTACTTATTTACTACTAACTCTATTGACAACATAAGCCATGTGCCACAATTATATCATTGTGCAGCTCCTAGTTCAGGAGATACGACGTGAAATATGTGCAGAAATAAGTGTGAAAATATTCAAATATGTGTGAAATATGTTTGATATGTAAGTATGAGAGCAAAGCCCCAGTTAAAAGGCTCATCATAAATCCCTGCAACGACTTCAGTCAAACTGGTTCACACGTTACATACAATTTGGAAAAAAATATGTGGGTAAGGTCTCCTGCTGAATTGAGTGTGGTAACGTGGAGCAAGGAGGGAGGACGAGGAGACGGACACATAACGAGAGGAAAGAAGGAAATAGGCATAGATAGGAGGAGGAGGAGGAGATGGACAGATTCAGGGGAGGGGGAAATGGAGAGAGAGAGAGAGAGAGAGAGAGAGAGAGAGAGAGAGAGAGAGAGAGAGAGAGAGAGAGAAGAGAGAGAGAGAGAGAGGTGGGGGAGAAGGAGATGGACAGAGAAAGGAAAGAGGAGGAGAGGGCCAGAGACAGTGGGAGGAAGAGACAGGCAGAGAGATGGCAGAGGACGAGGTGAACAGGCAGAGAGAAGGAGAGGAGAGGGCTGACAAAGAGAGAGGGAGGAAGAAATGGAATTAGAGTGGGGAGGAGGAGGAGAACAGATGGGGAAGGAGGAAATAGAGGGTGAAGGAGCACAGTGACATAAAGGAGAGTGGTGGAGGTGGATAGACAGAGGGGAAAGAGGAAACGGACAGAAAGTGGAGGGTGGAGGAGATGGACCGAGAGGGCGATGGGTGGAGGTGATGGGCAGGGACATAGGGATGGATAGAGAAAGGAGGGAGGGAAGGTGGACAAAGAGAGAAGGAAGGGAAGATGGATAAAGAGAGAAGGAATGGGTAGAGAGAGGGGGAAGGTCAATGTGTGCTGGCTTGGGCCGTAGCAGTCCTTATACGTACAGAGGCCGGATAAACAAGTGGTGTCCTGGAGAAACTTTGGGACTGAAAAACTTTAGGGCCATGTGGAGTCTTAGGAATACTATTTAGACAGATCTATGGATTGGAAAATCTCAACACCCTTTGAAAGTTACGGATAACACCCTAGCGAGAGGAGGCAGTCAAGGTGTTCTTAATCAAACTTGAAAAGCGAACTCAGACTGGATCACAAAAAATATTTTGATACCCGGAGGAAAAGCTTGCATTTGTGTACATGCCTTCCCTGTCATTGGCCAGGACTAAAATCACACTCTTGGCGGTAGAGAACTCTGAAATTCTGTCCCCACTTTTAGAGACAATATCGTTGGTTAATAAAGTGAAAATACGTAAGGAAAATGATTTTGTAACATGTTTATGAAGGTTTTCGCTGCTCAGAGCACGTAGTCTTTAGCATAATTGACTAGAGTGTTTATGACACTGGGAGAGCTAGCACAGTTTCTATAACAGCAATTACACTTCATCTTACTCAGGTATCGAGAACTCTTCGACAACGAGTCCACATGAAGCGTTTCAAATATCCGCTATAGCAAGTAAGGTGAGAATATGCAGTAAGTGCATGTGCTGTGATGAGGGAAACGCAAATGTGCTATTTCGACATTGGTTTGGCGTAACTCAATTCATATTGACAGCTCACTTGACTTAATGCGTGTTTAGATAAGGGAACTAGTACTTGCATTTAACTTTTTGGGTCTTTATTTCCAGTCTGGTCTTTATTTCCACTAATTAGTTTCATTCGCAATCATTGGCATATATGTGGGGCCTTTGAATCATTTCATTCGCAATTCTATTTCCACCCACTCATGCCAAAATCTTAAGGTGTCCCTTTGTGAATTTCATTGAATCACGGTACGTTAGATGCTGACTGTAAATGCAATCCATGTTTCTTAACGAATCTTTGTTTCTTGTACAATAAATTTAACTTGAGTGTGATCTTTAATTTCATTCGTTATCCAGATGAAATCCTTCTTTAATATACCTATATGAGCTATGGACACATTGTAGGGAAGCAGCCTACTCACGCCGTATAAAATTCACATCAGTCTTTCCATTGTGTGCCAGCCTAGTCCGCTGTAACTAGCTCTGACGTCATAAATGTTGCGCAATACTTTAAAAAATGAAGTAAATAACATGAAACGTTTCTAGCATGTCAGGAGTAATACTAAATCAATATGTGTTGAATATCAGTTCAATAACTTTAACCATTTTCGAAATTTGGATTTTTTTCTGTAAAAATCATTGGCGCAACAGAAAAAGAGCTAGAAACTTAAAAATTTATATTTAGATTCCTTTTTCATTATAATTTAGTAGAAACAGTATTCTGGATCTCACAAATTAAAATTTTTGTTGAAATTCATGATTTTCTGGTTCTTGTCTTAAAAAATTAAGGAAGCAAGATTGATTAAGTAGGCGAATAAATAAGGCTAGGATGTTTAAATTTAAGTAGAAGGGAGATCCGCTATAATCATAAAGATGTGAGAAGTTTCATATGAATAACTATAAAACTATAGCAATAGCGTATCTCCAAAGGGCAAGTTTAGAGCTCGTCTACTGCGTGTAGTGTAATTAAATTAATGCTCTCGCCCAAAATATTTGACTTAGTCACGTCAGACTTTTATTATGATTACTTACCTGTGTGCTGATTGCAGATTGAAATTGAGAACTTCATCGGCTATCTGCAAAGGAAGCGATGATTTATTCAATAACTTAAAGTGGTGCATTACTAGCCCAGCGGCTAGTCGGGAGAGCAATTTTGATCAGGCGTTCCCTTAGCCGTCCGCACCGCGGCTTTATATCTAAGAACGCTGCACGAGAGAAGGAAGCCCCAGTTCTCTCCAGACGCTGATTAGCACACCACCTGTGCCGGGAGTTGCGTCGCGTCGGTATCATTGCTATAAATAGCCTCGGATGCCGTAATAAGTTACTCGGGATACGCGTAACCATGAAATCGTTTTCGAGTGAAGTGTTAATTCTGGGATGACTTTAATGATCTATCTTCAGTTTTCGTATGTCGTATTTTCACGTGCCGTCGCGGGACAGACATTCTACCATTATTTAGCGTGGCGTTTGATGAACATTATCATCAAATTATGGCGAGCATTCACTTAAACATTTAATTTGAACAGTTATAGTTGTATCAGCGCATTAGACTCTGAACTGTTCTGGTAGTTGGATTGTGTGGATTCTTTTTGGTCTGTGACTTTCAGAATATAGTGAACCTTTTATAGAGAATCGTTTTGAATTATGAATCCCAGACAATCTCCTAATTCCTCAGAGCTGTAAGCTGTAGCTGTAAGTGTATTTCTCAGATGAAGTGGGCACTAGGAATTCTAATTACAGGCTTCACGATTTGCTAATCACTTTCTGGTTGCCAATATTGTAGTTAGAGAGCCAGTGTTGAGAACGGTAAAAGACTGCATAAATAATAGGAACATATTATACCAATCAAAATTCCACCCACCGCCCCACAACATATTGTAATGCTTTTCAGGGCCACACCTATTATTACTTCAGACTGCAGTAGTTTCTGTTGTGTGACTTTTTATTAATAACTTTCACTTGATTTCATGGTAGGAGTGATATGCTTCAGTAATTAGGTCACCAGTTACAGATCTTAGCAGCATTATACTGGTATGCTGAGCACCCAAAGGTAGTCGCACAAAAACTACTGAAAATAATCTTACGTTCGCTACATAATCAATGGAAGTTGTTATAGGAACATAATGGTTTCCAGGTGGCATTTGATTCACAAGCTGATCAGTCGTCTGCTTGACGAATAGGCGAGCTTGTCACGTGCAACGTATATACAATTGATTGTGGACATTGCTGGATCTCAGGGAACTGTTGAAGCACTAAGCAACATGAAACGAATCCTCACGCTCCCCTCGGCTTTCCAGCAGAGATAAGATTGCAGACGGTATTTGCTGACCACATGGAACGAAAGAAACTCAATGGAACTGCTGGCCTACACAGACATTTATGGAAGACTGGCTGATCTCAGAATGTAGTCCACTAAATGTTAATTAAGCCTTGCCTTCTGTCGTAATTTTGTTATTTTTATAAAATGTTATGTTCGCATTGCATTTCAAAAGCTTGCTGCATAGCCTTCAAATGCTGTACGAAAGTGATATGCGATTTCACTCCAGCATTCTGTGAATGAACGAAGGTATATTCTAAAATAGTTCATACTTCGTTATTTATAGCGAATCACTCGTAGACTGAGAGTTACCCATAATGTGTAGATAGATACAGCCGTTACTTCGTTGAAATATGAGTTACCTGAAACTGGCATTTAAATTAACTTAAGTTAAATTTTGTTAGCCCTATCACCAAACCACTAGGTCTATTTTTACCATCCTCTGCATGGTGAAGAAGCGTCAAAGCAATAAGTTATTGTCTTTGAAGCTTTTTTTTATTTTACAAAATAAACTACAGAAAGATCTCAACTTCGGTTCAGGGAGAGCGCATCTAAATAGTGTAAGTAGTGTGTGACATACGCTAAAAATCATCGAAATAGCCTGATAAGTCTGTAGATTAACAAATCTAAAGTCAGAACAGTATCAAACAGCTTATAGCATGAAAAGGCAAAGTAAATAAAAAGTTGTATGTAAAAATGTATACTTCAGGGTAGCAGCAGTCAACCTAGTACCCACCACTCACTCGTGGGTGTTCCACCTTCCATGATCGCCTGTTGGCACTAAGGCATTTTCAAAAGTTTTTAGTTAGATTTTAGTAAAATTTCCCGTGACAATTTTTGTTTCAGGCAATATGCTACTACACAGCCCAGTCGCATTAATGTCAAAAGCCTGAATAACCATCTTTTACAAGACGGACTCCTGCTAGAGTAAGTGAGGTGCTGGAAGGTACTGACAGAGATGTGGAGCCATGCCGACTCTAGAGTCATAGTCAGCTGCGCCAGGTTTTTCGGTCGAGGATCCACGGTGCGAACAGTCCGGTCGAGGTGGTCCCACAGACTCTTGATTGGGTTTAAGTCTGAGGAGACTGGTGGCCCGGTGAGTAGGGTAAACTCATCCTGGTGCTCTTCCAATCACAGCGATCTGTGACACGTTCCACTGACCTGCTGGTAAATACCATCGTGCCGAGGAAATACAAAGTGCATATATGGGTCGACATGATACCACAAATAGACGGATACTTATGTTGATCCATTGTGCCTTCCTGAATGACGAGATCACCCGCTGAATGCCACGGAAACATTCCCCAGACGATAAAGCTCCCCTCTCCGGCGTGGACACACTGCTTTCAGACGTTTCACGGCGTACGTGCAAACGGTCATGTGTCGGACGGATCCACCTTTGGCTACTCAGTGGACGTCCAGTTGTGGTAATGGCGTACAAATTCCAGCCTTAGTCGCCGATGAACAATAGTCAGCGTGGGTGCACAAACCAGGAGTCTGCTGCGGAGGCCATACGCAGCAACGTTCGCTGAGGAGACATTGGCAGCCCCTTGGTTAATCTCGACGGTCAGTTGCTCAGCCGTTGCACGCGTATTCGCATGTACACTTCTCTGTAGCCGTCGTTCACTCCTGCCATCTACGGCCTGTGGTGTACCACAGCTGCCTCGGCACCGGTTGTAAACAGCACCATTTTGCCATGCACGGTATATTTTTACCACGGCCGCACTAAAACAGTTTACAAACTTAGATGTCTGGGGAATTGTTGCACCGTTGACATGAAACCCAATGATCATGGCCTTTTGGATGTCAGATAAAGCGCTCCGCATCCGCATTACAACGACTACATTGTTTTCCGCGTCCCCCGACACTGCTAATGCTGCCACCTGCCGTGTGTGAGTCGTTATTGCAATTGACTCCCAACACAGTCAGTGTAGTATCACCCACACGTAAGTTCAGTTCATGTTAAGTAAGTGAAACTAAATGACACTATAGTCTGACCGCAAGCAAAAGAGCTTGTCCCAGAAAAATTCGCGCATCTAACCCTTCACTACCAAGATGTAACAAACAAACAGAGCTCGTATCCGGTGCCGCCGCCACTCCGAACCCAATCCGCAATGCGCGAGAGGCATGCGCAGTCGACAATACACGGCACAGAGTCTTTTATCGGCTGTCGCACTGGCTAGTACTAGTACAGATGTTGACCTAGTGCTGTGCTTCAACATGGCTGAACTGTTGGAGAAGTTGACGTCACAGCTCGAGACAACTATGGCTTTGCTCGAGCCTTATGTCGCGCCATGATCTAGCGAATTCTGTTGGTACTGTCTTCAAGATGTGTCTTAGCGTTATCAATACATTATGGAATTTAAACATAAAAACAGGAACGAAAGCCGTATTGCAGTATCTTACATAGCGCAAATCATATATAAACACAGCCAATAAGAAATAAATAAACGATCATAGTCACAATTCAGTCTAATTGACGCTCTTTATATAGGCTCTCTCTCTAGCTTTAGCTTATCCTGCGGTGTAGTGATGTCTGTGAATACTACCTTCAGAATCGGTGTTGCGCCTATTACTTATTCCCGTGATTGCAATTACAGCCAGTTTAATTCGATTTGTTTTCGTTCATTAGATATTCAATCCTCAATTAATTTCCTTTCTTTTTTGATCAAAATTTTAACATCTTGTTATAAGGTGATTAAAAACTGGTAACTTTCTACACGTTAACAGGGATCTAAATAGTCATTTACATTAAATTGTTATTGTCTCTTCAAAAAAAATGGTTCAAATGGCTCTGAGCACTATGGGACTCAACATCTTAGGTCATAAGTCCCCTAGAACTTAGAACTACTTAAACCTAACTAACCTAAGGACATCACACACACCCATTCCCGAGGCAGGATTCGAACCTGCGACCGTAGCAGTCCCGCGGTTCCAGACTGCAGCGCCAGAACCGCTAGACCACCGCGGCCGGCTGTTATTGTCTCTGATAAATAAATAAAACATTTTATTGTATTCAGAGTCAAGTAATATTTGATAATGACAACATCTTCGCTTTTGTCAGGTTGCTTTACGTGCAAAATATACGGTATCCACGAATGCTGTATGAGAACTCTTATGGTATATAAGTTAAAACATAAGAGAAGTTTGCACACCGGTAGGATTTATTACCATTTCCTACTGCGAGACATGAAACCGATAAATTTCAAGTAGCGCTGTAGCTTGTTAGAGAGGCAATTTTTTAGTTTCTCTCGATCTGTTGCTCTCGCACCACGTCAGTCAAATTCCACGTGATTGTTTGAGTAGCACTCGATACTGTATTGAGCTCTGTGGTGTATCGAGAAATCTGCAGCTCGTCCGAATGCGAGTATCACTTGTGGAGCCACAGTCAGTACACAGATTTAGATTTCTGAGAGTGAATATGAGTCTACAGCTTCAAATAAAATATTGTGAACCGATGTCTCAAACAAGGAAACATTTTCATGCACATTTGACAGAGTATTTGTAGGTCTGTTACATAGAATGTGTTGTAAATAAACATCTTCGAGTGTTTTTATTGTGCCATAACATTTTCAAGAAACACATAAAATATTGTTCAACAATCGTCGTATAATTTAAGAAACGACAGACAGCAAATGAACATAGATTAGATGCAGTTCATCAAATTTCACAGTTAATTGAAAAAGGGGAATAGCTAAAATATTGGAGAAACAGTAAAAACACCCACTGTAAAAGGATTTATTTTGACAGTAACGCACCAGGATATACCATAAATTTTAAAAAGCTTGATCCTAAGCGACAGTACAGTAAAGCAACATATTGAGGAAATGGCAGTTATATTGAAAAAATAACACTGTAAGTATTGTTTAACACTCTTCATTTCCCATGAATCTGGATCAGTCTACCACTGAAAATAGTAATGCTTTATTCATGGCATCTATCTGTTATTTTGACGAAAACAGTGTATTACAAATGGCTCTGAGCACTATGCGACTTAACTTCTGAGGTCATCAGTCGCCTAGAACTTAGAACTAATTAAACCTAACTAACCTAAGGACTTCACACACATCCATGCCCGAGGCAGGATTCGAACCTGCGACCGTAGCGGTCACGCGGTTCCAGACTGAAGCGCCTTTAACCTCACGGCCACACCGGCCGGCCAGTGTATTACGAAAAGAAGTGCAATATACATGGTGTTACAAAAAGGTACGGCCAAACATTCAGGAAACATTCCTCACACACAAATAAAGAAAATATGTTATGTGGACATGTGTCCGGAAACGCTTAATTTCCATGTTAGAGCTCATTTTAGTTTCGTCAGTATGTATTGTACTTCCTCGATTCACCGCCAGTTGGCCCAATTGACTTCGGTGCTTGTGTTGACATGCGACTCATTGCTCTACAGTACTAGCATCAAGCACATCAGTATATAGCATCAACAGGTTAGTGTTCATCACGAACGTGGTTTTGCAGTCAGTGCAATGTTTACAAATGCGGATTTGGCAGATGCCCATTTGATGTATGGATTAGCACGGGGCAATAGCCGTGGCGCTGTACGTTTGTATCGAGACAGATTTACAGAACGAAGGTGTCCAGACAGGAAGACGTTCGAAGCAACTGATCGGCGTCTTAGGGAGCACGGAATATTCCAGCCTATGACTCGCGACTGGGGAAGACCTACAACGACGAGGACCCCTGCAATGGACGAGGCAATTCTTCGTGCAGTTGACGATAACCCTAATGTCAGCGTCAGAGAAGTTGCTGCTGAACAAGATAACGTTGACCACGTCACTGTATGGAGAGTGCTACGGGAGAACCAGTTGTTTCCGTACCATGTACAGCGGGTGCAGGCACTATCAGCAGCTGATTGGTCTCCACGGGTACACTTCTGCGAATGGTTCATCCAACAATGTGTCAATCCTCATTTCAGTGCAAATGTTCTCTTTACGGATGAGGCTTCATTCCAACGTGATAAAATTGTAAATTTTCACAAGCAACATGTGTGGGCTGACGAGAATCCGCACGCGATTGTGCAATCACGTCATCAACACAGATTTTCTGTGAACGTATGGGCAGACATTGTTGGTGATGTCTTGACTGGGCCCCATGTTCTTCCACCTACTCTCAGTGGACCACGTTATCATGATTTCATACGGGATACTCTACCTGTGCTGCTAGAACATGTGCCTTTACAAGTACGACACAACTTGTGGTTCATGCACGATGGAGCTCCTACATATTTCAGTCGAAGTGTTCGTACGCTTCTCAACAACAGATTCGGTGACCGATGGATTGGTAGAGGCGGACCAATTCCATGACCTCCACGCTCTCCTGATCTCAACCCTCTTGACTGTCATTAATGGAGGCATTTGAAAGCTCTTGTCTACGCAACCCCGGTACCAAATGTAGAGACTCTTCGTGCTCGTATTGTGGACGGCTGTGATACAATACGATATTCTCCAGGGCTGCATTAGCGCAACAGGGATTCCATGCGACGGAGGGTGGATGCATGTATCCTCGCTAACGGAGGACATTTTGAACATTTCCTGTTACAAAGTGTTTGAAGTCACGCTGGTACGTTCTGTTGCTGTGTGTTTCCATTCCATGATTAATGTGATTTGAAGAGAAGTAATAAAATGAGCTCTAACATGGAAAGTAAGCGTTTCCGGAAACATGTCCACATAACATATTTTCTTTCTTTGTGTGTGAGAAATGTTTCCTGAAAGTTTGGCCGTACCTTTTTGTAACACCCTGTATATCATTAAAGACACAACAGGATTATCCATATTTGATTATGTGAAATCATACTTTACAAAAAATAATACTCCCTTGAGTAACAAGTTGCGTGTGCTACCGACAGAGAACAATCAGTGTTGGGTTGCTAAGTGGGTTTATTGCTGATTTGAAGAAAGAAGTGCCAAATGTTTTATGTAATCATAGTATGGTGCACAGACAACATGCTTTAGGAAGACATCTTAGTACAAGGCTCCATTCATGATAATTCGAACGGTAAGAAAGGTAAAATCCAACTCAAAAAATTACAGAATTACAGCTTTGCAGGGCAGTAATGATGATTTTATTAGGTTATTTTCGAATGCAGATGATCGGAGGCTGTCAAAGGGCACATATTTGGTTATTTTGTGGAATTACATGCTAGTGATAACAATTTTGGCAATATAATAATAATGGCAGTCTGCCTGAAAAGTTAAAAACATTAAAGTATGATGCCTCTTCCTTGGCAGATCTTATATTTTCCAGTGATTAAATTATGTCAATTTGCAGTTTCAAGGAGTTAATAAAATTCTTATAGTTTGCCAAAGTATTGTGTCATTATTCACTGTTGTTGTTGTGGTCTTCAGTCCTGAGACTGGTTTGATGCAGCTCTCCATGCTACTCTATCCTGTGCAAGCTTCTTCATCTCCCAGTACCTACTGCAGCCTACATCCTTCTGAATCTGCTTAGTGTATTCATCTTTTGGTCTCCCTCTACGATTTTTACCCTCCAAGCTGCCCTCCAATACTAAATTGGTGATCCCTCGATGTCTCGGAACATGTCCTACCAACCGATCCCTTCTTCTAGTCAAGTTGTGCCACAAGCTCCTCTTCTCCTCAATTCTATTCAATACCTCCTCATTAGTTATGTGATCTACCCATCTAATCATCAGCATTCCTCTGCATCACCACATTGTTCACTAGCGAACTTGAACTAATTCATTATAATCTACTGAAGAGGATGCTATGTCATATTCCCGAATTATCCATAACAGATAATTTGACTCCAGTGGTTATTGACAGAGTCGGTAGCCACATTAACGAACTTAAATCCAACAAGGAAAAACGATTTGCAGATATTTTGAAACTAATGGTTTATGACCTCTTGAACAATCCTTTTACCGTTGAGAAGAATTATTATAAATTAGATGTCATAGAGAAAGAATACATAAATTCGATAGTGGTGGACATGAAAAGCTATGGCAAAATCAGAAAAAAAAGCAAAAACTGTCCTGCATCCAGTTATGTGGAAAACGATATTCAGTTTATTGATACCTTTCCATATCTCATATCCTGTGGAATCAGGCTATAATATTACTAATAATGTTATGACTAATCAAAGAACCCGCTTTAATATTTCCAAAAGCGGAGATCATCTCTTGTTTCTTAAAAAACTTGAGCCAGATATCCAGTATTTAGTTTCTCAGTATCAGCCTCCGGTATCTCATTAATAATGTAATTACCTAAATATAAGATCTTAAGACTTCATGCTTCTGTGTATGCAAAATATAAATTAAAAAAAAACTGATTTCACTACTGTAAGTTGTTTTATGAGGATTTGTTCTGCCAATCTTAGGAAAACTTCGTCATGAAGTATTCGTTAAATATTTATTATTTTTTGCTTTAACTTGCTCTATTGCTGTTTTATAAATTTTATAAAGTAAAGCTATTTCTCTACTGTATAAATCACCATTACTGTAAAACCGCTAGGTGGTTAGAAAATTTTACTGTTAACAGGGATGCAAAATTGGGCCGTGTTTATACAAATGTGGACGAAACTTTCTTTAGAACATAGTTATATAACACCTGAGACTTGAAAGTTAAGTTGCGAAACAGAATAAGACGCCAAAATAATTATTCATATACAATTGTTACAACATTTATATCATATTTGGTGTAGTGTGCAACTATCATTCAAAAGTGAGAGGAGATCTCACAAAAACGTCACAAATTACATAAACATAATATTTATTAGATTTTATCTAACCGTATATTGGAATCATTACGTTATAGAAAAAGGCCCTTGTATACGAAAATGTTCTTACCAATGGGGAATCTACTGTTACTAAAGGGTTAATTTTGAAATATAAACGTGCAAATATATCTGTTGTCAAACACGTCGGTGTACAACATACTGAGAATAGTATTGCGGCTAAAATGTTTGAGTGTTTTACCAATACAAGCACGTACAACTACTCTTCCGATAATTTTTAAATGGGCTTGCTGTTCTTGTCCAGCACTTAACGCTGTTCTCTTCCGGCAGATTGATGTCTTTTCGTTTTGCAAACGAGTATCGTCATTTCCGTACGATACAAAACAAACAAAATCTACGCAAGCCTTGTTTCATCTGATCGGTGCCTCACCAGTTGAATGTACACTTCCTGCTTCATTATGAATCGAAGAGAAAAATCCCCGAAAGGCAGTGTGTAAAAGGACAGAGTGCGCCTATTGAGAGTCAGAGGAGGTACGTGTTCGGAATAGCAAAGCGCGGCTGGTAGTCCGGAATGCGAAGCACGCAAGGGGCGCCCGACAGCTGCCGCCCGCACCCAGCAAACACCGTTGCGGAGAAGGCTACTGCGCCGTCGCCGTCACACAGTGACCGCTCAAAACTGGACCATCGTGCTAACTAAAACAAAACGTACAATTCGTGCGCATACCCAGAACGAAAATGAATGTGACAATTAACTTTGCGTCATCGCGCTTTGGCGACAGTGGTAGTGTCGGGGGAGCAGCCGACTGTTGTTCTGGCGGCAAAATACATTCTCAACACCCCAGTTCAGAGAGCGAATTAATTACGGCTGGCTCGGTAATCTTTCTTATTGTTGTATTGTGGACGACTGATACACTTGAAATGTGGAACTTACGATAATTCTCTCACACGGGGTGAATCATCTAAAGCTTCAGCCCTTTTGTTCTGTTAACCATTATACATATCCAAAAGAGGTTTCGGCATATCACAATAAGCAGAGAGGCGCAAAATTCTGTTACAAATTTGATCTGCTCAACTCTTGTATCAACAGTTTTTTTTCTTTTTTTAAAGAACACTTTTTAACAGCACTCGAAAGTTCTACGGAAGAAGACCCCAGTTGTATAACGTTTGATAATGTTGACGAAGCTTTTAGCGAAAACATTCCAGAAATGAGTTAAAATTGAAAGACAATGCGGCGGGAATTGGCTGTTGCGATGACCCGCCGTGATAGTAAGCCATTCGACCGCTTACTAGAGATCATAAATGAGCTCTGTATACTCGCCTTAAGCTCGCCAGCGGGTCCTATGACGTCATCTCCCACATCACTCTCACCGTAAACCCTGAGACTGCCCATTTAACTATAAACTCGTCATTTGAGCCTGTTGTCGGGTACAAGTGGACTATACCAGCGTAAAAAGGAGAGACTGAACTCGAGTTCGCAGTAATAGCCGAGAACTCACGCCTTTGCGCTAAATTTGCAACCATTTGGCATGATGATTATCATCAAATGACTGATCGATTAGTAGTGGAAATTTTTCTGTTAATATATGGTTTGTCTCTTCTAACAGTCTCAGGAGCATTTTATCTAGTGTTTCGGCAGACACGTCGAATCACGTTTTTGCAATGTGTAGCAGGAGTTAGCCCAAACAAATGCTGCCCATCACCATTTACCTGCGACGTCTAGTGTCAGCGGAAACGTCGGTATGTTTCCGTCACAAAAAATATTTTAAAGTGGAATCCAGCGAGTTAGTTCGATAGAGCTGTCCAAAGTTGGTGTAATATGACATTCCGTTTATCGATTGTATTAAGTAGGAGAGTAAAACACGAAGGAAAACTGATACTCCGAGTATCTACTGCAGTACAGACGGACTGAAAGCAATCCACGTAGACACCGTAGTAACAACGCCCAATACAGGCGATATCACGGAACGACCAGGTATATCAGTTTCCATATTCTTAACAGGATAATATCTACTGAATTTTACGAATGTTTGAAATTGATAAAACATAGCAAAAAGTAAACGAAACATATTTAACTTAGCTTAGTTACCGCACTTACTGACTAGCATGATTACACATTTACAAATGAATTCCTGGGCCAGTAAATAATTAATAAATTGCTTAGTTGCTACCAAAGCAATTTATTGCCACCGATTTGCCTTCGAGAGACAGCAATCAGCTTAATTTGCTACTTTGTTATTGATCCTGCGTTGTGGATACGTGACTCATCAATAGTCTACATAACATCAAGAAATCCTAAATTCTTCTCTAGGTAAGGCAAGTAAGGCAAGAGGGTATTAGAGTAAAACAAAGTAAAAAATGGGAAACAGAGAAAGAGGAAACCAAAATTAATCACTACGTGGTTAGGGAATCCCTTACTGCAGATACTCAAATTGTCGTTTAGTTCTCGACACCGTTCCTGTCTGTAACGATTGCTAGCTGTAGCACACAGTACATCATATGACTCAATACGTGCAGACAAGACCTGCCTGATGCGGTTTTTCATCTCGTGACTGTTTTCATGTTCTTCTGCGTAAACCGTATCCTTTATTGTATGGAATTCGAGCAGAGACAGATTGGGACACGTAGCTGGCCATTCGTATGTCTGCATTTTGTGTCATTGAGAAAAAGATCCCGTGCAGCTTGGTGCACAGATGCAGTGCAGTGGCTGGGTACATCACCCTGTTGCATCCATATGACTTGCCTCGTTCTTAAATGAATTTCATTGAACAGAACAGGCAATTGGTTCCGAAGGAGATTGGTGCACGTTCTCCCGTTTAACATACCATCAAAGAAATGGGGCGCAGTCATACCTTTACCGATAATAAATTAAAATTGCTACATCAAGAAGAAATGCAGATGATAAACGGGTATTCATTGGAAAAATATATTATACTAGAACTGACATGTGATTACAATTTCACGCAATTTGGGTGCATAGATCCTGAGAAATCAGTACCCAGAACAGAACAACCACCTCTGGCCGTAATAACGGCCTTCATACGCCTGGGCATTCAGTCAAACAGAGCTAGGATGGCGTGTACAGGTAGAGCTGCCCATGCAGCTTCAACACGATACCACAGTTCATCAAGAGTAGTGACTGCCGTATTGTGACGAGACAGTTGCTCGGCCACCATTGACCAGACGTTTTCAACTGGCGAGAGATCTGGAGAATGTGCTGGCCAGGGCAGCAGTCGAACATTTTCTGTATCAAGAAAGGACCGTACAGGACCTGCAACATGTGGTCGTGTATTATCCTGCTGAAATGTACGGTTTCGCAGGGGTATAATGAAAGGTAGAGCCACGGGTCGTAACGCATCTGAAATGTAACGTCCACTGTTCAAAATGCCGTCAATGCCAACAAGAGGTGACCGAGACGTGTAACCAATGGCACCCCATACCATCACGCCGGGTGATACGCCAGTACGGCGATGACGAATACACGCTTCCAATGTGCGTTCAGCGCGATGTCGCCAAACACGGATGCGACAATCATGATGCTGTAAACAGAACCTGGATTCATCCGAAAAAATGACGTTTTGCCATTCGTGCACCCAGGTTCGTTGTTGAGTACACCATCGCAGGCGCTCCTGTCTGTGATGCAGCGTCAAGGGTAACAGCAGCCATGGTCTCCGAGCTGATAGTCCATGCTGCTGCAAACGTCGTCGAACTGTTCGTGCAGATGGTTGTTGTCTTGCAAACGTCCCCATCTGTTGACTCAGGGATCGAGACGTGGCTGCACGATCCGTTACAGCCATGCGGATAAGATGCCTGTCATCTCGACTGCTAGTGATAGGAGGCCGTTGAGATCCGGTACGGCGTTCCGTATTACCCTCTTGAACCCACCGATTCCATATTCTGCTAACAGTCGTTGGTTCTCGACCAACGTGAGCAGCAATGTCGCGATACGATAAACCGCAATCGCGATAGGCTACAATCCGACCTTTATGAAAGTCGGAAACGTGATGGTACGCATTTCTCCTCCTTACACGGGGCATCACAACAACGTTTCACCAGGCAACGCCGGTCAACTGCTGCTTGTGTATGTGAAATCGGTTGGAAACTTTCCTCATGTCAGCACGTGTTCCAATATTTCTACGGAATCCAAACTAATCTTTCACGAGTTCTGCTTCTACCAGTTTTTCCATTCGTCTGTAAAGAATTCGTGTTACTATATTGCAGCTGTGACTTATTAAAGTGATAGTTCGGTAATTTTCACATCTCTCAACACCTGCTTTCTTTGGGATTGGAATTATTAGGTTCTTCTTGAAATCTGAGGGTATTTCGCCTGTCTCATACATCTTGCTCACCAGATGGTAGAGGTTTGTCAGGACTGGATCTCCCAAGGCCGTCAGTAGTTCTAATGGAATGTTGTCTACTCACGGGGCCTTGTTTCGACTCAGGTCTTTCAGTGCTCTGTCAAACTCTTCACGCAGTATCGATCTCCCATTTCATCTTCATGTACATCCTCTTCCATTTCCATAATATTGTCCTCAAGTACATCGCCCTTGTATAGACCCTCTATATACTCCTTCCACCTTTCTGCTTTCCCTTCTTTGCTTAGAACTGGTTTTCCATCTGAGCTCTTGATATTCATACAAGTGGTTCTCTTCTGTCCAAAGGTCTCTTTAATTTTCCTGTAGGCAGTATCTATCTTACCCCTAGAGAGATAAGCCTCTACATCCTTACATTTGTCCTCTAGCCATCCCTGCTTAGCCATTTTGCACTTCCTGTCGATCTCATTTTTGAGACGTTTGTATTCCTTTTTGCCTGCTTCATTTACTGCATTTTTATATTTTATTCTTTCATCAATTAAATTCAATATTTCCTCTGCTATCCAAGGATTTCTACTAGCCCTCGTCTTTTTACGTACGTGATCCTCTGCTGCCTTCACTACTTCATCCCTCAGAGCTACCCACTCCTCTTCTGCTGTACTTCTTTTTCCCATTCCTGTCAATTTTTCCCCTACGCTCTCCCTGAAACTCTGTACAGCCTCTGGTTCTGTCAGTTTATCCAGGTCCCATCTCCTGAAATACCCATCTTTTTGCAGTTTCTTAAGTTTTAATCTACAGTTCATAACCAATAGATTGTGGTCAGAGTTCACATCTGCCCCTGGAAATATCTTACAATTTAAAACCTGGTTCTTAAATCTTTAGCCCAGTACTTTCAATATGTGAGCCATGTGTATTTCTTAAATCATACAAAAAATTAAGTTGTAATAGTGGTGCTACGTGTACGTTTTATACACTAAATTTTTTGATAAATAAAACAAAAAATTTAGTTTTGGACATAGGATTGAGTTTTTTTTCTTTTGTATTACAACAAGCAATATGCATATGTATTTTTTGTATGCATTTTGCAGTGTACACACCAAAAAAACCTACTGAGGGAGGAAATTCCATTGTGTGGACACTTCTCATAGCTGTTTACAGAAAACCCTCGTATTTTGTATTTCTCCTGATGTATCCAGATTTTTCCATACCCTGTGTTTAAAGTTATTTGTAAGTCTCACTTGCAGATGTACATCGGTCAACTTTTTGAAGCAACAGTTTATATTCCTCCATCACAACAGTTGTTTTTACCATATCTGCCAAGTTTTATTTCTTGGCTTCGTTCTATTCTATTTCCTTGTTTTCTGTTGTCTATGCATAGTACATTAACTGCACTTGAAGGAGTAATTTAATTAACAGGGAATGACTTAAGCCCATTTGGCACATTAGTTCATTGTCTTAAGGCCTGTGGAATAAAAGTGTTTTATGGAAGGAATCGTAATTCGGTAATATCTAACTTCGATTGAGAAAAAAATGTGCTTCTTCAGCTATAATATAACACTTCTGTATAATACATCGTCTTTATTGGATTGTGTGGTCATAATCCGAATGTAGTTTGTCGGTCGATAATTAAAACTGTTGGCTAACAGAACTTAGTTTATAATCCTTTCCCATTCTTGATCACCAGAACGTTTTGCTTATACATGAGCCAACATTTCTGTGTTCTTATTGCCCCAGCTGGAAAATTGCAGAACACTGTCATATAGAACTATATAGCTGTTTTGTTGGCTATCTGATGATATACATGACCTACAGGTAATTAACACAGATTATAGCAAAGCATATTGTAACTACTCTGTTTTGGCATTTCATACATTTACGTAGTCTTCCACGGTGTTAAATACACCATCCAGTCCATAGTTGTAAATCGTAGCTTTTAGTGTAGAAGTACTGTGTTCTTCAGCGTATCAGGGTGCTTCATAATCTGGGTAACATGGTTACCCATAACATCGTTGACTCCTGGTCTTGTGATTTGCCATATAAATTTGCTATGCACCTTTATTGTTCAGTTAGAGCACATCTACATTAAAAAGTCTTATCGCTGCATACAATAACATTAATGTTTCCTTGATGGTCTCCTTCTGGCACACAGAAGTTTTGGTTTGATATTACACAGTCACACCTTGCTATTTTGTTAAAAATCCCCGAAAAATCTTGTGTTCTATCCACATCCATAAAATGACAGTCGCCTACAGAAAGCTGTTACAATAGTCCAGGCAGCTGATCCCTTAGAACACCCATTTTAAAATCTGCCTATTCAACTTTATCTACTACAGACGCAGATTTTCTAATTTCCAGGTAATGGTTTCCAGATTTTATTACCGTTTATCTTTCTCTTTCTTTCTTAGTGCACCTCTTGCTGCCGCATTATTGACCCCACGCAGGAGAAGCTGTAGTTTCATCTTGACACTATGTTTCTAGAATGTTTCGTCTTTTCTCTATTAAAGTACACATATGTGCTATTACCCCCCACTTATATCGTAGTGTAAACTTAGTTGACAGCTTGTGTTTACATCGTTTCATTCGATCCATACGATACGTAATTTGATCCATAACTTAGAATACCTTGTCACTTGTTTATTAAAGTATGGACACGTGATGTCTTATATCTTAGCCTAATCTTATTTTGGCAGAATGCATACAACTGCCAACATAATACATGCAGTCTCTATAGTAGATTTGTGACATCTTATAAGCGTTCCAGTAATAAAATGCAGTATTGCTGT
Source organism: Schistocerca cancellata (assembly GCF_023864275.1). Lineage (NCBI taxonomy): Eukaryota > Metazoa > Arthropoda > Insecta > Orthoptera > Acrididae > Schistocerca > Schistocerca cancellata. The sequence continues at coordinate 372,951,897 of NC_064629.1, forward strand.
GACATTTGGCAATACACTATAGTTTACATGGCACATAATGGGTGACATGGAAGATAAGTCAACATTTTGGATGAAACTTCCTGGCAGATCAAAACAGTGTGCCGGACCGAGCCTCGAACTCGGGACCTTTGCCTTTCCCGGGCAAGTGCTCTACCGACTGAGCTATCCAAGCGACCCGTCCTCACAGCTTTGATTCCGCCAGTAACTCGCCTCCTACCTTCAAACCTCACAGAAGCTCTCCTGCGAAACTTGCAGAACTAGCACTCCTGGAAGAAAGGATATTGCGGATACTCGACTTGAACACAACCTGGGGGATGTTTCCAGAATGAAATTTTCGCTCTGAAGCGGAGTATGCGCTGATTTGAAACTTCCTGGCAGATCAAAACTGCAAGTTTCGCAGGAGAGCTTCTATGAAGTTTGGAAGATAGGAGGCGAGGTACTGGCGGAATTAAAGCTATGAGACCAGGTCGTGAGTCGTGCTTGCGTATCTCAGTCCGTAGAGCACTTGTCCGTGAAAGGCAAAGGCCCCGAGTTCGAGTCGCGGTCCGGCACGCAGTTTTGATCTGCCAGGAAGTTTCAGATCAGCGCACACTCCGCTGCAGTTTGAAAATTTCATTACGGAAGCATTTTGGATATTCTGCATGACTTACATTGCTTTAGAGATACTCAGTCACAGATCCTCTGATGAGGTAGCAAAGAAATACTGTATAATTCATTCATTTGCTGACAGTGGTTTCCTATAAATAAATAAAAGAACTATAATCTGTTACTATTCTCACAAATAATATTATTCCTCAGGTCTGAAGAAAAACAATGTGCTGAAAAGATTTAAACCAATCCGCATAAAAAAATGCTCCTTTACCTGTAGTTAATGTAGAAAACTGGAAACTAAGGAGATCTAAGCCAAATAAACCAAAACTGAGGTATTTTTCTGCAAAGGAAGACCTTGGACTGCTACTGTGGTATCCTATAAATTACTTTATTTCACAAGGCTCGAATCTCCAGTGGAATATTTTGCATTGTTAATACAAGCATCTGATTTCGTTACATAACAAGTATATAATGGGTAACACAGAGATTAATAGGTAGCGAATTGCAATAGCAATGGATAGGACCTCATGCAGTTTGGCTACTCTTTCATTAGATTCAGCTGAGGCGAGTTTGATTACCCCCTTTTCAGGTAACTCAACAGAGGATGTCTTGTCATTTATAGATGAACTAGTGACAGCCTCATAGCTAGATTTCTGGACGGACGAGTATTTATTGCAGATGACCAAGCTGAATGGTACACAAAGGCATTTGTTAGGTATCTCGAGGGTTTAAGGAATGCGCTTACATTCTAGCAACTAAGGGAGTGGCTCGTTTAGGACTATAAAAATCAGAATAACTTAAGATTTTTAAGAACAATAGAGTTGGTTATCACAGAGGTAGAAGGAATCAGTAGAAAGTTTTGTCAACAGAATAACGAAAATTAATGCAGATACATACGACTTTACAGAAAAATGACGAGGCAAAGAAAATTACTCTCCAGGAGCTGGCACATAGGGCGTTAGATGCTGCTGTGGCCGCCCACTGCAGACATCGTAGCGCCTACTGCATCGGCATCCTACTTGACGTCCAGCCAACACCGGATGCCTGCATCACATAGCGTATATACACTAGGAAAACCTACGTCGTCTGTGTTGTCTACACAAATATTTAATGGCGGCCACAACACAACACCAGGTCTCCACAAACTGCCGCCAGGGACCGCTACCCGTTAGGGAAGCCTGCAAAGCCGTCCGTTGTGGCCGAGAGGTTCTAGGCATTTTATTCTGGGACCGCGCAACCGCTTACGGTCGCGGGTTCGAATCCTGCCTCCGGCGTGGATGTGTGTGATGTCCTTTGCTTTAAGTAGTTCTAAGTTCTAGAGGACTGAGGACCTCAGATGTTAAGTCCCACAGTGATCAGAGCCATTTGAACAATTTTTTTGAAGCCTGCAGAACAGCTTCAGTTTCAGCTAGCCCAGGCACGTGATCGCAAATAGTGCAAGCAGATACAGCCGCCAAACGGGTTTTATAGGGCGGCGCACTGCCGGCAAAGGACAGTTCGACGTACCGCTTGGACGTCTACAGAGTTGCCACCCCCGCAGCCACGGCCAGACAGCTCTTCTAGCTGGACGATCTCTTGCAGATGGACTTCGTATGATCGACGAACATCTTGACATTGTAGAACTGATGGACTGTCGCCTCTCCCCGTGAAGAGTCGGGTCTTTTCTATTATTATTTGTTATTGTATACTGGTGACGACCCACAATTGGGGTAGAGTCTCTTGTTCTTTTGGAGATCGTATTATTGTTTCGTTTTGGAGAGTCCGATAAATTGTTTTCGGACTGATGGTTTCCGCCTTTCTATTCTGCTAGCGCAGATACTTTAAATGTTTTATTAAGATCACTGCCACCTGATACGTCAAGGAGAGAACGGGTAGGATCCTGAAGGACATGGCTGCTGACAACAGATTGGTTACGAACACTGAGAAGAGACACAGCAACAGGAGTACAGGATAACAGACGTGTCTTGTATACTGAAGTAAGTTGTTAAATATGTGGGATACGCTCAATGCTGCTAGCTACGGTGTAAGAAATGTGCTGTGGTTGGGCACAAGCAGCAGGGCTGCAGCAACAAACAGGAACTCCAAATCCGCAGGTGGGCGTTCCCAGTAACTTTCAATGCTGCGAAAACGTATGCAGAGTCGGAGTGTTGCTTAGTACTGTTTCTTAAATGGTAAGACGGATAAATTTATTTTTAGTCTCAGGGGTTCATGTGTCATTGGTGAGTCTGTAACTCTTGGGTAAAAAGCAGCTGAACCCTCGACATTATAGGTTAGATGGGGTCGTGGAAATGTTGTATTGTCACTGTTTTCCGTAATATTGAGTTTCCAAATTGGGGTCGAACGGTTCTGAAAGGATGTGGAAGTTCTTACTCATGTAGATGGAGGCTACTGTGAAATTGTAACGTTGGATTTTCTGCTTAATCGTCATGCTAAAAGTGACCTATGTTGATGCATATTGGAACATGGGGCACATTGTTCCAACTGAAGGGAACTTTCGTCAGTGAGATACTGTCGCAAGGGTCGTCTGTTGTCAATGACATATTAAACTGCATGCAAATTCAGTTGATCGTCAATTCGTGCAGAGGCTGGAAGTTGATCCCTGGCGTAAACAATTGTAACTATTGCACCTAAACAGACTGTTCGATTATCCTGTTGGCAAAAAGCCACCGGAGACGGTAACAGCCGTAAAACATATAAGAGTAACTGTATGGTAGCCCGCCCGGTTAGCCGTGCCATCTAACGCACTGCTTTCCGGGCGGGAAGGCGTGCCGGTCCCCGTCACGAATCCGCCCGTGGGCATAGTGTCGAAGTCCGGTGTGCCCGCCAGTCTGTGGATCTTTCTTAAGGCAATTTTCCATCTGCCTCGCCGACTGCTGGCTAGTTCCCCTTATTCCGCCTCAATTACACTGTGTCGGCGATTACTGCGCAAACACTGTCTTCAGGTACGCGTACACCATCATTACTCTACCACAGAAACATTTGGGGTTACACTCGTCTGGTGTGAGACGTTTCCGAGAGGGTCCACTGGGAGCCGAACCACACAGTAACCCTGGGTTCGGTGTGGGGCGATGGTGGGGTGAGTGGACTGCTGTAGCCTGCTTTGGGGTTGTGAACCACTGAGGGCTACGCCGGGGACGAAGCCTCTCCGTCATTTCTTGGTCCCCAGTTCAATATAATACAATACAATACAGTACAACTGAATGGAATGACCGAAACTACAATGACCACACAAAAAAAGATGTGGAAAGTCGTATGCTATGTTGAGGTTCATTGGAAGAATCTTAAGATATGAAATTCCACCTCGAAAGAAGTGTCTTACAAAACAATTGTAAGATCGATGTAGTTTGAGTATGGCTCATGAGACAGGGCCCGTTATTACTTTGGGTTAGTAAAAGAGATAGAGAAATTCCAGCGAAGAGTGGCACGTTTCGTCACAGCATCGTTACGGAGATTTTAAACAAACCGCAGTGGCAATCATTAAAAGAGCGGCTTTGGTGTAACGGAGAAATTTACTGTTGAAAAAATTTAGAGAGATTACATTCTGGGCAACATATTACTTCCCCCCACATACGTGTCGCGAAATGACCGAAGTGAGAAAATCCAGAAAATTAGAGTTAATATCGCGATTTACCGACTATTATTCTTCCCACACACCGTGCACAAACAGGACACGGACGTCAGTTAGATGATAGATGTATAAGCGGCGAGAAAGTTCACGGTGCACACTACTAGAATTAATTTTGTAACTAGACACGGTTTTTGAAACGCTATACTTCATTTTCTAAGTACTAGTGTTCGTCACTTCTGACAGGCAGCTTGCGATGGCACTCGCAAGTGGAGCGCTGGATGACGTTTGCGGTGCAGGTAAAATGTCAACATCCCTCGGAACCCTAGCCGCGGCTGTCACCCTCTTCCTTCCACGCACAGCGTATAAGCTCTAGACGTGACAGCTGACGCGGAAGGATCTGACTCGTAGCTAGCTGGCACCGGCCGCACTGCCTCCAGGCGACAGCGCAGTGCCCTGCTGACCGCTCGTGTGTCTGTGGCTGCAGGACACTGCGCGACGTGCGGCGTCGTGTGTGTTCTGCAAAGGGGCTGACGCCAGTGGTGACATTAAAAATTTTAAAAAATGCAGGTTCGTACCTCTCCCGCTCCCTGCCTTATCCTACATACACATCGTACCAGTGAGCTACATTTATGTCAGATGGTCTAGTTCTGACAACTGTCTAGCTTGCATCAGAGGGCCTCCCATTATTTTAAACTTACGGTAAGTGGATTTTTTTAAAATTTCTCCCCGCTTTTACATTGGGCTATGTCACAGTGTTGGAATTACCTAGGGCAGCCGTGTTTGATAGTGACATCGTAGTGCGTCATAAATTTAACTAATCCTCAGGCACACGAGCGGTCATTTTCTCTCCAATACAGGCTTGCGGACTGTGAGTCTACATTTCATTTAATAACAGTTTGATGAACAATTTTAATATTATCGTTACTTAAATAACATATTTAAAAATAAAGCACTTAATTCGTAAGCATAATTTCTCTGATCAACAGAAGTGTTGATAAATAGTGTTAAGTCGTAATTTACCCTCAACGAATAAGAACATTTACTGTAATCTGTGAATTAATGTTGATTCTCTTTTTTTCGCAATATTATGTACGCGCATTAATCACGTTATTTTCAAAAAATGGTTCAGAATTACGGTTCTTTACCGCCTCGATGTCAGTTTCAGGTGAAGCACAAACAGTGGTTGCTATTTCCAATGCACTCACTGCAGAGGTATGCTGGGACATGTTCCAGGCTAACAGATTTACTGTACACATTGGAACAAAATCTTGTTTTTTTTTTCTTCCTGTCATAGAAATAGCTTCTTCCTCGACTAGTTGCTTGTAGTGCTCTAGGAGGAAATTCATATTTCTGAAATTCCAAAATTTCCGTGATACTTTTCTTGATGTCTGCTGGCGTATTTAGCTGAATGATCTTGAATGTCAAATAATTATGCATCAATTCTTTGGAAAGAACGCTTAGATAGTCTTTTCTGGGAAGGGGTGAATCTGAATTGCTCTCGTAGATTACATGTTCATTGATTCCATAGCAATCAGAAGAGAGGAAAAAATTGTAAATGGCCATATTCTGATAATTCTTGTCACAGAGCACGTGCATTTCATCTCGTCGCTTTTATCCACTCCAGAACTTGTTCCATTATAAAAAATTATGGTTTCTGGGTTGGACTTCTCCGAATCACTGTCAATACTATCATAATCATGCGAAGTACACAATGCTGCAACAAGATTGTTTTTCTTAAGCATGAAACAAGTATCGTATCCTTCTTAAATGAAAAAGTTCTGGATTCCAAAGAACGAATTTTTGCTACTGTCGTAAGTGGAGACGTTCCGCGTTTATTTTTACAAATTGTTACAACTATTGTAAATTTGTCAGCAAGTGGAATTGATGTTAACAAATTACAACATGTTATATTATTTTGCCGATAGCGTGCGGTGCGTTGACACAGAGATATAGATCATCCACCTGTTTCCTACAGGAAAATGACTAGCATAAAACATTTTCGCATCTGTAAGTGTAAATATTTTTGTACCATATCTTGAAGATTTTGATGGAATATATCGTGCAAATCCTCATGTGCTCTGAATGCATCCAGCATTTCATCCAGTGTAACTAGTTCTGATAAACTGTAATGTTTCTTGCAATTCTCATGTAACTGATCGATGAAGACTCTAACAACTGCTAATTCGCTTATCTCTTTCTGATTACCTCTGTTTCTGATGTCATCAAATCTTAGACATGTCAACCAGGATCGAAACCGTTTTATGCCCATTCGAAGTCTGGAGTACTCCACCCCAGTACCATCTGCAGTCCAGAGAGCTTGTAAATTTGTGTGTGATGTTCATGGAATACCTGCCAAGAAAAGAAGTCTTAAACATGCCTTAATTTGTGTACTGTTAGTGCCTGCAGCATCCCTGTCTCTGGAACATTTAGAACGAATGCTAGACATGTAAGTATTAGCATAGAAAACAATTTCCTCTAAAATATCATCTCTAAAGAAAAGCTGTAAACGATCAATTGGACACTTGGCACTTTTTACTTCGTCTATGACCCCCTAAATGCTTGACAGCACTATGTTGAGCTCTTCTTACTCTTCTGTTTTGAATTAGAGAACGATAGCTCCCTTGCATGTCATCTTTCTCATCATAGAAGCAAATTGATAGGTAGTATCAGTTTTGTTTAAAGACTGCTCACTTTCAGAATTGTGGTCACTTTTCGAAGATTGGCTCTAGATCGTTATAGTCTTCATTATCAAGCTCTTCGTTCAACTATTTCAACAACTGCTCGTCATCCGCCATTCTTTTGGAAACATTAAAACACAAAACGTCATCAAGTATTCAATGTTGGTCAATGAAAAGGTTCATAATTGTGCAACAGTTAGGATAAATAAATTTGCTAAATAAAGAAGTAGGTAACCAACATGTGTTAACGTTATTAGTGCTATTTTCTAATAATAACAAGAAAGAACTGTCTCACTCGCAATGCATCATCAAGGAACTGATGACAGAACCGACTCACAAGAATGCGCACACATGCACTGACCTCCACACCTCACCAACTGGCTGCTTCAGACAACGGCGACTGTCTTTAGCTGTTGCCAGTGCCTTGTTAAGGAAGGAGAGAAAAATAGAAAAAGCCATTGACGGAAATCTCGAATTTCTAGTTCACTGTTGACGGAAAGTTAAAACCACGGACTCACATTCGGTGGTCCATATAACTGATGATAGAGCGTCCATTTTCTATCGTAAATCACAATGGTAAACGTAAGGGTGACATAAATATAGAGGTATCCATGTTTGACTGTGGCAGACATAATCTGTCATAAATTATTATAACTGAGCGTTGGTTACCTGCAGTGCTGATCCTTAAGATACATACATGTTAGAAACGTTCCTAAAATACCGACTTTTTAAAAGTTTCCCATCGTCTTCTCACTGGGTTATGTCCATTGCGACAATAAAAGATGACAGCAATTGTTTTATCAAGCAAACTATTATGTATTTTATACTTCGAATAGTGCTGCCTATGACTGCAGTGTGAGTTTTAACATAATACTGGTATATACATGACCTAAACAAACAATTTAGTTTCTTTCTAATTTTTGATGTGATGTCACAGAACACTTCCAGAATCCAACGACAGCTACTTTTGGTTCATACATTATATTAACTACTAAAAAAATTATAGCCTTAGAGGGTGTGTATCTAAAAGTGACAGGTCATAAGTTAGAGTAATAAATGAAATCCGCCACACTGGATAAATATGGTAACCATGATAGCTGTGCTCGTTCCCCCAGCCAATAGCATAACACTCAAACTCCAATTTTTGAATTTCCTGCCGTTTATACCTCATCCAATTGGCCCATAATAGAGGGGAGAGTGAGGTGAGAGGGGATGGTGAAGGGGGGGGGGAGTGTCCTTGAAACTGAAAGTGGCAGGTGAGGGAGAGGGTCACGAAGCGTGTCCTGATGGTAGCTTACCTTTTAACCAACTGGACTCGTACATACGCAAGGCCACTACTTTCTCTAAATAGTGATTGATTATTAAAATAAATTTACAACAGTCATTGAAAAGTTACAGACATTAATGCTAAGCTACACAGACCGCTATTAGTCCATAAACACAGGTGGTTATATCCAGAAGAATACACACATAGCGCGCCTTTCGGTCGTGAACACATAACAGTGAGAAAACACACAAGTTTTCTTGTGGTGGAGGTAGAATAAACAAGACTACAACGAATCTATTGACATTAGGCGATCTTCCTACGTTTTTTCGTCGCAAGTGTGGCCTATAGTGAGAGATGGAAGTGGCGCAGTCGTTACAACAGTAGACTCGCATTCGGGAGGGGAGGACGACGGTTCAAAGGTACGTCCGGCCATCCAAATTTTAAATTTTCCGTGATTTTCCTAAATCACTCCAGGCAAATACCGGGATGGTTCCTTCGAAAGGGCACAGCCGAATTTCTTCCCCAACCTTGACACAATCAGAGCTTGTAAAGTGTATCATATCGGAAAGAGCTAAGAAAAACTACATCGAGTGTGCGTGGAAACAAGTAAGCAGCAGAAATCAGAAACGGAGTAAGTACGAGAGTAATGTAGCGGGTTACATAAACTAGAAATCAACGGGCAGCTGTTACGTCAGTGGTATACTTACTGCCTGCCTTCTCACTGTAGTCCAGTGAGTGTGACGAGTCTGAAAACGGTTGCGACGCTGTCGCTTCCTTTACATCTACTCGTTCTCTCTTACTGATGACCTCGATGACGACGGGACGTTACACTGAACTTCCTTCCTTCTTTTTGGACCGTAGCATCAAAATGTTTCCTCTAATGGAGCACGTATAAACTGTGTCACTTAATTCTCGTGTTACACTAAGAATAGTGTCACAAAACAGGTTTGCTACAGGCCATCCGATGCCAATTGTCTGTGCTACTCTGCAACAGCAGGATCGTACACTCAACTTCCATAGTAAGTCACGACTAGACTCCCTCTATCATGCATCTGTAAGAGAGGACGAGTCGATGTAAAGGAAGCGACAGCGTCGCCACCGTTCTCAGACTCGTCACACTCACTGCACTACAGTGAGAAGGCGGGCAGTAAGTATACCACTGACGTAACAGCGGCCCGTCGATTTCTAGTTTATGTAACCCGCTACATTACTGTCGTACTTGCTCCGTTTCTGATTTCTGCTGCTTACTTGTTTCCATGCACACTCGATGTGGTTTTCCTTAGCTCTCTCCGATATGATAGACGTTACTGCATATTTCCAGTTACAACACTCGTAGGTGACTTATCTCCGTCGTATAAAGCAGACCCAAGAGGAATTACGCTTAATCTTCGAAGCGCAGGCAAATCTTCTCCCTGAATACGACACCGGAGCCCCATTTGCTGGTGTTTATACAGCAATAACTTATTCCGTCCACTTTTCATTTCAGTTTCATTTATCAGACGCTTTTGCCAAAAGTCTGAACACCAATATTAACACGTGTTATATCATCGTACATACACTCCTGGAAATTGAAATAAGAACACCGTGAATTCATTGTCCCAGGAAGGGGAAACTTTATTGACACATTCCTGGGGTCAGATACATCACATGATCACACTGACAGAACCACAGGCACATAGACACAGGCAACAGAGCATGCACAATGTCGGCACTACTACAGTGTATATCCACCTTTCGCAGCAATGCAGGCTGCTATTCTCCCATGGAGACGATCGTAGAGATGCTGGATGTAGTCCTGTGGAACGGCTTGCCATGCCATTTCCACCTGGCGCCTCAGTTGGACCAGCGTTCGTGCTGGACGTGCAGACCGCGTGAGACGACGCTTCATCCAGTCCCAAACATACTCAATGGGGGACAGATCCGGAGATCTTGCTGGCCAGGGTAGTTGACTTACACCTTCTAGAGCACGTTGGGTGGCACGGGATACATGCGGACGTGCATTGTCCTGTTGGAACAGCAAGTTCCCTTGCCGGTCTAGGAATGGTAGAACGATGGGTTCGATGACGGTTTGGATGTACCGTGCACTATTCAGTGTCCCCTCGACGATCACCAATGGTGTACGGCCAGTGTAGGAGATCGCTCCCCACACCATGATGCCGGGTGTTGGCCCTGTGTGCCTCGGTCGTATGCAGTCCTGATTGTGGCGCTCGCCTGCACGGCGCCAAACACGCATACGACCATCATTGGCACCAAGGCAGAAGCGACTCTCATCGCTGAAGACGACACGTCTCCATTCGTCCCTCCATTCACGCCTGTGGCGACACCACTGGAGGCGGGCTGCACGATGTTGGGGCGTGAGCGGAAGACGGCCTAACGGTGTGCGGGACCGTAGCCCAGCTTCATAGAGACGGTTGCGAATGGTCCTCGCCGATACCCCAGGAGCAACAGTGTCCCTAATTTGCTGGGAAGTGGCGGTGCGGTCCCCTACGGCACTGCGTAGGATCCTACGGTCTTGGCGTGCATCCGTGCGTCGCTGCGGTCCGGTCCCAGGTCGACGGGCACGTGCACCTTCCGCCGACCACTGGCGACAACATCGATGTACTGTGGAGACCTCACGCCCCACGTGTTGAGCAATTCGGCGGTACGTCCACCCGGCCTCCCGCATGCCCACTATACGCCCTCGCTCAAAGTCCGTCAACTGCACATACGGTTCACGTCCACGCTGTCGCGGCATGCTACCAGTGTTAAAGACTGCGATGGAGCTCCGTATGCCACGGCAAACTGGCTGAGACTGACGGCGGCGGTGCACAAATGCTGCGCAGCTAGCGCCATTCGACGGCCAACACCGCGGTTCCTGGTGTGTCCGCTGTGCCGTGCGTGTGATCATTGCTTGTACAGCCCTCTCGCAGTGTCCGGAGCAAGTATGGTGGGTCTGACACACCGGTGTCAATGTCTTCTTTTTTCCATTTCCAGGAGTGTATATTTCCAAGAGCTATCAGATGCTGTTAAAATGTATAACGTTCCCTTTAGAAAAAGATTATTTATTTCAATATATTGGTGGACACAAGAGTCAAGTGGATTAAGCAGCCGGAAAAGAACTCTCCCAATTTCATACTATTAAACGTCGAAAACCTTGTTTCTATGTCCTGAACGATCCACTAAATAAATACCAATGTTAGGTGTTCACTCTGTCTAAAGAGAACATAGGGAAAAGTTTATTGATCCGTCATCTGCATGTAAACCTTAAATGGAACATTGTTATTGTCATTTTTATGTTTTGTGTCGTTCCTTAGTAGCTTCTGTCGTCATGGAGACGAAGTCGAAGTATGTAACTAAATAAAAGGTTGTTGCAGTCTGATGATGGCATAAGAGTCGAAAACCGGTTTACAAAATAAATAACAAATATTGTAGAATATTACACCAGTTTTATGTGTGTTTCCATTCACAATGTGAAGAGAGAATATTTAGTTACCACTGTATGAGTGACAGAATAGTTAAATCAAACGAAAAGAAATAATGAATGACCCTCTAGCGCACAATAACACGTGTTAAATAATAAGTATGTAGTAATCATCTGGACAAAGTTCCATACGCGATATGAAACATTTAATCAGATGAAATGAGAAGTGTGACTGAATTGACTGTTACTCTTAGGATTAAATGACTAAAACCGGATTCTGTACGAAGTCTTGTAACTTCTGACCCTACAAAGACAATGGATTGGCAATGACACGTGGAACACGAGCCCACTCCCTGTATTCATAGCAAGTGAATCATTGAATGGGATGAAAACACGGCACGAATGATTAACGAAATAACTTGGCAAATAGGCAATGCCTGTGGATAACCTCAACAACAGGTGCCACCTGTGCAAAGGGCAATCCTGCGACACGTGGTATTCAACACCGAACTCAAGTTACTGTTGTACACGTCAGACCAGCAAACAGCAGAACACCGAAAGGAAGAGAAGAGCAGAGTAGACCAGAGTACAGTGAATTTAGAACCAGGGCTCCGCGTTCTGTGACCGGTCTGCCCTGTGATTGGCCCGCATTACGGGAAGCGCTGAGAGCATTCTTCTTTCAACCTTAAGAGGCTGAACCGCCTAAAACAGCGTGTCTGTACCCGAGACAATCCTGCGATAACTATTTCGCAAATTAATGAAACTACAGAAAACTTAAAATTGTACATTAAAAATGATGATTTAACAGACAGCTGTAAGTTTATCACACGTTCGCAAAAAATCGCCACTGAGAATAGTCCACAAGTAAATGGGAGCGAAATGTGTATGCCTTAAAAATAACAGCCTTTTACCGATGTGCAAAGGCGGACCACATACCCAGCTAGCATAACCGCTTGATTTTGATTCCCGCCACTTTCTTAATATCGTTAATTTCTCAGTATTAAAAATAAAACCAAATTAAACATACAGTCGTGTGCATTCCAGGAATACTAACGAGTACTTCACGCACCCTATAAAATCGTATTTCGGACTAAAACACGTGATTTTGCATTACCCCCCCCCCACCCCCCCACCAACCAAAAACACTTCTTTATCATAAAAAGTTTTATAACAATACTATCTTCGTTGGATATATCTCTGAACACCCAATGGAAATTCAGATTTTAATTTCCGTCGACGACAGGATCATTAGTGTTGAAGCATAGATTAACCTCGAATTTGTAAAGAATAGGCAAAGAAAACGGATATATGATCCGGAATTTCCCCTAATTTATCTGTGAAAACAACGGATAACATAAATCAGGATGGCTGGAGCCTTGATTCTTCGTAATGAGACTCCATTCTGTTAACCACTGTGCCAGCCCACTCGGTCTGACCGCAGGACAGTCAGGAGGCAGAGCGATCAAAACGCTGGCCGCTACATCTCGATTTAGTTCTTTCCCACTTACGTGACGACAAACCGTCTAAACGTTGCTCTAAACTGCTTGCGAACTTCCAGCCTCTGAAGTCTTATAGTCGCCTTGTAAACGAAAATGTTGCATAAAAAGTACCTGTCCTCTTATTTGTACTAGTTTCATGTTTTTACCTTCAGCATGATTATTTAGTCGTCATTTTCGACAAATCTTACTTCATTGCACTATAATCACTGTATCTTCGTAGTGTGGCCTTAAGAAATGTACAAAACTAAGAATGGTTCATTTTCGCTCCTATGATACACGAAATTATTCCTTTTTAATTCTTTCGGCTCAGTAGACGTTGTGCTGCATTTATTCTCTCCTTTCCCATCGCTAGCTCGTTTCATTGTATGCTATGGGCTGATATTCGGATTGTATTAGGCATAATACTTTTTTTCAATGTGTACTTTTGGAAATACTTCCACAAATCTGTAAAATAATTTTCGTATAATTACTAGTAAGTACGATTGTTGCACATTTTTGTTTCCAGGTTTCTTCTAGGAAGTATTACCCTGAACCTGTATAATAACACTTGTACAATTGCCAGAAACCACAGTTATTGGAGATATTGGTGAAAACTTCGCACCCAGTGTGGGTTTTAGATTGTCATTTTATTTGATTTTTAATTGATAATGAATAATCGTATTATATGATATGCAAATTTTCAAATTTTAGTACGTACTTCGTAATTTCAATACATGGTCTTCAAATACCACCACGCAAATAAGATTTTAGCATCGATTTCCTGAGAGTATTTTGTTATGACAACGTTTTCCCATAATCAATGTGACTGCCACAGTTTATTCCTCAGATTTTATTTCGTTGCCTTCTTATAACGGCTAGGATTGTGAAATATAATCGAAGAATTTCTATCATTAACCTGTCAAAAGAAAACTGAAACAATGTAAAAAAGAAGTATCACCTCCCATAACGGCTATCAAAGACCCTTTCCTTAAAACTAATAGCAATTATGCCCGATGAGAAGTAAAAGGAAAGGGAGGTGAAATGAAATCCTGTTGGTTGGGAGATTCTGAATGGCAGATTGGGGTGTCTACCTGGAATATAAAAGTATGCGACATATTTTCAAGAAATTATGATAGAATGCTAGAAGCTGAAGTCCCCATTTCAAGTAATTTATTGTTTATTACCTCTAATGAGATATTTCTGAAATTGTATATAGTATGTAGACAGTCGTTAGTTTCACTTAGCTCTGGAGCTATATAGACTTGTTAATTATACGGAGCGTCTCTCGTAAAAGTCGTCAGGTGCACTTTCTCTGGTGTTTCCACAAATATTTGCAATATCGTTCAGGTAATGTGTAGCTGAAGTCAGTCCAAAAAAAAAAAAAAAAAAAATACAGCACATTACTCCTTTAATACGACACCCAGTGTCGACGGAAAGCGTCGCTTTGTTTCCCGTTACAAAGAAAATGATTTTTAAAGCGGAATTTAACGTGCTCATTCGATGTAGTGGTCCAAAAGTACTCCAGTGCGATATCTGATATGATTTAACAGGGACAGTAAAAGGCGAAGAAAAGCCAGTACTCCAGGAACGACCGAGCAGGAGCGCTGCTACATGGCGGCAGCAGCCAGCAAGGACCGAAGCGGTGCTGTCGAAGCTGGGGTACTGGTTATTCTTCGTGCTTTACTGTCCCTGTTAATACATATCGCGCTAGACTAATTTACGCCCCCTCTCTGGAATGAGAACGTAGAATTATTTTACTTGTAAAGAAACCGACGCTTTCCTACGGCACTGGGCGTCGCAACAGAGGCGTGGTGAGCCTGTCGACTCTTAGGAGAAACACCCTGTATATTTCCGTTATACACCACCAGAAAAAAATTAGCACATTTGGAAAGACGACGTCGATTTTGACACAATGACAGCATATGCCACTTGGGGGTAGTAGATGTACTGATAACGGTTTCAACATCGTCAGGAGGTTCAGTGTAGTGCAGACGTCCGAAGCAAGCAGGCAAACTTGTCTCGGGGACACACTCGTGCTTCCTACAGCCAACTGAATGAATCGGAAAGGGGTAAAGTTGTGCCCCTGAGATTGCCGGGATGGTCTTTTCGAATAATTTCCACTCAAGTTGGACATGCTGCGTCAGTTGTGCAACGATACTGGTATCAGTGGTCACGTGATCATTCTCACACCCATAGATGAGGCTCTGGAGGTCCACGCGGCACAGACGGCCGCCAGGATCGTCTCATTGTAAGGACAGCAGTGGCAGATCGTTTAGCTTCCACTGACGTCTTGTGAGCCCACACGTGTCAATACGAATTGTTGTGGACCGGCTATTAGCAATGGGACTATCGGCACGTACACATCTAGCCCGTCTCGCACTCCGAGGACAGTATTGGCCATACACTAGTCAGCGCCTGCCTTGCCGCCCTTGGAAACTACACTACATACCAATATGGGTGTTCCAGCATGCGTCAATACGTGGTAACTAAGAACCGGTTGTGCTATTGATCTGTAAAAGTAATCATTCTATGTATTCCATATACAACAAAAAATCTTCAGTGAGTGGGAAACCTCTAAAAGGTTGTACTAATTTTTTTCTAGCAGCATATTTACTTGATAAACCACAATAACCGTACAATGTTATGACTACTGATAATAATACAAAACATCTTCTGATTTGCAGTTATTCAGTTTCACTAAGAAAATGCTTTTCATCAAACCTGATAGTATTATAACGACTGGGTTGGTTGGCCGCTATGGTGGGAGATGGAACTGAACAGATCGAGCTCAGGATGCCGACATACCGTCACACAAGGCGAGGGTTTTACTGGAGTAGCCTGTTAACCCCATACGAGGTGTAAGGTTTAAATGGCTCTCAGCACTATGGGACTTAACTTCTGAAGTCATAAGTCCCCTAGAACTTAGAACTACTTAAACCTAACTAACCTAAGGACATCACACACATCCATGCCCGAGGCAAGATTAAAAACTGCGACCGTAGCGGTCGCGCGGTTCCAGATTGTAGCGCCTAGAACCGCTCGGCCACTCCGGCCGGTGAGATGTACGGAAACAGTATTGTAAAACCGGTAGTTAATTACTCCAAGAACATCCGTCTCGTCGATGACCTGGATGCCAGCACCGATAGTAACCAAAGAATGCGGTACAGTCAACACGTGGCACGTGGCTACGGCAAGCGGTCGCGTCACGCCGCTGACCCAGCTAGACGGGTCGGCCGCGCTCTCCACCCGCAGCTAAACAGCTGTAGACGAGGCGCGCGGACGCGATCAATCACGCCGCGAATCCTTTGCAGAAGACGCAGCACATCACATCGGAGTCTTTCCGCAAGTCCAGGGGAAGGCAGTGAGAACTTTTCCTGCACAGGTTATGGCGGACGAGCGGCTGTACGTCCCCAGGCGGGAGCCGGGGGGCTCCAGGGTGGAAGGCCGGCTTCAGCTGAAGTAGTCTTCCCCTCTCCCCAAGCGGTCCACTAGTTGGTGAGCGCGAAGTCCACAACATCGGACTTGACACAAAAGCATTGCCACGGCCAGCAGCATCAGAAATCGAAGGCACAAAGGAATTAAAGACGTTAGCTGTCAGTGGGCACTGATTTGTATCAATGGGTCAAGTTGAAAATTTGTGCCGGAGTGGCATTCGAACCCAGGTATCCTACTCACTAGACAGATACGCTGAAAAGCGCACCATTCGGACCCAGTGGTCACCACAACCGCACAGGATTTAGTGACCCGGCTCATTAGCCTCATTACTCGCGGCATATTGCCGATTCCCGCAAGACTTCGAGATTGGTTTATATCTACACTGAGGGGTTCACTTGACGTCATCGTTATAATTACACTACTGGCCATTAAAATTCCTACACCACGAAGATGACGTGCTATAGACGCGAAATTTAACCTATAGGAAAAAGATGCTGTGATATGCAAATGATTAGCTTTTCAGAGCATTCACACAAGGTTGGCGCCGGTGGGTGACATGAGGAAAATTTCCAAACGATTTCTCATACACAAATAGCAGTTGACTGGCGTTGCCTGGTGAAACGTCGTTGTAATGCCTCGTGTAAGGAGGAGAAATGCGTACCATCACGTTTACGACTTTGATAAAGGTCGGATTGTAGCCTATCGCGATTGCGGTTTATCGTATCGTGACATTACTGCTCGCGTTGGTCGAGATCCAATGACTATTAGCAGAATATGGAATCGGTGGGTTCGGGAGGGTAATACGGAACGCCGTGATGGATCCCAACGGACTCGTATCACTAGCAGTCGAGATGACAGGCATCTTATTCGCATGGCTGTAACGGATCGTGCAGCCACGTCTCGATCCCTGAGTTCACAGATGTGGACGTTTGCAAGACAAAAACCATCTGCACGAACAGTTCGACGACGTTTGCAGCAGCATGGACTATCAGCTCGGAGACCATCGCTGCGGTTACCCTTGACGCTGCATCACAGACATGAGCGCCTGCGATGGTGTACTCAACGACGAACCTGGGTGCACGAATGGCAAAACGTCATTTTTTCGGATGAATCCAGGTTCTGTTTACAGCATCATGATGGTCGCATCCATGTTTGGCGACATCGCGGTGAACGCACATTGGAAGCGTGTATTCGTCATCGCCATACTGGCGTATCACCCGGCGTAATTGGGGTGCCCTTGGTTACACGTCTCGGTCACCTCTTGTTCCCATTGACGGCACTTTGAACAGTGGACGTTACATTTCAGATGTGTTACGACCCGTGGCTCTACCCTTCATTCGATCCCTGCAAAACACTACATTTCAACAGGATAATGCACGACCGAATGTTGCAGGTCCTGTATGGGCCATTCCGGATACAGAAAATGTTCGACTGCTGCCCTGGCCAGCACATTCTCCAGATATCTCACCAATTGAAAACGTCTGGTCAATGGTGGCCGAGCAACTGTCTCGTCACAATACGGCAGTCACTACTCTTGATGAACTGTGGTATCGTGTTGAAGCTGCATGGGCAACTGTACCTATACACGCCATCCTAGCTCTGTTTGACTGAATGCCCAGGCATATGAAGGCCGTTATTACGGCCGGAGGTGGTTGTTCTGGGAACTGATTTCCCAGGATCTGTGCACCCAAATTGCGTGAAAATGTAATCAAATGTCAGTTCTATTATAAGATATTTGTCCAATGAATTCCCGTTTATCATCTGCATTTCTTCTTGGTGTAGCAATTTTAATGGCCAGTCGTGTATATACATTGAAGAAAAAAAAACCGACGTAAATTTTGATCCGATGACGGCATATGCCATCTGGAGGATGGTACATATACTGATAATAGTTTCAGTGTCGTCTGCCAACAAATAGGGTAGTGGCATAGCTCCTAGATCGCAGTCTATGTCTACTCTTTTACTAGTGAACGCTCGCAGCCGGAAAGTTCAGTGTGGTGCAAACGTGTGAAGCACGCAGGTAACCACGCCATACAGACGCACAGCCAAATGAGTGAGTTTGAAAGGGGAAAAATTGTGGCCTTCTGACTGGCGGGATGGTCCTTTCGGAGCACTGCCACAGAATTTGGAGATGCTGCGTCAATTGTGAAACAGCACTAGTATCTGCGGTCACGTGAACATTCTCACACCCGTTGTCAACGTTCTGGATGTCCACGCAGCGCAGAGGTCGGCCAGGATCGACTTATAAGGGCTGCAGTGGCAGATCGAACAGCTACTACAGCACAGATAAGAGGGCTTGTGAGCCCAGACCTATCAACACGAACTGTTCTGAACCGGTTCTTACCAGTAGGACATGGGTCACGTATACCTCTAGCCCGGCTTCCACTCACGGCAGAGCTTCGACGTGCACAGCTCGACTGGTACCGTCGGATGATCACTCGGAAGATGGGATGAGCACCGTGGTCTGAGGTCCGATAAGGTACAACTGTCGTTCACGATTGGAGTTACTGGAGGGGACGCTAACAAGTGCAGAATATTGTTAGAGCCATCCTTTTGCCGTTTTTGCAATAAGTAGGTGGTGTGTTGTTCCAACACGATAATTCTTTCCCACTGCCCATGAAACTCAACGTGCTCTTACAGACTTGCAGCACCTTCCGTGGCCAGCACCAACTCCAGATTTGTCTCTAGTCGAGCACGTGTGGTATAATGATGGGTCGAGAAGTGACTCGTGCGACTCGTCAACTAATAACTCTTACAGAACTACGTTGACAGTTCGAGCAGGCGTAGCAAAACTTATTCCGGGACAGTATTCACCATCTGTACAGTCGACTGATTGCCTGTGCCAGGAACAGTATTGCCGCCCGTGGAAGCTTCGCCACGTACTAATATAGGTGTTTCAGCATTCCGAGCGAAGTGCCGCAGTGGTTGGCACACTGGACTCGCATTGTGGAGGACGACGGTTCAAACCCGGGTCAGGCCATCCTGATTTAGGTGTTTCATGATTTCCCTAAATCACTCCAGCCAAATGCCGTGATGATTCATTTGAAAGGGCACGGTCGATTTCCTTCCTCACCCTTCCCTAATCCTATGGGACCAATTAACTAGCTGTTTGGTCCACACCCCAAAAACCAACCAACCATGAGTCGATACGTGGTATTTCAGAGCCGCTTGTGCTACTAATCTGTAAGCGTAATAATATCATATACTCCATATGCGCTGTTGCAACAATAAATCTTGAGTGGATGGGAAACTTCTAGAAGGGTGTTCTAATTTTTTTCCGGCAGTGTAGATGTGGTGTCTGTTCTTTCCGATATGTCCGAAAGAACTGACGCCACAGATAGAGAGTTCGAAGAGTTAAGCCACATAGGCTCGTAGACTAGTAGTTCGATGTAGATCTCTCTTAGAGACCGGTGACCAGCAGACTGTGATATCTTTGACTAAAAATAACTAGTGTTTAGACGGTCTTGGCCTTTGCTTGCTCTGCTACCGTTTCGCTTTTGATCACGTAAGCCGCAAGAAGTCCGTGTCTCGGATGTGACACTTTTTGAAGCTCCTGCCTTCTGCCGTGTCAGTATGTAGTGCTACAACGATGAAAATTAATATTACGACGATGTCAAACCTTATTTTCATGATTTAAATAAGTATTCATGATATTAAAAATGTAATTATAATTTTATTATTTTCATTTTTGTGCTCAGTGTATCAAAGTCTTTCTAGTGCACGGAATAATTAGCATTGTTTGTACTACGAAACTATGTATGATTGTTAAGGGTTAAGCACGTAATAATTCGATGTAAGACATTTTGTGGAGTCTGAATTTTGTTCTGGTTGTTTGTACGATTAACGATGACTTACAGTGATGATAGAGAACTACAAAAGTCATGTCCGGAGTCTACGACTATTCATTTTAACTACCGAAACCAGTACATCAATATGAAGAAAACTTGCTCCTAGACACCCTCTGAAGCTGACAAAATTATCTTGTCTGAATCCTACTTTTATCTATTCAAATTTGAAGTTTCTAGCCTACTGTAAGCAGCAGAATGATCCGGTATTCGAATGTGGAACAAGCTAAGATGATGTTTGTGTAGGGCCAAGCACATGGGAATGGTCGAGAGGCAGTACGGCTATATCAAAACAAGGAACCTCATAGACAAATTCACATCACACAACATTTCAAGCAGTTTTTGGGCGTTTGTGTGATAATGGGCCTTATCAGAGAGACGTCAAAAAAGGATCTGAAATGTTGTTTGATGTGGTTGCTGTCTGTGAGTGTATTTGTTTTGGTCCAGCCGTGCTGCATCTCGACCGTTTCTATCTATTTGGCTTTGCACAAAGGCCATCTCCACTTGTTCCCGACATGAATACCGAGTCATTCTGCTGCTTGCAGTACGCTGCGTCAATCACACAGCCTGCTACACACAAAGAACACATGGCACGTGACCAGAGGAACTTTCAATCGCCAGTGCTATCTACTGTGGCAATGATGCATTTCCGAACGCATGTTCTTATGCCCTTTATTCCTCGATTTTCAGTCAGGAATCGGTCTCCGATGTTTTTCGTTTTTTCTTAATATTCACCCTGTATAATGAGGTGCGAAGTACAGAGGTTACAAAATGCTAAAATAAAAGGATATTGCGTTGTAGGAATTAACGTTAATGAAGGCAAAAATTAAAATGGCAAAAACCACATTAGATAGTGGAAAAATCTTAATTAACTGTAATCAGCATAATCAAAATATAACAAAATGATAAGTACCATTATGTGACGTTAATGTTTTAATGTTCACTGGGAATCACAAAAATCCAAAGAATGATGCTTAAAGTTAAATCTTCTAATTTGTGTATTTCGTTAACTAACGTGTTATTATGGGAACGTAAAACATTTCGGCAATCAGAAAAATCAGGGCTTCAAATTTATGAAGATTTTGAGATGATTCCATTTTACTATTATGACATTCCAGTACACAGTAATTGAGTGTGTTAACTCCGTCCGAACAGGCCTCGGAAGGTCCAACGGCACCGACTGACCGCCCGTCGTACACAGCCGATAGGCGTAGCTGCATGCGGTTATGGAGGGGCAGCTGGTTAGCACACCGCTGTCCCGGCCGTTGTCAGTTTTCGTTACCGGAGCCGCTACTTCTCTATCAAGTAGCTCCTCAAATGGTGGCCTCCCAACGGCTGAGTGCACCCCAATCGCCAAAAGCACTCCACAGACCCAGACGGTCACCCAGCCAAGTGTCACCCAAGCCCGACAGCACTTAACTATGGTTATCTGCCGTGAACCGATGTTACCACTGCGGCAAGGCCGTTGGCAGCTGTGAATGCTAATAACATTTTCATATACACAGTTCCTGAAAAATCAAGTTGTTTATTGCTTAATGTACAGAATATCAATCGCCGGCCGGTGTGGCCGAGCAATTCTAGGCGCTTCAGTCGGGAACAGCTCGACCACTACGGTCGCAGGTTCGAATCCTGCCTCGGGCATGGATGTGTGTGTTGTCCTTAGGTTAGTTAGGTTTAAGTATTTGTATGGAGTGTAGCCATGTATGGAAGTGGAACATGGACAGTAAATACACTCCTGGAAATGGAAAAAAGAACACATTGACACCGGTGTGTCAGACCCATCATACTTGCTCCGGACACTGCGAGAGGGCTGTACAAGCAATGATCACACGCACGGCACAGCGGACACACCAGGAACCGCGGTGTTGGCCGTCGAATGGCGCTAGCTGCGCAGCATTTGTGCACCGCCGCCGTCAGTGTCAGCCAGTTTGCCGTGGCATACGGAGCTCCATCGCAGTCTTTAACACTGGTAGCATGTCGCGACAGCGTGGACGTGAACCGTATGTGCAGTTGACGGACTTTGAGCGAGGGCGTATAGTGGGCATGCGGGAGGCCGGGTGGACGTACCGCCGAATTGCTCAACACGTGGGACGTGAGGTCTCCACAGTACATCGATGTTGTCGCCAGTGGTCGGCGGAAGGTGCACGTGCCCGTCGACCTGGGACCGGACCGCAGCGACGCACGGATGCACGCCAAGACCGTAGGATCCTACGCAGTGCCGTAGGGGACCGCACCGCCACTTCCCAGCAAATTAGGGACACTGTTGCTCCTGGGGTATCGGCGAGGACCATTCGCAACCGTCTCCATGAAGCTGGGCTACGGTCCCGCACACCGTTAGGCCGTCTTCCGCTCACGCCCCAACATCGTGCAGCCCGCCTCCAGTGGTGTCGCGACAGGCGTGAATGGAGGGACGAATGGAGACGTGTCGTCTGCAGCGATGTGAGTCGCTTCTGCCTTGGTGCCAATGATGGTCGTATGCGTGTTTGGCGCCGTGCAGGTGAGCGCCACAATCAGGACTGCATACGACCGAGGCACACAGGGCCAACACCCGGCATCATGGTGTGGCGAGCGATCTCCTACACTGGCCGTACACCACTGGTGTTCGTCAAGGGGACACTGAATAGTGCACGGTACATCAAAACCGTCATCGAACCCATCGTTCTACCATTCCTAGACCGGCAAGGGAACTTGCTGTTCCAACAGGACAATGCACGTCCGCATGTATCCCGTGCCACCCAACGTGCTCTAGAAGGTGTAAGTCAACTACCCTAGCCAGCAAGATCTCCGGATCTGTCCCCCCATTGAGCATGTTTGGGACTGGATGAAGCGTCGTCTCACGCGATCTGCACGTCCAGCACGAACGCTGGTCCAACTGAGGCGCCAGGTGGAAATGGCATGGCAAGCCGTTCCACAAGACTACATCCAGCATCTCTACGATCGTCTCCATGGGAGAATAGCAGCCTGCATTGCTGCGAAAGGTGGATATACACTGTACTAGTGCCGACATTGTGCATGCTCTGTTGCCTGTGTCTATGTGCCTGTGGTTCTGTCAGTGTGATCATGTGATGTATCTGACCCCAGGAATGTGTCAATAAAGTTTCCCCTTCCTGGGACAATGAATTCACGGTGTTCTTATTTCAATTTCCAGGAGTGTAGTTTGGACAAGAAGAGAATAGAAGATTTCGAAATGTGGTGCTACAGAAGAATGCTGAAGATTAGATGGGTAGATCACATAACTAATGAGGAAGTACTGAATAGGATTGGGGAGAAGTTTGTGGCACAACTTGACCAGAAGAAGGGATCGGTTGGTAGGACATGTTCTGAGGCATCAAGGGATCACCAATTTAGTATTGGAGGGCAGCGTGGAGGGTAAAAATCGTAGGGGGAGACCAAGAGATGAATACACTAAGCAGATTCAGAAGGATGTAGGTTGCAGTAGGTACTGGGAGATGAAGAAGCTTGCACAGGATAGAGTAGCATGGAGAGCTGCATCAAACCAGTCTCAGGACTGAAAACCACAACAACAACATCAAGTTCTAGGGGACTGATGACCTCAGAAGTTTGGTCCTATAGTGCTCAGAGCCAGTATACCAATCCTAAAACAATGATAAGCAGAATGTAATTTCGAAAAGCACATACTTTTAGGGAAACAACATTCCGAGAAAGTATATGTTGCCTCAGGAAATAATTATGCTATCATCATCAGTGTACTGAAAACTATACATTGAATAGCACAATTAAGTGAAATAGGGCATGGATAGGAATTTAACAGTTTAATGTATCCCTGAATGAATTTTTCATTCTGCAGCAGAGTGTGCGAAAACGTGACCTTTGCCTTTGGCGGGCAAGTGCCCTACCAACTGAGCTACGCAAGCATGACTCTCGACCCTTCCTCACAACTTTACTTCCACCAGCACCTCATTTTATAGCTTCCAAACTTCACAGAAGTTCTCCTGCATACCTTGCGGCATTAGCATTCCAGGAAGGAAGAATACTGCAGAGAAATGGCTTAGTCATACTCTGTAGGATGCTTCCAGACTGAATTTCTCACACTGCAGGGAAGTATGCGCTGATGTGAAAATTTCTGGCAGATACGGAAGGTAGGAGACGAGGTTCTGGCGGAATTAAAGCTGTGAGGACGGATCGTCAATCGTGCGTGGGTGTTGGTAAAGTACTTACCTGCAAAACACAACGGTCCCGACTTCGAGTCTCGGTCCACTACATAGATTGAATCTGCCAGGAAGTTTCAGTTAATGCTCTCATGGTGAGTGTATTACATGTATACTAAAAAACAGAAACAAACAAAAATTATTTAAGAAATGGAACTATAGCAAATGGAGCTGTTGCACCTAGCTACGATACAACTCCATTATAACAACATGCAAAGTACACCACCTCACTCACACTGGGTGAGTCCACTTCTTGCAAAACGCTTTTACAAATTAATCAGGATTGTTATTTGATTGTTTGAATACTAGGGGCCTTTCGTCGACAGTACCTACCTCGAAAAAGTAGATAATTTTGCCCGCTATCTCAATTGATTTTTTAAATATTGTACAGAAAACGCCTACACACCAGTACATATGTGTGAATTACAGACGTCAGTGTCTGCAAAGCAAAGTTTTCCACAGATTCGTCGTATTCTCTGTGGATTTCAAATTTAAATGCCCTTCCGCCTCTTCCACCCCGTGCTTGAACTCCGACAACAGCACGGCTCTGTCATCTACAGGGAATAGACAAAACAATCTTACAACTAAGAAATAATGATATAACAGTGTGGTATCCCTTTAGTGCAGAAAATAACAATACACAACTACAGGAAACTTTTGAAATGTCGGTCACCATGAGGTACTAAATCGAATTAATTACTATATTTTGAGCCATTGGAGATCGATAGCTCCTTACTTGTAAACGCTCAACAAGCAATCCTAATTATTCCCTGGAATCCGATTGTTTGTCGGTAGAGTTCGGCGTCATGTTATGCATCTTCCTCCGGCAGCTGAATCTACACAATACTAAACTTTTATTTTGTTTTGAATGGTAAGATGGACATGGTACAGGTTCTCCATCGTGAAAATTAATTTCGAGACAGTGCCAATAATAACCACAACACATTACTTTAGAACTGTAGGACTAAACTCGAGGTGGTGATAAAAACCTCTGACGAATGATAACTGGTATCATACGTCTGCGAGATGTCACGGCGACTTTACTATGGATTTACTGAAGTTCAAACAGTGCGATCGGCACCTCACGTTTACAGCAGGAAGTCTGAACTCTAACTTAAAGGTACACTGAGGAAATACGCGAAATGACTCCGGAAAGGGAGGGTATGTCAGCCAGAAAGTTCGACAGCTATATTATACCAGTTAAGGGATAATGATTACCATTGTCCCTGTACGCACTCGTTACCCCTAAACATCCTTCTTTCCAATCAGATCTCCCTCATTTCCAACTATTCTTACTTGGTGCGGTCGCCTCAAATTTACTTTCTCAGAAATCGCTATATCATAAAACATCTCTCTTGTACACCTACAGCCGCGCGGTTAGAGGCGCCATGTCACGGATTGCGCGGCCCCTCCCGCCGGAGGCTCGAGTCCTCCCTCGGGCATGTGTGTGTGTTTTGTTCTTAGCCTAAGTTAGTGTATAAGATGAAGGACCGATGACCTCAGGAGTTTGGTCCCTTAGGAATTCACACTCATTTGAACATTTTGTACACCCATAAATTCTTTTTATATACTTCACTGTCATTATTATTGTTATTAGTGTCATTATTATTATTATTATTGACTTTTTTTTTCTCAGACTTAAGTCTGGTTAAAAATGGAACGTGACGCGGACCTCGGTCAAGCGTGACTTCCTTGTAACTGTATGGTATATGTTATATTGCATTTAGGAACTTTCGGGTAATTGAACATGTATCAATAATTACAGATTTTTGTAGTTGTATATATATGTTTGGATGTAGCTGTATTGCATTGATGTACTGGTGAATATTGTGAGGTATGACTCCTGTAGTTGATAGTATAATTGGGATAATGTCGACTTTATCCTGATGCCACATGTCCTTGACTTCCTCAGCCAGTTGGATGTATTTTTCAATTTTTTCTCCTGTTTTCTTCTGTATATTTGTTGTGTTGGGTATGGATATTTCAATTAGTTGTGTTAATTTCTTCTTTTTATTGGTGAGTATGATGTCAGGTTTGTTATGTGGTGTTGTTTTATCTGTTATAATCGTTCTGTTCCAGTATAATTTGTATTCATCATTCTCCAGTACATTTTGTGGTGTGTACTTGTATGTGGGAACGTGTTGTTTTATTAGTTTATGTTTTATGGCAAGTTGTTGATGTATTATTTTTGCTACATTGTCATGTCTTCTGGGGTATTCTGTATTTGCTAGTATTGTACATCCGCTTGTGATGTGATCTACTGTTTCTATTTGTTGTTTGCAAAGTCTGCATTTATCTGTTGTGGTGTTGGGATCTTTAATAATATGTTTGCTGTAATATCTGGTGTTTATTGTTTGATCCTGTATTGCAATCATGAATCCTTCCGTCTCACTGTATATATTGCCTTTTCTTAGCCATGTGTTGGATGCGTCTTGATCTATGTGTGGCTGTGTTAGATGATACGGGTGCTTGCCGTGTAGTGTTTTCTTTTTCCAATTTACTTTCTTTGTATCTGTTGATGTTATGTGATCTAAAGGGTTGTAGAAGTGGTTATGAAATTGCAATGGTGTAGCTGATGTATTTATATGAGTGATTGCTTTGTGTATTTTGCTAGTTTCTGCTCGTTCTAGAAAGAATTTTCTTAAATTGTCTACCTGTCCATAATGTAGGTTTTTTATATCTATAAATCCCCTTCCACCTTCCTTTCTGCTTAATGTGAATCTTTCTGTTGCTGAATGTATGTGATGTATTCTATATTTGTGGCATTGTGATCGTGTAAGTGTATTGAGTGCTTCTAGGTCTGTGTCACTCCATTTCACTACTGCAAATGAGTAGGTCAATACTGGTATAGCATAAGTATTTATAGCTTTTGTCTTGTTTCTTGCTGTCAATTCTGTTTTCAGTATTTTTGTTAGTCTTTGTCTATATTTTTCTTTTAGTTCTTCTTTAATATTTGTATTACCTATTCCTATTTTTTGTCTGTATCCTAGGTATTTATAGGCATCTGTTTTTTCCATCGCTTCTATGCAGTCGCTGTGGTTATCCAATATGTAATCTTCTTGTTTAGTGTGTTTGCCCTTGACTATGCTATTTTTCTTACATTTGTCTGTTCCAAAAGCCATATTTATATCATTGCTGAATACTTCTGTTATCTTTAGTAATTGGTTGAGTTGTTGATTTGTTGCTGCCAGTAGTTTTAGATCATCCATGTATAGCAAATGTGTGATTTTGTGTGGGTATGTTCCAGTAATATTGTATCCATAATTTGTATTATTTAGTATGTTGGATAGTGGGTTCAGAGCAAGACAGAACCAGAAAGGACTTAATGAGTCTCCTTGGTATATTCCACGCTTAATCTGTATTGGCTGTGATGTGATGTTATCTGAATTTGTTTGGATATTAAGTGTGGTTTTCCAGTTTTTCATTTATTATTATTATTATTATTATTATTATTATTATTATCACTATTAGGAGCAGCAGCTGCAGTAGTACTAGTATTGCCACTATTAGCTTTATTAGTCCAGAGTCAATATTATATACTCACATTGCCTGGAGAACCGATAGAGGTACTCAAAGTACCTTCCGCCACACACCGTCAGGTGGCTTGCGGAGTATGGATGTAGATGTAGATGTAGATTTTGAGAATCAAGCAGGCAATTTGAACGTCGACTAATCTAAACTTATCATGGGAATGTAGGTGAGTAGGAAAGGTCGCAGCACAATTCTAACACTGGAGGAGCCCACATTTGACTTATTAATTAAAATGTACCCTGCATTTAAGAATTTCAGACTGACATAAAAACGAATATGAAGTAATGAAATCGGGGTGAAAGAGTGCACTAGAATTCAATATCAGGTTCAAATGTGATCATGCATCAATTAAAATAAAAGTTACAAATAATGTCAATGATGCCACTAAAGGGTTGAAACGAACTACTGAGAGAAATCTCGTAATGAGGGAAAGTGGAGTCTGCTGGCGTGTTCCCTTCTCCGCATCGTGCAAACGGCTGCCAGCAGCTTTATTCCGGTACTGTGAATCAAGTACATCGTTTACGTCTCGTGAACAGTAGACATCACACACTATTTTCAAAGGCTCTTACTACTCCTATAAGACTCTCGTCAGCGTAGAGCCAACCACCAGGTCCTCTGTGATAGACGCTGACGGCGCGGAGGCTACTTGTTGTAGCTACATCTGTCGAACAAAAAGTTCTGAGGGAACTCTCCAAATGTGTTAGATTGCCATTACCTGGCTGGAGCTAATCGGCAAATTCCTCGATGGAAAGCCCCCTGTTCTGCTTGAGTTCTTCAAACCAAGGAGCCTCTCTAATCTTTACTACCATCTTGGTGACCACAAATAGTTACTGTTTGAAAGAAAACTAACCCGGCCCAAAATGACTCCTGTGCAGAAGGAGCGACGGATATGTAATTTGCCTTTCATTATCGTCTTTTGGACACACAGAAAATCCCGGGATTTTTCTTAATTTCAATTTATAGCTTAGTTTTCTAATAAAATAACTATAGTCTCGCAAATTGAATCAAAAATTTTAAACACACATTAAAATCTCCGGAAGAAGTATAAATATTTTTAAGTGTCTTATTTTCCTTACAAAATCTTACGGTGAGCTTCGTTATTTCTGACACACCGAGCGCTATGTGATTGGAAATGCATATTGCCGCGTTAAATGTGTGCGGTGATTGGTACCGGATGTGCACCTCTTACAGTGACAAGTGAAAGGTGGTTTGGAGACTACATAAGGCCTTTGATTTCCCATTTATCCAGAATAACTTCTCTACTTTGGCATCTGTACTGGACGATAACCGAAAGAACGACAGGCAAATCCCGTCTCCCTAAATCTTAGCACGTGGTTAATCTTGTGGGAAACCGTTTTCTTTATTTCTTAGTTTGGCGGAGCCGGCTGTCCGGCGGGTAACGGCGAGGCGCGCTGGCTCTCCTTAGTGCCGGAGGCCACAGATCGATGCCGCCCACCTCTGTCCCCCCCTGGCACCTCACTTCAGCCGGCAAATGCTAACCTTTATCTTACCGGGACCGTGCCCTCCGGATGCCAACTCCTCACCTCTGGACAATCACGTTTACCTGGTAATTTTCGGACTCTCTGAGTAGACACTTGGCAATAATGTCCGGAACGCAGGTACCGAATACAACTTCCTTTCGGAAACTATATAAATATATCTCCTCGCACATAAAATGACTGACTGAGTCACAAGTGAAATTAAGCTTTTTCCATCGTAGGGAAAGAGAAGTGGTGACTACTGCTGTTCGTCTGCGCATATACACCTAATTCCAAAACTAATAGTCTTACTTATCCGTAACATCTGAGAATTTCTGCTGGTATTGGTGAATACTGTGGCATCAAAACAGACTCGAATTTGTTTATTATAAGGTGATAATATTTGCAAACTAATCTCTCATGATCTGTAAAAGTGTATGACATGAGAACTTATAGCAAAATATATCTCTCTTGGTGTACACTGCCTGAAGCACTCAGAAGGCGTGCAGGAAGCGAAATGAAATTTCATGACTTGAGAGGGTGTGTGACGTTATTTCAGCGATTAAAAAATGGAGACAAATTTACAAAGCATCAAAAAAATGTTCAAATGTGTGTGAAATCTTATGGGAGTTATCTGCTAAGGTCATCAGTCCCTAACCTTACACACTACTTAACCTAAATTATCCTAAGGAGAAACACACACACACCCATGCCCGAGGGAGGACTCGAACCTCCGCCGGGACCAGCCGCACAGTACAAGACTGCAGCGCCTAGACCGCTCGGCTAAACCCGCGCGGCGCTCCGTTACGGTTACTGCTATCATCCTCACAGTCTATAACTGCAGCGCTTCAGTCCGCTCGGCTAATCCCGCGCAGCTACAATGCATCCCTGAGCCCACTTATCAGTATGACGCTGTACCTCTCTAGCTTGGATTCATGCACTGATTAAGTAGGGAGGGGTGTCATAAAGCTGCTGTATCCTCTCCTGAGTTACGCTGGCCCACAACTGTCGTAACTGGTTTTTGATATCCCGTACAGAGTCTGAGATGGATTTTACATCTTAGCTGATCTCACGCATGTTTTATTGTGGACAGAGTGGGGATGTTGAAGGCCACGGAAGCAGCTCAGCATCACGCTGACACTTTAGAGAGACACGTGCCACGTGTGGGCGAGCATTGTCCGGCTGAAAAATGGCACCGCGACGCTGCATGCACAAGAGGTACGACACGAGGACGAAAGATGACCGGCACGTACCACTGTGCCGTCACAGTTGGTTCAGTCACTACCAGCCGTGACCTGAAGTCTTGTCCGATGGTTTCCCACACCATGACGCCAGGGGTAAGAGCACTCTCCCTCTCCAGACTCCGAGCTGGTGACGACTCGCGATTCGTTGCTGAACACAATGCGCGCCATTCAGTAGCAGACCATGCTTCCCTGTCCTGGCACCACTGTTAACGCTACCGTTTGTGTTGTGGTACTAACGGCAGCCGGCAACCTTCGTTACAGTGTGGTTAGTGCCTAATACGGCAACCCTTCCTTGAAATGGCCAGACGTGGTCTTCCATAACCTTGACGACGAGTGTAACTGCCTTCACGTTTCCGTGCAGCACAACATTGTCCCATCTGAATGCACCACAAATCAGAATACTGCACGATTCGACCAGGTGCCAAACGAATACCTATAATGAGGTTACTTTGAAATTCTGCCATTGCTGTGAGTAAGACTACATCTACATCTACATCTACATTTATACTCCGCAAGCCACCCAAAGGTGTGTGGCGGAGGGCACTTTACGTGCCACTGTCATTACCTCCCTTTCCTGTTCCAGTCGCGTATGGTTCGCGGGAGGAACGACTGTCTGAAAGCCTCCGTGCGCACTCTAATCTCTCTAATTTTACATTCGGGATCTGCTCGGGAGGTGTAAGTAGGGGGAAGCAATATTTTCGATACCTCATCCAGAAACGCACCCTCTCGAAACCTGGCGAGCAAGCTACACCGCGATGCAGAGCGCCTCTCTTGCAGAGTCTGGCACTTGAGTTTGTTAAACATCTCCGTAACGCTATCACGGTTACCAAATAACCCTGTGACGAAACGCGCCGCTCTTCTTTGGATCTTCTCTATCTCCTCCGTCAACCCGATCTGGTACGGATCCCACACTGATGAGCAATACTCAAGTATAGGTCGAACGAGTGTTTTGTAAGCCACCTCCTTTGTTGATGAACTACATTTTCTAAGGACTCTCCCAATGAATCTCAACCTGGTACCCGCCTTACCAACAATTAATTTTATATGATCATTCCACTTCAAATCGTACCGCACGCATACTCCCAGATATTTTACAGAAGTAACTGCTACCAGTGTTTGTTCCGCTATCATATAATCATACAATAAAGGATCCTTCTTTCTATGTATTCGCAATACATTACATTTGTCTATGTTAAGGGTCAGTTGCCACTCCCTGCACCAAGTGCCTATCCGCTGCAGATCTTCCTGCATTTCGCTACAATTTTCTAATGTTGCAACTTCTCTGTATACTACAGCATCATCCGCGAAAAGCCGCATGGAACTTCCGACACTATCTACAAGGTCATTTATATATAATGTGAAAAGCAATGAGCCGGCCGAAGTGGCCGTGCGGTTCTAGGCGCTGCAGTCTGGAACCGCGAGACCGCTACGGTCGCTGGTTCGAATCCTGCCTCGGGCATGGATGTGTGTGATGTCCTTAGGTTAGTTAGGTTTAACTAGTTCTAAGTTCTAGGGGACTAATGACCTCAGAAGTTGAGTCCCATAGTGTTCAGAGCCATTTGAACCATTTTTTGAAAAGCAATGGTCCCATAACACTCCCCTGTGGCACGCCAGAGGTTACTTTAACGTCTGTAGACGTCTCTCCATTGATAACAACATGCTGTGTTCTGTTTGCTAAAAATTCTTCAATCCAGCCACACAGCTGGTCCGATATTCCGTAGGCTCTTACTTTGTTTATCAGGCGACAGTGCGGAACTGTATCGAACGCCTTCCGGAAGTCAAGAAAAATAGCATCTACCTGGGAGCCTGTATCTAATATTTTCTGGGTGTCATGAACAAATAAAGCGAGTTGGGTCTCACACGATCGCTGTTTCCGGAATCCATGTTGATTCCTACATAGTAGATTCTGGGTTTCCAAAAACGACATGATACTCGAGCAAAAAACATGTTCTACAATTCTACAACAGATCGACGTCAGAGATATAGGTCTATAGTTTTGCGCATCTGCTCGACGACCCTTCTTGAAAACTGGGACTACCTGTGCTCTTTTTCCAATCATTTGGAACCTTCCGTTCCTCTAGAGACTTGCGGTACAAGGATGTTAGAAGGGGGGCAAGTTCTTTCGCGTACTCTGTGTCTGATCATTCAGCATCTGATGCTATTCGTGGCCCTCGTTCAGGATGGTCAAAAATAATGTGAATAGTTTGTAAGGGTTTTGCAGAATAGGTGTGCTGAGAAATAATGGATAGGAAAAAAATTCGGTACGTTGAACCTTTCCGAGTTAATTAGCACTGAACATAGCCAATCAAGTAATTTCGCGCACAAATTCAAGCGACGCGCCAGAGATGGTTTAAGGATACATACCGAGCCAAAGGCTGAGCAGTCTCGTGCGCTATCATCTATGCTATGAGAACAAGTGACACAAATTGTATCTGGCCGAGCGCTTGAATTTGCGTGCGCAACGAACTGATTGGCTAATGTCAATGCTAATTAACACGGAAACGGCTCAACGTATCGAACTTTTGCTCAGCAATTATTTCTCAATAGAACCGACTCTGAAACAACCTTACATGCTTTTCAAACTGTTTCTGAGCACGCTTATACCATACCAGGCCTGGTAACAACGCTAAACTCGAACAACACTAATGCAGTCTAGATGACGTTCTACTTGTCACAGAAAACTGCAAACTAACAATTTATTTATCCGCCAATGGTGCATACGCATAAAAAGTTACACTTACATCCAATCACGTCTTCTCGGTGTTTAACTTCTTTTGTCTGGTAGGGTTGATAGCAGTAACCGTAACGGAGCGCCGCGCGGGTTTAGCCGAGCGGTCTAAGGCGCTGCAGTCTTGTACTGTGCGGCTGGTCCCGGCGGAGGTTCGAGTCCTCCCTCGGGCATGGGTGTGTGTGTGTTTGTCCTTAGGATAATTTAGGTTAAGTAGTGTGTAAGCTTAGGGACTGATGACCTTAGTAGTTAAGTCCCATAAGATTTCACACACTTTTGAACATTTTCGTAACAGAGCCCTCAATGTTCTCAACGTAGGAGTAAAAACAAAACTTGCTGTTATATCAAAAGAAAGGAAACATCCAGAATGTCCAGTAGTGAACGATTTATTTATCAGATTTTCCATCTTAAGGAATTCATAAAAGGCTAGTAGTGAAAAGCTGAAGCCTGTAATTGAGCTGTCCACATAACATGTTATTTTCATACCTAAGCTGCTTCCCATTGAAGGTCTAACACCAGCAAGGATAGCATATAATAATATATTACTTATTCTACGTATACAGTACCACTGAAATAAGAAAGAACTAAATTTGAAGTAACAAGTATGATTAGTATAATACAGGCAACATGTGGTCTTACATTATCTGGTCTTAGATAACCTCATGTGGTGCTTAAAGACTGCGCGCAGCCACCGACCTGTTCAGCTCAGAAATATAATGGCTGCTGTCCAAATTACTAGCTATGTGAACCAGAGTTCATCGTCTTGTGTACCCAATGGCACCCTGCACCATAAGGTGCAATGCACAGCACTTACGACGATGATTAATCAAATTTGGCAGTTTTCTTTCTCCTCGGAACCACTACATATGGAAATGCCCATTGTGAACATTGTAGAATACGCTTGGTAACTACGTGACGATGAATTTACTTCTTATAGTGTTTCAGAATTGCCCAACTAAATTCACATCGTATTTTCTTGTCATTTCCACTAAACTATCTGAATGATTTTTATCTAAGATGTAACACTTGTTTACCCAATTTATGATTTGATTTCAGGAAGGTTGTTCCGCCCAGAATCCAAACTAAACTCATGTGTATGCTGCGAATTATCTGTATCATCAGTCACTTTGGCAAAGAGAGCGTACTGTGAGCAGTGCCGGCCTACCAGCTAAGTGATACCGTGGACACTTTGTCATGGGCAAGATGCTTTTGGCTTTAATTTCAAGCTGACTGGATACCTAGACAATTTTTCAACTTTTTACTTCTTCTCTTAGTAAGTTACAAGCGACCTGATCGACCATCATTAAGGGAATCTTCATTTCTCCATTTTAAGTCTTCTTAGATCATAGATTTTACCCCCTACATCCAAGGATAAAAGCCCTTCTTTTAACTTGTATTTTTAAGCTTTACAGATATAATTTTTAGTTTCAATGCCAGATTTACATATTTTCGTGGTAGTCCCGAAATGTTTTTTGGACTGTGCTCTGACTTAGACACAGACATTATCGTGATAAAATGAGCGTAGTATCTTACTAATGCACTAAGTTTTGGATAGGCCCGTAATAAGGAAGTTTTCTGCTTGTTAAGATCTCCTTCTGTCGTATGGTTATCATCGTAAGCATTAGTTCATCTGTATTAGAACAGTACATATTTTATGACGCATTCGTTGGTTTATTGAACACGAGAAAAATATAAGAGATGAATTTATCATCAACAATATATTCTCTCACACTGACTGAAACAGTCTGATGATGCTCAGGCAGTTTTTGGATTCCACACCTACATAAAGCTACCGGTTTCGCAGATA
Source organism: Schistocerca cancellata (assembly GCF_023864275.1). Taxonomy (NCBI): domain Eukaryota; kingdom Metazoa; phylum Arthropoda; class Insecta; order Orthoptera; family Acrididae; genus Schistocerca; species Schistocerca cancellata. The sequence goes on from NC_064629.1 coordinate 372,987,116, forward strand.
AAGACGTCATCAGCCGCAGTTTAAATAGAATTTTTGTCCACAAAGAAATTTCCTTGAAGGTTGATCGATAAGGAGGAGAAAAGGTAAACGTTTGAGGGCAGAAGATTAAAAGAATATGTGTTGTAGGGATTGTTTTACAGCCAAGCTCCTAGGTAGGTTTCTTAGTGAAATCAACAAAGTACTGATAGGAATTTTCGTACAGTGGCAACAATTGATCTAGTTTCCTCAGTCGTTTTCCTTATATGGCGACATCAAGGCGTCCAGTTGTTGGCAAAACACGCCAATTCTGATGGACACACCCTGGCATGCAGTTCGTAGCACAGAATACCTTCCTAGTGCCACCAGATAAGTAGCAGCACGTTCTGTGGACTCACAGTGGCTTTTATTTCAGATATTGTTTGATAGAGTGAACCGTTGTTTTCCTTTTAAGGCGTTAACACATGTTGGTCAAATCACCCCCTAGTCGTCTTGATTTCCGTTTTCCGTTATTTCCTTAAACAGATTAAGGCAAATTCTACGATCCTTCCTTTGGAACGGCACAGTCGTTTTCCTTTTCCATTCTTCCCCACTGTAGCTGCTGCTTCATCTGTAATGACCTCGGCGTCGACGGGATGTTTAACCGTAATCAACCTTCCTTTCTTTTCCCCTCAACATTGCCCGCTGAAAGTAAGGGTCACATGAAGGTGAAAGGGTCGCAGTTCATCGCATTTGCTAACAGTCTGGTGGACCATAGTGGAAAATTGTAAAAACTTCCTTTATCAAAGTCCCCTGATCCTCCTGAATGTGGCAAGTAATTTACGTCGAAGTGATCCTACCTTAAACGCTAAAACGTTTTCCGATTTCTTCGATGCACTTACCCCATACAGAGCACAAATGTTTCTAGCTGCGTTTGGGGTCTACAAATCTCTGTTAAAGCCGAGGAGAAGAAAATGTTACAAATGTTAGGTTTTTATCTTTTTCATGCTCAGTTTTATAACGCTTGAACATCCTCCTTTATAACCTTCAACTATGCTAAATTCAGCAACTGACCTTAAGAACACTTCTAGAATATCAAATAAAAAATGTCCGGCCCAATAGCTGAATGGACAGAGTTGGCCTTTGGCTGTGCTGCGGTGAGGACGCGCTGTTTGTGTTCCTGCCGCGGAGCGAGCGCTCGTGTTGTTTACATAGTACTCGGCCGTTTCGCACGTGCCGTACTCAGCATATAGATCACTATGGCGCACCAATACAGAAAATCGACGCTCAAATTTACGTTCCGCAACGAATTTGCACGGCCCAAAGCACTCGAAGTCGAACAATTTCTACGAGAAGAAGTTAAAATCCCGGCTACCGACATTCTCGGCATTCACTTGTCCATTGTGAGTAGTATCGTATATGTCAAGATCATCAACGACGCAACATGTGAACGGATCCTTCGGGACACGAAACAGGGCCTCCGTTTCTGCCATGCTGATGGCAATGTGGGGACTGTGCACGTCGATTATTCTGGGATGGGCCTTCGCACGATCAGAATTTTCGAACTTCCTTTCGAACTACTGGCGGAGGACGTCGTGACAACGCTGCGCCCCTACGGCACGGTCCATGATCATATTGCGGAAAAATGGACGCAATTCCAGACATATCCGGTGCTGAACGGCGTCCGCCAGGTCCGAATAGAACTTAAAAGACATGTACCTTCATATCTGAATATCGGTGGCTGCCGTGCCATCGTCATCTACGATGGGCAACCGAAGACCTGCTCTGGTTGTGGGTAGGAGGGGCACCTCGAATCAGAATGTATGCAACGTCGAATCACTCAACTGCCGCCGGTTGAAGCGGACCCGCCATCGCAGCCGACGCTGCTTCCTGTGACTTATGCAGCAGCCCTCACGACAGCTACCACTTCACCACGACAGCCGACATCCACTGTTGGGTCGCGGCTCCATGTTCCAATACAGGACGATGATGACACACCTGTTCCACAAGCTACGGATTCAACTCCGATGCCGCCGCCCCCGTCGACGGATCACAACATACATGACGATAGCATGGCCGTAGAGTCGCTTATTGTGCCTACGGCTGCCTTTGTGCCGGAACGTCGTGAATCTTTGCCATCGTCTGACACAGAAGGACACACCAGGAAGCAACGCTCTCCGAAGCGACGGAAGCGGAGGCGTAGAGCAACTTCCGAACGGGATGCGACACAGCCTCCAGAGGATGACGATTCCACCTTCAATGACGACGCTACCACAGAGGCAGCCGCCATTTGTTGCAGTGTGACACCATCGAACGAAACTGCGGACAAACCACATCTATCTACCGTGGCAAAATCGGATGCCGAGATGCAGGACAGCTGCTGCCCACCACCTTCTGGAGTGCAAGCACCCATGCCGTGTCCTGAGGAAGCTAAGGAGGCCGATCTTACTTTCAATTCCCCGACGTGGGCGGACGACCACGACGACGATGGAACCATGCAAGTTGCGCCAACAGGGCCCACGGCATTGGCGCCGGCTCTCTAGAAAGGACTGCAGGTGAGGTTTGGGGGGATGCGGAGGTGTCAATACAGTCAGAAGCGTCATAGGTAATTCCAGGCTTAATGGATAACTTAACACCTGCGGTTCGGCAACAAGCTTATCGTATCGCCACGCTTAACCTCAACACGATACGAACGGCAGTGAAGATCCAGTTGCTGCGTGAGATGCTTCGTTCTTCGGATGTTGACATTGCCCTGTTGCAAGAAGTATATATAGCGGCCCTCCCCGTTTTCTACGGTTATGTGACATATGTGTCACCGGCGGACCGGAATGGCAGCGGTACGGCAATACCAGTGCGCGACGGAATTGTCATCGAAGAGGTGACTTACCTTCCGTCAGGAAGGGGGGCTGGCGATCACAGCACTGGGCACGCGTAACATTAACATTTACGCTCCATCAGGAACTGACCAACGCCGCGAACGATCGCTGTTCTACTCGGAGGATATCGCCCCCCTCTTTATCAGCCGCTTCGAGCAATATATCTTCGGCGGCGATTTTAACTGTGTGCTCCACCCCAAAGACCAAGTCCCACATTTCTCGACTTGTCAAGAACTTCGGCTCCTGGTTCGAGATCTGCTTCTCACCGACACGTGGGAGACAGTGCACGGTGACCGCCCCGGGCCGACATACCTTACTAGTCACTCCGCCAGTCGCCTAGACCACATTTATGTCTCAAGAGCTCTAGCACCGGGAGTATTGGACGCCGAGCGTTGGCCGCTTGCCTTCTCCGATCATAGCGCTTTCATATGCAAACTCACTCTACAACAGCAGCGGATATGGCGCAGCCGAGGACCCTGGAAGCTGAATGTGGCACATCTTCAAGGCCCGGAATGCCGTCAGTTTATCCCCAACACATGGCTGGATTGCGAACGTCGTCTTCCCCGATACCCATCGACTCTAGCATGGTGGGTGGCCTGTGCAAAACCAGCTTTTCGGCGTGTGCTAACACAATTCGGAAAAGATATCGCAGCTTGGCATCGTCACACATTGGACTTTTATTACACGATGCTTCACGAACTCGACAGCCAACCACCATCTCCAAACCGACAAATGGAAAGCCGCCGAATTAAAGGTAAAATATTGTCTCTTACGAGGAAACGTTTGGAGGGGGTCGTAGTGCGATCGCGACGTCAAGACCGAGTGGAAGGAGAAAACCCGTCTATGCATCACATCGTGCTCGACAGCCGCCGACGCCGACAGCAGCTGATCACGGACCTCGTTTTGCCAGATGGTAGGATCGTAATGACTCAGGCGGCGGTTACAGAAGCCTTCGCAGATCACTATCGCCGGCTTTACGACGAGGTGAATACAGAGGACGAGGAAGCGGCCGATCTCGACATACTGCAGCACATGTCGCACACCCACGACAATGCAGCAGCGGCGACGCTGTTAGGTGGGATTACACGTGACGACATCGAGGACGCGCTTAACAAGGGAGCACTCAACAAATCTCCCGGGCCAGACGGACTGCCGCTCGAGTTTTATCGTACTTTCCACGATCTCATGATGCCCCGATGGATCATCATGTACCAAGAACTGATGAACCCCCGGTTCCCACGTGCCACCTGCATTCGTGGAAGGTCTCCTTATACCGATACACAAGCCTTCCAGAGGTCGGACGGTCGAGGACTACAGGCCAATTACAATGCTCAAGTCGGACTATAAAATCTTCGCCCGACTACTCGCCAGCCGCATAAAGAAGGTTCTGCCCCTACTCCTCTCAATGGAGCAAACGACACAGGGCGGAGTGACCAAGATGCAAACGGCAACCAGTGAATGCAGGGATTTAATAGCCATCGCCACATCCTGTCGCCTTCGAGCTGCTCTGATCTCCATTGATTTCGACCACGCCTTCGACAGAGTTCACCACAAGTTCCTTCTGTCCGTTATGGCCCGCATGGGCTTCCCGCCTGCCTTTATCGACATCTTTCAGCGCCTTTTCCGTGGAGCTGCATCCCGTGTACTGGTGAATGGACGGATTGCGGGTCCCTTTCCAATCCGCCGGTCAGTTCGCCAAGGATGCCCACTCTCCATGCTCCTTTACGCGATCGCACTCGAACCACTTGTCGGAGGGTTGAAACACAGGCTCTCGGGCATGTCATTGAGGGATCACACCTTTCACTGCAGGGTATATGCTGATGACCTTCTATTACTTGTACGATCTGGTGACGAGGTACGCTCCGTGATACAATGGATCAATCGCTATGGTTTGGCAGCGGGCAGCCTCATGAATGTGGCCAAGTCGGCAACGATGCCCATTGGGAGAGGTCTTTAGGAGGACGCTTTAGCCCCACTCCCACTAGTTAACAAGATCCGGTTCTTGGGCATAACATTTACACAGGATGTGCGCCACACGGCTGCCATGAACTATGCACGATTACTACAGGCAATACGCACAGAAGTTCGCCGGAACTTACTTCGACGGATGGACCTCCTACAGCGTGTAGAATACCTCAACCTTCACGTGGCAACTAAGATGATCCACATGGCCCAGGTCCTACCGATATCTACAGCGATGGCACACAGACTGCAAGCAGCGTTTGGATATTACCTTACCGCCGGACACCTCTTTAAAGTCCGCTACGAAACACACCCTGCCTCCGCTTGATGGCGGACTGGGACTTATAAATGTACGAGCGAGGGCTACAGCATTATACTTGTGCACAATGATGAAATTGTGGACCCACAAAGATGCTTCCCTTACGGGTCGTCTGTTGGAGGAATTGCTGCCGGCGTCTCTTCTGCCACCTGTCACGGTTGCGCACATTACACCCTCACTCTCGCACCTCTCGGCATTTATTCTTGAGTATAGTTACGTGCACCCCGACCTTCCCAACACTCGCACTCCCAAGGCGAGAGACTTTTACAGACTGCTGCTAAGGTCCATCCCTCGCAATGTGATTGAGAGGAAGAGCCCTACGACCCTATGGCCTGCAGTGTGGAGAGCGGTCCAGAAGTCGTTCCTCCCCACGCGGGTACGAGCCGCGTGGTACCAGGTGGTGAACGGGAAGGTTGTAACACGACAAAGGCTGCACGCTATTGGGATGGCGGGTTCCCCCCTTTGCCCACATTGCCACCTCGTGGATACTGACGAACTCCGTTTTACATGTGGATCGGCGTCAGAGGTATGGCTGCTAGTGCAGAAGATCCTCGCCTGCTACCTACGTCTCGCGCCTCCCACAATTGAGCCACGGCTCCTCCTTTGTCCAGAGGATACTTATTTCCCACCTGCGAAAACTCACGCTCTCACATGGTTTAAAGGCATGTCCATATACTACCTCTTTCGAGATGATGAGAAGATGGTACTTGATTACTGGCAATTTCTCCAGGACAGTCATAGCACACTTGAGTGTACACCCCGATACCGACAACTATTTGCGCAGTGTCTTCGATAACCCCCCTCACAGTTGGGGAGTACCGGGCAGAGGATGACCACCTTCATGGGGCTCCACACGCTGCGAAATGTTGTACCAATTTGGAACATGGAATATGTACGCAGATGGGCCATGCTCATGGAATGGCGTGCGGGATTTGGTTACATTTTTTTTCTTTATTATCTATCATCACACTATTGGTTTCAAATTCTATTTCACAGTTTAGAAGGAACTCTTGTTCTGTTGTTGCTACGGATGTGCATTCTAATTTTGTTTGTCGTAACTGAAAGACGCCTTTTTCCATCTATATAAAAAAAAGGTTGGCCGAGGGAAAAAATTAAAAATAACACAAAAAAATAAAAATAAAATATAAAAAACAAAAAAAGAAAAAAAATTTAAAAAGTTGGTAGAGCACTTGCCCGCAAAAATACAAAAAAAAGATGGATGGAGCGTCTGCCATTAAAAAAAGATGGATAGAGCGTCTGCCATAAAAAAAATGGTCAGCGTGACGGAGTGCCGTTCTAAGGGGCCCGGGTTCGATTCCCGGCTGGGTCGGGGATTTTCTCCACTCAGGGACTGGGTGTTGTGTTGTCTTCATTATCATTCCATCCCCATCCGGCGCGCAGGTCGCCCAATGTGGCGTCGAATGTAATATGGCCTGCGCGAAGGTGGCCGTACCTGCCCTCTAAGGGGCTCCCGGCCAATGACGCCAAACTCTCATTTCCAAATAAAAAAATGACTATTGATAAATATGCTTACAGTAATCAATATTTCCAACACCACAAACAAAATCTCCACAAACTTTTGCACCGTTCTCTATTGATCTCTTGAAGTACCGAAAAGAGAGTAGAGGACGGGTAGGACAGCTACGTTATGTGGGTTCTATACAAATCATGCAAAACGCAATTCAAGTCGTTCGGATACTTTTGTGCATGATAGTACATCTCATGTAAGACCTTCGAAGACAAGATAGGAGAAATTGGGGCTCTTGCGGAGGCATAGTGACAAACGCTTTTTCCTCTGTCCGTTTGGAGTGGAACGGAAAAGGGAGTGACTAATAGTGACACAGGATACCCTTTGCCACGCACCGTTTCAAATGTAGCTATACTATTCCAGAGACCTTTTTAAGTATCAGACAGCTATGATATATACAGACAGACTTATGCGACGAATAAAAATTTGTACCAAGCCTGGAACTCGAACCCAGGTCTCTTGCTGCCTTGGCGTGTGTATTAACCGCTACACCACGCAAGCACAGTGACTTTACACAACTGCATGGACTACCCTAGCATGGCTCTGAGCACTATGCGACTTAACTTCTGAGGTCATCAGTCGCCTAGAACTTAGAACTAATTAAACCTAACTAACCTAAGGACATCACACACATCCATGCCCGAGGCAGGATTCGAACCTGCGACCGTAGCGGTCACGCGGTTCCAGACTGAAGCGCCTTTAACCGCACGGCCACACCGGCCGGCACTACCCTAGCATGCCTCCCTCCTCAAACCAAATTCTCATTGAGGCTTCAGCCTATTTGGTATTCCTCCTAAACTCCAACAGCATTGCAGAAGCTCCCGACTGTGTTGGAATAGCAACTCGGCATCGAACGAAATGGGGGATCCTGCTTGAAACCCAGTCGTAGGAGCCTTTTTTTAATCAAATGTAGGTATACAGTTCCAGAGACCTTTTCACTTCTCAAATATCTATGATGTATATATGCAGTGTGAAGTGACGAATGAAAATTTGTACCGAGGCCGGGATTCGAAAGGGGCTCTCCCGCTCACTAGGCAGATGCGCTAACCACTACGTCGCCATGGCACAGTAGCTTTGCACATCTGTACGGACTACCCTAGCACGCCTCCCTCCCCAATCCAAATTACCATTCAGGCCTCAGCTCACTTAGTATTCCCCCTAAACTCGAGCAGCATTGCACAGGCTCCTCTGCTGTATTGCAATAGCATCTCAGCATCGAACGTAAAGGGGGACCATGCCTAAAACTCTAGCACGTACGCCACTTTTTTAAAAAAACGTAACTATGTGGTCCCACGACCTTTTTCACGTCTCAAACATCTGTGATGAATATATGCAGACTGAAGCGACGAATGGAAATCTTTACCAAGTAGTTCTCAGCAGAGTAAATATTCAACGAAACAGTTTCGAGATTACGCTAAACAGAAGTATACGGATGAGTCTGTTCTATGCTACACTATCGATTCAGGATGCGTGCGATTAACGTAGATTAGCAAGGCATTGTTGACTGGAAGATTACGAGAGGTAGGTGCTTTTCTTATCGTGTGTGAGAGTTGTGTCGTAAGTGTATCTAAGAATAAATATCAACAGTGTAAATACAGGAGGAAATTAATGACACAGTGTGCATTGTATCTGACTGCTTGAAATCAACGCCAGTTCAACATATTTGTTCCACTGTCGTCCGCCCTATTAGCTGAATGGTCAGCGCGGGGGACCGGGTTCGAATCCCCGTTGGGGCGGGAGATTTTCTCCCTTCAGGGACTGGGTGTTGTACTGTCCTCGTTATCATTTCATCCCCATTGTCGACGCGCAAGTCGCCCAATGTGGCGTCGCACTCAATAAGACTTGCACTTGCCTGCTGAACTTCCCGACTGGGAACTCCAGGCCACTGACGCCATACGAACATTTTCCATACCCCACTGTCGGCGAAGATGCACCCAGAATCACAAGGCAAGTTTCAGCTGAGTCCGAAAGCAAGAAATACCTTGATGATCGCAGGCACCCGCTATTCGGCTATCAATTACAGCATAGCCGACTTAAGTCCCAGCGAAGTTTTAAGTGAACGACCAACACTTTCGACGAGGCGCCTGAAATATGGTTAGAAAATTTATGGTAAAATGTATTAATCATCCCTAATAAAGCGTAAACAACTATTGGCATCTGCGAATCATCTACCGTTTCCGACATTGGGGGCGCTTAACTGTTTAAGAACTGGTGTCACGCGTGCAATGCCATCCTAATAAAAATTGAGATATAAAGAGAGTGACTCCTGTTGAGTGTGGTGCAATACAAAATCATCAGCATGTAATGATATTCCCAAAAACAGGCAAAACTTTCAGAGGCAAATATTATTATAGCAAATGACGAAGCCATACATGTGGCTGGCTATTGTAAATATGTGATATAGTTGGTGACCCTGAAACGTAAAATAAGTAGCTTCGTAAATCGTGTTTTGTTATTTCTCCAAATGGCAACCAGTTTCGGCTATCATAACTACCATCTGAGCATAATTCCCAAAGTAGAGTAACATAAACAATGAGCCCTGGTATTCGAAGGCATACTATTACATTACTAACATTGAGTCATAACCCTAAAATGACCTCAGTAAAAAATAAAGTTAAAAGACGCAAACAATTTATCCAGACCACACAACAATCCGATGCCCTAAGTCGCTATCTACTACCAAAGGTAGTACCAACAGCGAGGGCTAGCAGTAAAACAATCGACACTCCGTCCATCGTTCCTAGTACGATCTATACATAAAACGAATGAAAACCTACATATAATACGTGCAGTGTATAACGAAACATATTATATGTAGAGACCTCAAAGTACGTTAACTACAATCTGCTGTTTTCTTATCGTTACTTTGTAAGGTTTCAGGCAAATCCAACACCTTCCATGAAAACCCTGACATGATAAGCAAATCCAGTAGTATGTCACATAGCTCCGAATAAATCGTGACATTAAATTAACCAAAGTAATACGAGTAACGAGTGAGCAAATGGAATACCACAGACTAACACAAGAATACCTAAATGCATGTCATACCCTCCCACCGTGAGACAGACGCAGTTCCGAGGGGAGAAACGAGAACAGAAGCCGAGAGCAGAACCGTGTTAAGCTGAAGGCACTACGATAAGGGACGGACACCCACGTCGCCAGCTAACCGCTAGGACCACCCCCCAGCCCATGTTAAAAGCTAGAGCCCTCCAGAAGAACAGTATAGATCTTACGATAACACTAAAAGGACCACCCCAGCCGCAAGTTTTAGCGTGAGACTTTTTCGCATCTCTGTTACGTCAGGACCACCCCCCAGCCCATGTTAAAAGATAGAGCCCTCCAGAAGAACAGTATAGATCTTACGATAACACTAAAAGAACCACACCAGCTGCAAGTTTTAGCGTGAGACTTTTTCGCGTCTCTGTTACGTTACAAATTTTAAAAACATTGCCCCACCATGAAAAGTATAACGTTTCGCATTGGAGAGACAGAATTTTTGTAGGCGGAGCTTAAGGTTAACATTGAGACCCTGATTGGTCAGATGAAAACACAGCCAGATGGTTTTTTAAACCAACTTCGGTAAATTGTAGTAAGGATAAGTTAGGGGAGAGTTGCTTCAGAGACGGCGAGGTGAGCGGAGCTGTGCTGTCCGCTGCCCCCTGACGAACACCGACAAGGTAATGGACGCACGCGATGCCGCATAACAGCGCATAAAGCTTCACTCAGAACTGCAGAAGTCTCATCTGTTACACCCACTTTTTGCGTAATACTAGTGTCGATCGTCAATTAAAGCTCATGGTGTTCACATTTGCCACTTGAAGTAAATATCTGAAACGCGATGATTTTTCTGTTATATAGTTATTGAGAAACCACATCAGCCACTGTAATTTACGACAAGTTAGATGAGTAATTAAAGATAATTGAGGGTCACTGTAGACCATTTTGATAGTTTTCTCTTTTGTGAAACTTAATTTAAACCTAGATTATAGATGTGATATGGCATAGGTCATCCTTAAATCCATTGTAGAACTTGGAAACCCACTCAGGGAATATACGTTCACATTTTTGTTGAACGCAGTTGGTTTTTACCATCCTGTATTAAAACATTTCCTTTTATTAGTAGTGCTATTTATAAACAATGTTTTGTGAGTAGAATAAAATTTCCAATGGTAAACTTAACTGCTTTTTCGACGTTATTTTACCAGCTAACTAAAAATAGGAAAGCCTTGAACCCCTTCCACTAAATTTAGTTAGTATTAAGGGAGTGCAGTGGAGCTGACGCTGAAATCATTAAGTATTTGGTTATATCATCGCTAGTCTCACTGAACTCTTCTGAACTCTACATGTCATGTGTGGTCTGACGTCTCCTTACCAGCAACATGTCCGAGGTTCAAACTAAATTCCCTAAAAAACACGCTCAGAGCGTCGTTGCGCGAAAGTGGTAGGGAGACACGATATAGAACAACAGACACTACGCAGAATGTTAGAACTTGCACTCGTTCACAGAAAGATGAATGCAACAGCCACACTGCTAATAGAACTCTACCTGACGTCTGACCGAGCGAAGTGTAGGTTTTGTTTCTGTTGCCATGGCAGCGTTCACAGAAAAATGTTTTATTCCGCTTAGGCAAGGACTGTAGGAACCAGTACGCCTGGTCAACATGGCGATGCAAGTCAGCTTATCCTCGCTGGTGCCAGCCCAGCAGTCAGCGTTGATTACGTCCTGCCACTATAATCTCTAAACACATCCCTGGCACTAGATACCGTACCCAGCACACTTAACTAAAATTACCTGAAGAACTTTCCAATAAACATTACAATAAAGCAGTAATATCAAAGAGCCATGTTGCCCAGATACACTGTGGCGATAAATGTACTATTCTAGATATAGTATTGTATTGTCTTCACAATTTGTTTCTTTGAACGCTGCCAAAAGTATCTTGTTGCAAAACACGCTATTGAATTTTAAGTTTTGACAGTTACATATTGGTTTTTTATGTGCTGCTTTTTGTATTTCGTATTATGTGCTATATAAAGAATACTTACCATACAAAAAACATGGACAGGTAGGTATTCAAAACTTTTAATAAATCAGAAAACAATTCGTAAAAGTGTTTCTCTTTAAAATGTATTTGCTGGGTAATCAGATTTTCGCACAAACTCTTATGACAGTTGTAAATTTCTGTTTCGTTAAGCGTATCTAATAATAAACGTTTCAGTGCATCATACTATATTTTTAAACTGTCTTTTAAAGGCAATTTTAGCGACGCATGATGTCGGTGGTAGCAAGTGATCATGACTAAATGTTGCTAATAGTATGTTGTTTACTACGATGACCCACTGTTACTGTTATTGTATTTTGAGAGTTGCAGTTAGATGACAATCGAAACCGGCCACCACCAACAGAATTAAAAAATACTATGAAAACTGTTACTATTTATTGTTTTATAAATCAGATCGCTCAGGTTTCTTCATATTGTCAAACTTTCTTGACTGTAGGTGACTGTAATGGTTGCGTGTACAGTCTAATGTCATGCTGGTATTCTATGATGATAAGAAAAGGGAGAAACGTGAGACTCCGTACTGACACATAAACTGCTCCTCTCGAATAGCACAAAGAGGAGACCGAGCTTAACGTCCTTATCCAACGAAAGATCAGCATCAACATTATTGTAACATACCGTCACTCAGAGATTTTGAATTTAATCAAGAGTATTGGCGCAGATTGTGGTGTTTAGGAACTGTACATCACCTCCTTGTCTTTTCTTGTTGGTCAAACACTGTCGATGAAAATTTTTCCACCACTTGGATTCGAAAAGGCTACTGAGAGACGAACTTCAAAGGACGGACTTGCGCCAGCTGCGTAGGCAGGTGGTGCATATGACATTTAAGGTGAAAAGCTTGAACGTCAAATGTAAATCATGTTTATTACAGTTGGCTACAGACTTCATGCTACAGGAACAATATTAAGATGTATGACGATTTAAAACATGGTAACCTCCCAAACAATATACTTAGCTGTGTAGCTTAATAGCTACGACACTGAACTCACACTGCAGGTTTCTTGTTACTTCCGGAAATGAATTAGGGTGAAGTATGGCATGGATTCTTTGAAAAGACTGCTGCCGATTTCCTAACGCCAAATCCAATGTTGCTTTCCGTCTGTATCGGCGTCGTCCCTGACGCAACGTTACACCCTACAACTCCTTATCCTTTCTGAACATCATGCTTGCTGTTTATTTAAGGAGGTTACTCAGTAGCGGGGACTAAAGTCAACAAGCAGGCAGAAAACCATTTGGGACGAATTGAATATGAGGAAATAGATAAAAATATCAAGCGGAGTAGACAATAGACTGTACTAGTTTCCGTTAAGCAATTTGTGGCGTGAATGTTGAGCTTAGATGAGACAAACACCACTTAAGAATTTCTTAGACATCGCAATTATAATTAAAACCGACTACTTTGTGGAAATTAAACTCACAAAATGATATTTATATTTTTGGCAGCTATGGTCTGTTGCGTTCGATGTGTGCTGTTCCTTAGAATTATAAGGAAGCACATATATTCATTTCGAAATACGTCCTTTCGTATACGACTACTCCACTGATTTCTGTGGGGATATGAATGATTTATTCGAGACGCTTATTTTAGCTGATAATTTCTACAAATTGTACCACGTAACTGAGAGACATGGCGCAGTGGTTAGTACACGAGATTCGCATTCGGGAGGACGACGGTTCAAAATCTCTGTCCGGCCATCGAGACTTAGGTTTTCTGTGATTTCCCCTAATCACTCCAGGAAAAGGTCGAGATGTTTGCTTTCAAAGAGTACAACAGATTTCCTTCGGCATCCTGGAAACAAGAAACAAGCAGAGCCTGTGATCCGCCTTTAACGACCTCGATGTCTACGGTACGTTAAACCTTAATCTTCCTTCCTTCTTGTACCGTACCACCTCTCCACCGAATTGCCTATCAGTAATGAACATTCCTTATACTTACAAGATTTAAAAACAAATCCGTCACTAATATTTAGAAATATTGTATAGGGTGGAACAACACTGGATGCAAAAGAGGATCGTAATAGGATTCCCTCTTGCTGATCGATTACAAGGCAGAGAAGACGCTGGCTGGTTAACGTAGAAGTTCCAGCCCGAAGAAGTTCTTGCTGGCGGAACAATCCCGCAGGCGAGACATTACTCCAATTAATGATAATTTTCCGATAGCTGAGGCCTACCCACTTGTAAAGTTCCTTGTTAGCTGCTCGATAATGTGTGTGCCATTGCATACTAGAGTGAGACTTCATCAGATTGTCTTTTACTACTTTAGGGCGGTCACCGTGGGTGCTCCTCTTCAAGCACACAAAAAGTAGAACTAATGGTGTTGTCTTAATGTAAAAAAGTGTACGTTCAAATAAAAAAAAGGAGCAGTACGATAGATAAGTGACTGAACTTTTAAATAATACAAGTGTCAGCCAGGCACCCTGAGTACACCTCATAATCATCTACTTATATCTCAGGTATAAAGGTAGGCCACATTCATCTCTGCTCCAGTTCAAAAAGAGAGTAAATCATCTAATATTCCGGCTGCTACCCATCTTGTCATGAATTAATTAAGTAGTATACCGTTATCTGTAAACCATAAACTTCATAAATTGCTGATTTCTTCACGTCAGGGAGCGTAACCTACTCGGGAAAGTGCCAAGATGAATTCATTGTGTCTCAGTGGCCGAAGGGAGCAATGCCACGGTGCTAAAAGTGTCTTTACCGAGCACTAGTCGCGCTTTAGTCAAACGATTTGCTGTATTCTGACAAGTATGAAATTATCATTTTTGGTCTAATCCCGCATTAGTAGACTAATATGTGCCACACTTAGATCAGTGATATATTTCAAAGGGCTTTGTCGCTAATGCACGATTTCCGTATAACCAATCACAGATTAAGGGATATGAACGATTTCAGTGAAGATCAGTGATTCTGATAAAGGCCGAAAATCTTATGTCTCTTTAGTTAAAAGGAGCGTTTACGATATGTCTAATGGTTGCTCTTCTGCCTCTGCATGTTAGAAATTATAGCACAATCTACTGATCAATCTGATACTCTCGTGGTGTAATGCATTTAAAATATTTAAATATGGTGCTCATTTTAAGCCATAAATCTCGCAAATGAAATCAATCAAGATTAAAAGAATATCTTGTAAAATGTGAACATTCAAGCACTTCTGTTATATTCAAAACTTTAAAGGCTCCGACTGACAAATACGTTAAGTGAAGCAGCCAAGTCGGTCTTTTAATGACGTAGGAAGTCCAGGAACCTCACCGAATCCTTCAAAGTCAGAACACTAACCATCAGTTTTATCTCAGGAGTATTCAAATAGAAATTTCCACTACGAAACACACACAGTTATATCAGCAAAAAAATTGAAACCTATTTTTGAGTCCACTTGTCGAGCCACATATGTCAGCTGTAGTTGACAAGACGACGTTATAGTGTATATGGAATAAAAGATGAAATCATCCACAAATGAAGAAGCATCTCACTATGGACGATACGATATTTATAGCCGTTGCAAGTAACGTAACACTTCAAAACATCCCCTAACGAATACCTTAAATTTCGAGAAAATTATCTGACAGTGCACTCCTGGTATTGTACCTAAAGAGCGCTCTACTAGGTATGATCACAGGAACATGAACCACTACGGATAGCTGCAGCTGACAGGTAGTAATGTATATATGGGTAGTATCATAGCGTCCCTTCTCACAACAAGTGCGTAAAGCCAAATGCGGCACAGACGAATCAATTATGAACGTCCTATAGATGTAACTTGCAAACACCACAGTAATAGGTGGGCAGTAAAATATCCATAGATCTAGTATGTGGGCCATGTACTGGAAAAAGAAACATTCAGCCAGAGCAAAAGTATTTACTTCTCGAAACACTAGCTTTTTATTTCAGACTTTGTGTTGGATAGTAACATCCATAGTCATCGCAGGTCAGTGCTGACGAGCACAAGTCGTGCAATGAACTGAACTTAGGCAAGGTCGTATTCTGCACATGCAGGAGATACGACACGACCACGTTCACAATAATTCCGTGGAAGATGTCACTTGCAGGCCTGTGGTAGTCCACAGAAAGTGCACGTGTTTGTCGTCCTGTTGCAGACACTAGCGACATTTGGATTCATAGCAAGATGCAGCATCACATGAGTAGCAGTTGCTGCTTTCTCTGTGACAGCAGTGAAATTTAGGCTTTTCCCAGACGATCATCAGGGATAGCTTCCCAGAAGCAAGTGGTATATTTCAGCCCATGTTCCTCTTACACTGGATCACGTTACAGCCTCGCTCTCCTCCCCCCTTCCCCTTTCCTACGAACTAGTGAATTTGGCATTCAGATGAATGAATGAAGTATAATTGGAAAAGAACAAAGTACTCTCTGGATCAAATATGCACTGTGGTCGTTCTTCGGACTGTGGCAAGTGGAGGCTAGGGCAGGGCTGCGGCGACAAGAGCAGTAGTGGAATACTTTGTATGTATTCGAAGAACCCGCATAGCTTCGTCAACAGAAACACACACACACACACACACACACACACACACACACACACACACACACACACACACGCACACACACACACACAGATTATATATATAATTGCTCTCCTAACCTCAACCCAATATTTTACTGTAAAAGAAGCAGCAAACCAGGATGTATTCCACAGTTTGTTATTGTAATTTGACCACTGTACCCCACTTGACACTAAAACCTGACTGAGGCTGAAGTTCAGTCTTTCTACCAAAGTAAAGTAGTCCTGTAAGAAAACCAATAACTACGACTATTATTTAGCGAAATAGGTAAATATTTGTTCTATAACAGTACAAAACACACGCGGCTCACTTATTGGCACTACTGGTGTTACTTATAGGTACACTTTGACGCCGAAGCCTTACTACACTTCGATTGTGTGCCCTCTTGGTGTAACGCACAATGGACCCTCAAATTATGTGTCATATTATTATTTGCTCCTCACACACACAAACACTCCGTCGCTCATAATCTCTAAGACAGGTTTACAGGGAATGAATAGTGGTCAACAGGTGAAAGGCTTGCTGCACTGCTACGAGTCTCAGGAATGTTAACGTCTTTGACCAACATTCCACCCAGAGTTAGATCTGTCAGCCCCACGTATGTTACAATGGTAGTTTAAGCTGTGATCTGCGGACGAAGGGTTGATCTTCGCACAGAAAATTGTTTGTATTACTCGTCAAAAACTTGTACCTCTCAGAATCAGATGATCGGAGTGCAGCGTATATGGCGACCAGAGCCTGCCTCCCCTATACTGGACTCCACACAGTGCCGGACGCAACGCCCTTTAGAACTCTTGTGTACAGATTCCGATCATCAAGGTACAGCGTATGTGGTGATCGGAGCCTATGTCCCTGGAAGTGGAACCCACACAACGCCGGACACAGCACTTGGCTTTATGTTTGCTGAACTTTGTGAAATTTCCTATGTAGCTTTATGTTTGAACAGGACGGCTCCTGGATCCCATACTGAGGAGCCTACTATATTTACCAATCAGAACTGTAGTTGAGGGCTTTAGAGACTACCATCTCTCTTTTTCGTAATGATCTAATAAATAATACCATCAGCTAACTCCAAAACAACACCTATGGCATGCTCAGCCGCCGACGTCACATTTCGCGACACTTTAGCACAGTTTTGTTCAACCTGGACCCTACCGCCCACTGGTGGGCCTTCCAGCTTTCGTGGAGTGCAGTTCTCAGTAGGGGTTTTAAAATTATTTTCATTAGGTTTTCAAAAAATTTTGACGGAAGTTACATCGTAAGTAACTGGTATTATATGCTTTAACTTGTGGTAACTCTGCTTCATAAATTTTGTGAGGTAAAGTTACTTTCCTATTTTATGTATCACCATTATGAGGAAACAGTGGGTGGTCAGAAAATTTTACTACTAACAGAGAAGCAAAAGTGGGCAATAGGTAAAAGCATTTGACTACTACTGCTTTAGAAGTATAACAACGTTAAGCACCAAATATGACATGTTAGCTTTGTAAACATTTCGATCAAAATTTTGCTTTTGCCACCCGATCACAGAACGCCACAAAAACATCAGTTTCGTTGGGCGAACTTATATCGAATTTGAGTATAGACCTTTCACTTTGCTACTATAACAAACGAAAAGTCGTTAAACGTAGTTATTCCATCAGTTTTAAACTCCGCAAATGGCTTTTCAGTTGCTAGATGCACTCTGTCAGAACCACCACATTTAGGTACAACGTAGCCATCCTTTTTCGGTAGATTCAAACGTGCATGGAGGTTCACAAATAGATTTTTTGAGTATCTTATAATGTAGTGAATGCCGCGCGGGATTAGCCGAGCGGTCTGGGGCGCAGCAGTCATGGACTGTGCGGCTGGTCCCGGCGGAGGTTCGAGTCGTCCTTCGGGCATGGGTGTGTGTGTGTGTTTGTCCTTAGGATAATTTAGGTTAAGTAGTGTGTAAGCTTAGGGACTGATGACCTTAGCAGTTAAGTCCCATAAGGTTAAAAAAAATAATGCAGTGAACCTCTTGGATCCATCATTTTCCTCGAGAATTCCAGCGTATGGCCACTTTCCATTCATATTTGCAATACATTCTGAAATCGTATGTGCCACAGTCATTTCCGAATTATCTGTATACTGTGTGTGAGGCCATTTGTAAGGCCTGTTTGCACATCTAGCGCGGCTTGTTTTTTATCCAGTAACAGTTTATATTCTTCCTTCGTTGAATTTCTTTTCTCAAAAGACTGCAGTTTTATGCTTTTTGACTTTGACCTCCACCATTTATAATTTTCTTTGTTGTACACATAACACATTAACTGCACATAAGAAGTTGAAAAATCTGACTGGGAGAGCACAAAATTTGTGTGTGTGTTCTCCCCAGCGCTCCCGTCACGGCAGCCCTGCTCGCTCCACCTGTGCAGTCCGAGGAACAGTCGGAGTGCATATTTGATCCAAAGTATTTGTTGCTCTCTTATTCATAGTTGTCTCTATATATGAGAGCAGAGCCAGGTGACATGACAGTGAAGGCAATCTGAGAGAGCAGTGTCAACGTACGAACTGGAGAGTGGCTGCTCCTGAAATCAGTCACAATCATAAAATATATAGGCATATGCCACCACACAGATTTAGCGATGACGTAAAAGCAGTTGCAGGAACGATGCACGATAGACTAAGATACATCGTAAGAAACCTAAGGAAATATAATTCACACAAGTGATGTACCTTACAAAACCTTAGCTCAAACAATTGTTGATCATTGTTGTTCAGTCTACGACTTTTACTAGTAATGGCTAAGAAGGTTAATGGAGCAAATCCAACGATCAATGGTAGATTTCGTCAAAGGTTCGTTTAGGAAGCGTGAGAGGGCCACGAAAATGCTCATGAAATTTCAGAGGCAGACACTACACTGTACGTTATATGAAGAGTCAAGGAATGTAATACTTCCTCCCATACGTATCTCGCGACGTATCTCGAAATATCAGAAAATTTTCAGTTCTTGTGGAGATTTTTTGACAATTCTCTTCCAAACGACCATTCGTAAAAGGAGCAAGAAACTAGGGAAACGATATTTGAACCGGAAAGATTCATCATTGGACACCGTAAGGCGGCTTACAGCGAGTATATGTACTTTCCTCAACACACGTGGGACATAAAATAACGTGTACTACACTCTTGGTGGAGACAAGCGTCAAGCGCTATAGAACTTCTGTGACAAAGAAATATAAATGTGAAGAGAATTTACAATGAAAATTGTTATTTCATAAACACAGTGGGTTTGGAAACTTAATGAAAGTATGCTTTGTAGGGTAGTAGAGAGTAATGTAGAGGCGGAGGAAGTAAGGAGACGGGGCTCGTCTTCCACGAAAACGAAGCACATGTGGATGCAGAGGAATAATAACCGATGGTATTCATTCATGGGCTTCATCTGTATGGCTGGCAACCCGAATAAAGCTTTTACATTTACAAGTAATGAATTAAAGAAAAAAGCTTTTTAAATTCTGCTTAGTCTCTGTACGAAACATGGATTGGACTGTTAGCAGGAGGTGGTCATGTCAAACTAAATTCTGTACTTAGTCAGATTCATCTGTTTGTACTTTGCTCATTTTTGATTACGTAGAATATCTGTCCAGTCATAAATCAAAATTATCTTGGCATTTGTTGAACTGGATGAGTAGAACAATTCAGTTCCCAGACCCGGGCTTGTTGATGATCAATACAGTATGATCATTCAACAGATGCCGCGACATAAAACTAAAAGCTGTACTGTTGCCACAGACGCGTACCTAATATTACGCTATTTGGATCAGAACAACGAGCTATAAGTGGAAAATTTTTGTTTGTCGCAGCAGACACTGATCTGTCGCGCGAAAGCCTCCACAAAATCCAGTTAGTGTTACGGCTTGATCTGCGTAAATGGCCTGTACGAGGGACCTAATGCGGACTTAATTAAAGCGCTGGGTTGTAGGAGGGGGAGAATGGAATCCATTAGCCCTTGCTTGCTGAAAGGGGGGAAGCGTGAAAGAGGCGACGACCTCCATGGCTCCGCACTACGTACATTATCTCTTCTCTATTTTGGTATTTTTTCTTTTTTTGCTGGTGTACTTATAGCACTAAAGGTTTCAAAGGGAAAGAAAACGAATCATTTTCTTGATTTTAAATTGTTTCTTCTTTAGTTCGTAAGTTAAGACATTGTAGAACACCTGTGCTTTGATTCTATGTGACGAATAACATATCTAAACTGTAAAATCAAAAAATAAACATAAAATATCATTTTCCTAGTGACATGAGCGTAACGTACTGTCGATTGTGAGTGTTTTTCTCCTAGCAAGGAGATGAGAAAACTTAATTCAGACGTATTTAATCTAAAATAGTACTTAGCTGGAAATATCTGTCGAAGTTACCATATTCATTTTCCTACTAAAGTTTCGTAGTGATCTTCGGTACATATGTCATTTTAAAAAGAATAAAAATGTACATGTAGCTAAGGAAGAATCTCTTGAAAACTTTTTTCATTATTATTATTGTTATTCATAATAATATGATAATACAGCCTAATAATTTACTTCAGTTTACAATTCTTACTGATGTTCAAGGAAAGGGTAAGGTATATTTCGTGCATTATCAGAAGCAGCTAAGTTGCTATTCGCCTCTTTTACTAAGACGTCGGTATCACGAAATAAGCCCATATCTAGCTCACGCTCAAGGTTGTTTCGTAAATTTCAGTTTAAGTACGTTACATTTCCAACTACATAATTGAAGACAGCAAACATTCCTTCAAGGAATGTACAGAATTTCAGAACAGAAAATCCTTCAAGTCAGGTTCTAAAAACTACACATTATCACAAACAGTGATTAACTCTCATTAGGCTACTCAAAATATATAACTCGGAGTTTTGTAGACTATTTTGAATAGTAGTTCATAATGTGTGTGAGATATACCACAGCCATACCTTCGCTAGCTTCTGAAAACTGCACAGAAAAGTAAAATTAAAACTCCATGTTCAGAATCGCTTTAAATATGCTAGAAGTAAGTGTGCCATGTTGGAGAATATGGTAGGGTAGAGATTCAATAATTTTCAATATACGTTTGGTGGACAGATTGATACTGTAACTAGGCATCCGCCCTGGCTTTTTATGGACAGCACTCATTATCTACGGCTGGAAGACTTGCCTGGTGTAGTGGTGAAAGATTATGTACACTAATCTTCCTACTGAAATAACCTATCTGTTAGTGAAAACTGTACCTCGTCCTGAAATTAGCCTTCGCACATTATATATATATATATATATATATATATTATATATATATATATATATATATATAACGCGGCACGGGATTTTAATCCATCATAGTTCAGTCAATTTACACAAAATATTATAAATTATACACACAAACTTTCCTCGTGAATGAGTCCATCTATTAATGAAAATATCAAATTCCCTGTAGTAATCCTGAGATTAGCCTTCACAGACAGACAAACGCGCCGAGGGACGTTACACACAACCTATACTAGTGACCCTGCCCGGCTGTCTACAGCCAGCCGACTTGACTGGCGTAGCGTATTTCTTTTGTGTGCCACGAATAAAATTCAGAGAACAATGGAGGCGTGAATGTTACGTGTTACACATTGAATTGGCGTTTGTAGTGACATCTCATGATGGGAGCACACCGTGATGTAAGTACGGTAATATGTTTACAACCACTGTAAGTACTGTATCCGAAACATGAGTGTATGTGACTGAGTTATTAAATATGTATCGGAGGTTGGCTGAAATGGCACAAATGAAAGAAAAAATTAAATAAAAACCAATCCACACCTGATGTAAATGCGCGTAGGTTGTGTTACAGCACACCTCTTGTGAGGCTTGGTACGCACGGTGACGCGTTGTTGAGACTTACTGGCGCTGTTCTTTGTTGTCGACGCTGTATGGAAGACTTCTGCGCCTTGCCACACAAAGAGTCGTGTCCACATCTAGGTCTGATTCAAGGAAAGTAGGAAGCTAAAAGCTGAGTCATCTGCAGCGATGCTGAAAGAACGCACTGTATTTAAATGGAGCAAAGTGCTGAAGTAGTTATTTGGGAAACGTTTTACTTGTAGCATAAAAAGTAAAAAGGCACGTATTTTGGATTCGTATGTTTTTTTTTCTTTATGCTGCAGTTATCAATCGACCGCAGGGAAAATATTGGTTAAAAATATTTGAGTGTTTCATATTCTAAGAGTCACATCACATGGTGAGGTGGTTATCTTTTCGTTCCTGGAGAAATTTATTACATTAATTCAAAGTTGAGTAACTCAATGTCCGTTGTTCGAACAATTTTCAGTGAGTTAAGAGCGCGAGTGCGATTGCGACTACGAAAGTGAGGGAGTAGAAACTGGCAGCCTGAAACGGTCGTCATATTTTGAAATGTGTCCCTTAACCATCTACAGAAGTATTTCGAAATCTTGTGTATGCATCTGAACAAATTTTCCAATCCCGTTCAAGAAGATCGTGCCAATAACTTTCAATCTGACAAGCAGAGAAACATGTTCACATATACATCTAACTCCAGGGAAGCAGAAAGCTGAAAGCCGAGTAATATACTGCGCTGCTGTAAGATTTTCTTTATATAAATTAGGCAAACCTGGCTCCCATGCTTCATTTTACTTTATGCACAGAGAGTCGAAAACCACCACCGAATGTCACTTAGGCGACTTGCATCTCCCTAACAAGCTATCCAACCGGTAAAAGGGAAGCTATAGTGTAACGTGGAATCTGAGGTACGTTTATTTTCTGGTGACTCTCTGCATTATTGGGAGGTGAAAACTGGGTTAAAAGACGTAAGGAAACAAACGTGACCGAGCTACAATTCGATCCTATAACCATCTGATTTGTAGCCGTGCTCGTAACCGCTAGACCACAACGCAATATGCAGACTCGACAGCACTTCTTGTCATCTCAAGGCATCTCTGCTCCCTCAAGTTATCGCGGCTATCCGCTAGGCTGCAATGACTTATTTTACACAACTTAACTTTAATTCCTCGTAATTCAGTCAACTTGCACGAAATACACAATCCCACAGATCTTTGAACATTCAAAATTGGAGCAAAATGATGTACAAATTAGACGAACGTGATATCCATTATTGGTCTCCCTGCAATCCTAATTAAAGTTTCTGAATCAGTCGGAATGAGTAAGGGAAATGATTTCGGTTATTTCCTACTGGAAAAAGAAAGTGATTTTATTTTAATTAAGTTTCATTTCATGAACGTAAAAACGTCAGGGAACAGTTTACGACACTAGTGAATGCAATACTCACGACTCTTTACTTCACTTTTATTCAGAACAAGGACTGTCCCATTACATACAGGGTGTCCCAGCTATCTTGTCCACCCAAAATATCTCTGTAACAATAACAGCTATTGGAAAACGACTTTCACCGGTATCAATGTAGGGATGGGGCCCATGAATGTACATATTTGGAAACATTCTAAAACGAAAGCATATGTGTTTTTTAACACAAACTTATGTTTTTTTAAATGGACCTCCTATATTTTTTTCTTCAGCAATCCATAGCATGACCAAGCACATACACAATGGCGTTGATTGCATCGCAATTCCCATTACATCCTGAGATATTAAGACGCGAAGTTGACGCTTGAAACACCCGACATGCGCTGCTAGCGCACATCCTGTGGCTCAGGCGTGAACCCCATGCTGCCCGTAATCGCGATGTGATTGACATGCGTAGTCACACTTCCATACTTATCAAGAGGTCCGAAACGAATAATACGGACTGTTGCCATCCTGCATTAACGTCGTACATTCCAGCAGGTATTTATCCCATAGGCTAGGGGTGATGCGGTTCTGTAACATATCTGTGTACCGCAAGGTTAGTCACAAAAGTTAACTTCGCTTATCGTAAATCCTTTACTAAAAAGGTAATGCCGTTCAACGTTAAAACTTCACTTTACTGTAGATCTAGCGCAAGTGACAGTTAATCATTCACTCGTAATAGTAAAATTCATGTTGATGGTTTTAGTGAAACGAGAAGTGGACTAAAAGTTTTACCGTTGTTTAGGTAAAAATGTTTTGATTTGGGAAGTTCAGGTAGGACATAGAAGATGAATGTAAACATGTTTAACCAATTAGTTTTATTATCACATAATTATCAATGTTATGTTTATCTAATGCATTAAATGACAAATTGTTGCAAACAAATGTTTCTTAACATCACTGGGTAAAATGGCCCTTTGTAGAAACTTCCACTGTGATACTAGCACTACATACTAAACATAGCGTTCACATGTCATGCTCAAAGTGATGCCCATTGGCTTGCATACATAGGGTCACTCTGCGGATGAAGGATGCCCTACTTCGTGCTACTGTTTCCTCTTTGATGGCTGTACAAGCATCAATAATGCGTTGCTTCATGTGCTCTGGTGTTGATGGTTCATGTTGGTAAACAGCATCCTTCACTGCTCCCCAAAGAAAATAATCCAGCGGTGTGAGGTCCGGAGATTGGGCAGGCCACCTAACTGGGCCACCTCGTCCAATCCACCTACCAGGGAACTTACGGTTCAGAAGTCGTCGTGCTCGTAAGGCGTTATGTGCAGGGCATCCGTCATGCTGATACCACATGACCATTCTCCGGTTCAGAGGTACGGTGCCCAAGAGAACAGGAAGATTGTATCGTATAAATCTGGAGTATTGTCTGCCATTTTGGATGCCATTTATAAAGAAAGGTCCTATAATGGTATCTCCAATAATCCCACACCAAACATTAACTTTCCACGGACGTTGATGCTCTACCTGACGGAGCCATTTTGGATTGTCTGCGGACCAATAATGCATATTCCTCATATTGACAATTCCTTTGTTGGAGAATGATGCCTCGTCGCTAAAGAGAACATCTGCAAAAAAATTTGGATTAGTCAAAAGTTTTTGCTGAGCCCACCGACAAAATGTTACCCTATTGCGGAAGTCATTTCCATAAAGATCCTGGTGTAAATGTACATGGTAAGGATGAAATTTATGACGTTTAAGAATACGCTGTGCACTTGATTTCGACACACCAACTTCACGTTCAATTTGCCGTGTGCTGATTTGAGGATTCACAGCTATGGTAGCGAGCACAGCAACTTCAGCACGTTCATCTGTGCGTGTTCTAGGACGATGTCGAGGTCTTGGATTTAAGCTTCCCGTTTCACGTAGACGACCAAACATCCGGCGCGAAGGCGATGGCTTGTCAGGGAATCGTCTTCTGTACAGTCGTTCTGCCTGAACAGCATTTCGTCCACCTACAACAGGGTACAGTACAGGTATGTAGAGTAGGGTAGAAAACAGACATACTAACTTAATAATCATAATGTTCGCTACCAGTACTATCAACAAACAAGCAGTCTCATAACGTATTTCCCGTCAACGTACATTCTCCATAGATCAGCAGCATTTCTACCATATCTTCATGTGTGTACATTATACTGTACAGTGTAAGTTCCACAACACAAAGTTTATTCACAATGTGTACTACCTCCGTGCCGTCACTAGATTACTCTGATGCACGACTACACTGGCAAGCGGTGTACTGCACGCCAAAGCAACAACAAATTGGATGCTCGGAGGGTGGTGGAGTACAGGAACCGGCCGCGGTGGTCTAGCGGTTCAGGCGCTCAGTGCGGAACCGCGCGACTGCTACGGTCGCAGGTTCGAATCCTGCCTCGGGCATGGATGTGTGTGATGTCCTTAGGATAGTTAGGTTTAAGTAGTTCTAAGTTCTAGGGGACTGATGACCACAGATGTTAAGTCCCATAGTGCTCAGAACCATTTGAACCTTTTTCGAGTACAGGAGTTTGCATGGGTCGCAAATCATAAACAAGGCGAAGTGGTAAATGTGGCAGTAGTGGGAACTACGTTGGCCACTTGACTAGGTAGAGCCAGGCCCTGCGCGACAGGCACAATGGGTCATATAACGCATTACATAAACCTTATTTTGGGTGTGCAGGATAAATAAGACAACCTGACGCGTGTACACCGATCGGTACTGGTTCATATTGTGTATGTAGATACGTAAAACGTGCAAGAGGGAAACCATTATGTGCTTATGACCGTTGATGGCAGCAGACCGTATTATTCGTTTCGGACCTCTTGATAAATATGGAGGTGTGATTACACATGTCAATCACATCGCGATTACGGGCAGCATGGGGTTCACGCCTGAGCCTCAGGACGTGCGCTAGCAGCGCATGTCGGGTGTTTCAAGCGTCAACTTCGCGTCTTAATATCTCGGGATGTAATGGGAATATTGCGATGCAATCAACGCCATTGTGTATGTGCTTTGTCATGCTATGGATTGCTGAAGAAAAAATATAGGATTTCCATTTAAAAAAAAACGTAAGTGTGTTAAAAAACACATATGCTTTCGTTTTAGAATGTTTCCAAATATGTACATTCATGGGCCCCAGCCCTACATTGATACCGGTGAAAGTCGTTTTCCAATAGCTGTTATTGTTCCAGAGATATTTTGGGTGGACAAGATGGCTGGGATACCCTGTATATGGGTTAGCGCTGCAGGGGATCCTAATGATAGCCGTTGTAGAAGTTATGTTCTGATTCTGCCACTCATGCCCGCCACGTGCTCGAACCATATATATATATATATATATATATATATATATATATATATATATATATATATATATATACACTCCTGGAAATGGAAAAAAGAACACATTGACACCGGTGTGTCAGACCCACCATACTTGCTCCGGACACTGCGAGAGGGCTGTACAAGCAATGATCACACGCACGGCACAGCGGACACACCAGGAACCGCGGTGTTGGCCGTCGAATGGCGCTAGCTGCGCAGCATTTGTGCACCGCCGCCGTCAGTGTCAGCCAGTTTGCCGTGGCATACGGAGCTCCATCGCAGTCTTTAACACTGGTAGCATGCCGCGACAGCGTGGGCGTGAACCGTATGTGCAGTTGACGGACTTTGAGCGAGGGCGTATAGTGGGCATGCGGGAGGCCGGGTGGACGTACCGCCGAATTGCTCAACACGTGGGGCGTGAGGTCTCCACAGTACATCGATGTTGTCGCCAGTGGTCGGCGGAAGGTGCACGTGCCCGTCGACCTGGGACCGGACCGCAGCGACGCACGAATGCACGCCAAGACCGTAGGATCCTACGCAGTGCCGTAGGGGACCGCACCGCCACTTCCCAGCAAATTAGGGACACTGTTGCTCCTGGGGTATCGGCGAGGACCATTCGCAACCGTCTCCATGAAGCTGGGCTACGGTCCCGCACACCGTTAGGCCGTCTTCCGCTCACGCCCCAACATCGTGCAGCCCGCCTCCAGTGGTGTGGCGACAGGCGTGAATGGAGGGACGAATGGAGACGTGTCGTCTTCAGCGATGAGAGTCGCTTCTGCCTTGGTGCCAATGATGGTCGTATGCGTGTTTGGCGCCGTGCAGGTGAGCGCCACAATCAGGACTGCATACGACCGAGGCACACAGGGCCAACACCCGGCATCATGGTGTGGGGAGCGATCTCCTACACTGGCCGTACACCGCTGGTGATCGTCGAGGGGACACTGAATAGTGCACGGTACATCCAAACCGTCATCGAACCCATCGTTCTACCATTCCTAGACCGGCAAGGGACCTTGCTGTTCCAACAGGACAATGCACGTCCGCATGTATCCCGTGCCACCCAACGTGTTCTAGAAGGTGTAAGTCAACTACCCTGGCCAGCAAGATCTCCGGATCTGTCCCCCATTGAGCATGTTTGGGACTGCATGAAGCGTCGTCTCACGCGGTCTGCACGTCCAGCACGAACGCTGGTCCAACTGAGGCGCCAGGTGGAAATGGCATGGCAAGCCGTTCCACAGGAATACATCCAGCATCTCTACGATCGTCTCCATGGGAGAATACCAGCCTGCATTGCTGCGAAAGGTGGATATACACTGTACTAGTGCCGACATTGTGCATGCTCTGTTGCCTGTGTCTATGTGCCTGTGGTTCTGTCAGTGTGATCATGTGATGTATCTGACCCCAGGAATGTGTCAATAAAGTTTCCCCTTCCTGGGACAACGAATTCACGGTGTTCTTATTTCAATTTCCAGGAGTATATATATATATATATATATATATATATATATATATATATATATATATATATATATGTGTGTGTGTGTGTGTGTGTGTGTGTGTGTGTGTGTGTCCTTCCTGTCACTTGTAAGTTGCTGCTAAACGTTCACTGAAATGCTATGATGTTGTTCAGTTATTTGGAGTGCTTGGTAGGATCAGGACCAAGACAACGATTTATAGAACGTATAACTCACATTGATGGAAATTATTTAACTAAACAGGAGAACAAACTTTTCTTAACTGCTGCAAGATACAGTATTTTCAGTAGTTACCAAGAGCTGCAGTAAAAGCTACATCAAATCAGTGTCGCTTTAAGAGTTTAATACGTGCTTCTCTTGTTGTTTTGCTCGTGAATTACTGTTTTTCACTGCAGAATGATATTAATAAGCAGAAGATAAGAGACCAATAGCCATTTATACTATGTGGTTTAAATTTCTGTTCGCACACCAACATATACCAGAAAGACTGTTGTAATGAACAGAGAAACATACATAGAAAAAACTTAAGACTTCTTCCAAGCAAACAACATAACAGAGATACCTAAAGACACAACAGCCAGAATACAAAAAGAGACTAAACACATTTCATGTAGCATACTCTTCCTACTCACCAACCAAGAAGCAAGAAACTTTGCAGCATCGAGACCACAATCACCTTGCCTTAGATCACAACCAAAGATACACAAAAATGGGACTCCCATCAGGCCCGCAGTGAACTGTAGGTACAGGCCAACATTAAAACTCAACAAAATGTTCTTAAACATTTTCGAAGAAGCATATACCTTCAGTAATAAGCGAACACTTAGAAACACAGCAGAATTTACACAAAATGTCACAAACATAGAAGTTCCTGACAGACCCACAGTTGTATCATCTAGCATACAAAACCTTCACTGCTCTGTGTCAGTAGATCTCACACTACAGATAAATAATGCCACACACAAAAACACAAAAAAATCGCTTCAACTCATATTACTGAACTAATGAATCTGCTCGAATTCACACTCTCACACAACTATTTCAAATTTAACAATAAAATCTACAAACAAACAGATGGCCTGGCCATGGCCTCAAACTTTTCTGGATTGTTAACTGAAATATTTGTAAGTAATTTAGAAGACAAACTCCTGAATTCAAATCACCACCTCCTCAAAAATATAATCTAATACTACAGATATGTAGATGATACCATCATCTTAGTCACTGGCCAAAAGATGACATCAACGAGTTGAACCAGTTATTCAACAATACCCACGTAAACATAAAATTCACACGATTATTATGAATAAATCCAGCTACACTGTTATGTAAATTGCTTATATGCTACCTAATTCGCGATGAGCCCATTTCAGCAAATTGTCATCCTCGCGTGCTCTGTAAATACATAAATAAAGTAGTCTTAATATAATGGTCTCCTAACCATGATTTGAAAAGCTATAATATATCATTAGTTGTTTTATTTTACATGTAACTTCGTTGCTGTCATGTCCTGTCTGTTTTAGAATTATTACTTTCTCCCAGGTGTACACTGGAGTTGCATGTCGGATATTAGTTGTTTTCCATATATGCTATTTTTCTGACAGGTTGGATGACAGTGGGTCAGCGATATTACATATTTACATAGTTACCATTATAAATAAATTATGCGTGAAATCCACTTCTTTATTATTATTATTTTATAGGTTCGTTTCTAATTATGTTTTTGCTTTAGTTTTAAGATTTTTATTGTACATTTTTTAATTTTTTCGTAATAATTGTTGTTGTCTATGATTTATGTTGATGTTCTATTTCTGTTTTATAGTACTCATGTTGTTATCGCTGTTACTATGGATATGTGTTGTTTAGAGTCTCTTATTTTATTATTTTACCCGTTTTCCCGATTTATAATGTGAATAAAATTTTCTATATACTTTTTATGCTTTAGGTCGGTTTGTTCGTTCAACAGATTTGTTGGGTTTCTGCATGCATGTGAATATATCTCTATTCCCTCAAGGATGTTCATGATTGTTCCCTTCTGCGTGATATGGAGGATTTCTAGTGCCTCTAGGAAAATAAAAATGCCAAATAAAGCTAAAACAAAAACATAATTAGTAACAAACCTATATAATAACCTGTCAGAAAAATAGCATATATGGAAAACAAGTAATATCCGACATACAACTCCAGTGTACACCTGGGAGAAAGTAATAATTCTAAAACAGACAGGACATGACAGCAACGATGTTACATGTAAAACAAAACAACTAATGATACATTGTAGCTTTTCAAATCATAGTTAGAAGACCATTATATTAAGACCATACTATTTATGTATTTATAGAGCACCTGACAATGGCAATTTGCCGAAATGGGCTCATCGCGAATTAAGTAAAATATAAGCATTTTACATAGCAGCGTAGCTCGATTTATTCATAATAATCATGTCATTAAAAGACGTATTTTGCACTGCAGGCCCCAAAGATCAAAAGTTATAAAATTCACAGTTGACCACAAAGCAGGTAGCAGTACAAATTTTTTAGACCTTACCATTAGAATAGAGACTAACAGATTTCAGTCTGAAATTTATTGGAAGCCTACCACAACACATACTACAATCCACAGCTCCTTCTGTCACCCCACGGATCACAAAATGGCAGTATTCTGGTACATGATCAATAGAGCTGTCCAACGACCATTCTCTTAAGATAAATGTCAACAATAGATTGAAATAATTAAGGAAACAGCTATTGCAATTGGCAACAGCTCCATAGTAGACACCTTAAAACACTCAAAAGCGTCAAAGGAATCAAATCGCAAAAAGAAGAAAACAACATCTTCCATACAGTTCCATTTGTAGTTAATATTTCATGTCAGATTGCCAATGTCTTCAAATGAAAGGTATAGACATATCCTGTACCTCAGACAACAATATGAACAGAAGTTACCTCAGAACAGCAACACACAAAACCCACGTCATCACAAAGTTGTGTACAGAACTGAATGTTTGGGCTGTGACAGCTTATACATTGTTCAGACAGGTGGTTCATTTGAGGTAGTAGTACTAAAAAACAAAAAATTCCACACGACAGGACTAGCCACCCACCTGCATGAAACAAAACACCATGTTAACATCACAAGTAGCAGCATCCTACACATCCAACCTAAAGGCAAAAAACTAGACATCCTAGAAATACTCCAAATATAAGAACACCAAACAAAACAACCTGAATTCATCTTAAATGACAATATTTACAATCGTATCATCTTTGTTCTTAGCAACAACTGCCTACGTTATTAAATTTGCAACACACACACACACACACACACACACACACACACACACACACACACACACATTAATATTTACCATACATATTCTGTTATGTTACCATGACATTCCCCAAATGTAGAAGGGATTGACCTCATTTTCAAATATACCCTCACACCAGCAGCTTGTACTTCCTGTCACCTTGAAACTATATGTACATCAACCAATGGCACAAACTGTACATCTATCTGCACATTTTAAAGCATTAACCAATGTGTTACCCCAACATGTAATCAGTTACTACATGTGACAGATATAATCGTAAGAACCCACTACTTTGGAAAGTTTGCTCTCATCCAATCACTCCTTCCACCCTCTCTTTGCCTCTCTCTTTCTCTTTCTCTTCCTCTCCCTCTGCCTCCAGCCTTTCATTCCTATCTGTGAATCCTAACTGAATTAGTTATTTATGTGTAATTTTAACATTGTAGCCAATGTAACTATTGTAATTAAAGTTTGCAACATGTCACCTGATTTTATAACAACACTTAAAAACAAAGATCCCCAAAAATCCTTTAAAAATTATTTTCTAATAATATTGTTATGCTATATATCTCTTGTACCTCGTGATAATGTTTCTCTTTTGCTATATGATACTTACACACAGTAGTTTATAGATGCCATATTTGTTTACAAAATATGGCAGTATGGAAGTGATATAATACGACAGTAAAAGGAACCTGTGTCCACTGGAGGTACTCTGTTTCTCTTATTTTATTTTTACCGTTAGATACACGTTTCGTTTTTGGTCAAAAACTTCCAAAACCATGTTCTGAAATAGTATTTTGTTCCTCCCCTAGACAGCGCCAGAAGTTCCTCCAAAAATCTTAACACAACACACACATATGTCATATGAACAAACGTAAATCCACCTGCTGATGGAGGTTTAAACCTCTGAAACGCGTCGTGAAGATAAATAAACAGTGACTGGTAACAGTAAACTTGTTTCATTTGTCTAAGTACCTAATAAATACCTTGAAGGACTTCATTTTGCTAGATTTAGGGTAATTAAGTTCGGAGAAGCCTTTAATTTAAGATGTCATACACCGAAATCTGAATTTGTTTACTCCCCTCCAAAAACATCGTGAACATCTTTAGCTCGGTTTTCGATTAAATTTATGTGGCATCCTAACGGTGTTCGAGTTCACCTCAAATATGTCGAATGAGGTTATGATAGGTACGTTGAACAAATAAGTTAACCAAATGCGCCAATTTTTTTTTTAAATCCCGATGCAGTGATACTGGTAGTTTGGACAGCAGCATTATCATGATGATGCATTCCTTTCACACTGTATCTTTTCATGAGCACAAGCTCTCATTTTGCTACCAACGAAACTTAAAACGAATGATACCAACCCCAGACTGCAACACCTCCACAAAATGCTAATGCCATCACAACATTCTCAAGTAAATATCAAAGAAAATGTCGTTCGCCAGTATCAGCTTTGTAAAGACACGCCCACCTAAATCCCACATTGTCGTCCCAACATAAAATCCCATACTGCTGCTTGAAAAGACCAATGTAGCGTTGTTTTTACGAATCGAAGCAAGTCAGTACATTCGCTCTGTGTTCAGTAGTTTCCTGGTAGAACGAAAAAGTACTTTAAATACTGTTCTGCAAAACTTAAAAAACATGAAATAAAAGCAACTGCTGATTTATCCCCCTGTTGCCTGCCTTCGCCAATAGATTGCTGTACTTGTAAATGTTCGAAGTTTGAGTGCTATAACATAGTTTAAGACACAAATAGACTCAAATTAATTATTTACCATAGCAATGATGCGTCTCAAAAGTTAGAATGTTCTTTACATCTCTAAAATGTCTCCATTAATGCATCAAAAAGCAAAAGATACAGTATTTTTTTTTTCCCCAGCCCCCCCCCCCCCCCACATCCCCCCCCCCCCCCCACACACACACAGTTGTTGTCTAGAATATGATTATGAACTTTAAAGTGTGGTAATTCCATATCTAAATAAACAAGTGCGATTTAAGAAACATAAGAAACTTTACACTGAACGTTATCCCTAAAAGATCTAAGATAACCTTACCAGGCTCAAATACTAGGTAAACACACAACGAAATAGGCATTCTGACTGTAATTTTCAGGTCTAATCTTGGTGTAACTCGTTCAAATTACATATTTAAATATTACAATGCTATCTAAATACGTAAAGGTGTTCAGTATGAATCTGCGTACCGAACGTTTCATCCTCAATTTAGGTTGGGCGCAGGTAATATATAACTAGAAAATATAATCGATGATATCGACTGGCAATTATTACATATGATTAACCCTAGTCGATGTTAAGTACAAAACGAACTGCTGCAATCGGAACTATGGTTACTGTGCTTCTAAAACGTTTACGATTCGTGACATTTTGAACGCCCAGGCAAGCGGCAACGTTTTTGTGTCCAGTACACCTGCAATTTTCGGGCTATGTCGGGCATTTGCGCCAGCAAATTTCCGCTGCAGGTCGCTCCCGCTCTGGATAATCAGGTAGACAGGAATAGGCAGGACGAGTGACTGCACTCACAGTTTGTTTCAAACGATTGTGCGCCCGGATGATGTCCTTTTTTCCTAATCTCCGCAAATCCCCTACAGAGCTCGATATTAATGGCAGTTGATAAAGCCGTTTATTGAGTAATAGAGCTGCGAAGTTCAAGTAAGACTTTGAAAGAGACTGCACAGCACTTCCTATTATGACGGTGTCCTGCGTCTGTGATTTTACATATTAGGGTATGTTTAAAATATACCGGTGATTTAAAGCCTGCTATCTTCTAATGAATCGTAAAGAGCGTAAGTTCAAGGCAGGAAGTATCTGTACATATGAGATGATATACACTGACGAAAAAAAAAATCGTAACATCAAGAAGGATTTGCGACATAAACGAAAGTTGGTAGGCGTGCTACTACATCTGAATGATGATTTTGTTCCAATTTAGTACCAGTCGTATAAGAGTGGCGCTAGTAGAGCCACTATGAGGATGATGCAAATCAGGTTCGCTTTTAATACAGGCTGTAACGGTCGCAATCTTTTGTCACCATTGAGATAGGACGTGGTGAGTTTTTGTTAGTGAAGAATGCCTTTAAGGTGACAAAGGCGCCATTATCAGCACCACACTGAGTTTCAACGAGCTCGCGTAATAGGGCTACCAGAAGCTGGATTTTTATTCTGCGATATTACAGAAAAACTTGGCAGGAATGTAGCCGTTGCACATCATTGCTGGCAACGGTAGCCACGAGAACGCACGGTCGCAAGAAGACCGGGTTCCGGACGGCCACGTGCCACTACCGAGAGGAAAGTCCATCGCGTTTGGTGTAGGTCTGGCGCATCGTACTGCATCTGCAACACCAATTTTAGCAGTACAAATTTTCGTTGTGTCACTACAGTGACACAACAAAGTGTTACAACAAAGTGTTACAAATCGGTTACTTCAAGGAGAGCTCCGAACCACAAGCCCTGTTGCTTACATTTCACTGACCCCAAATCACCGCCACTTGCGACTTCACTGGTGTCAAGCGAGAGCTCATTGGTGGGCAGAGTGGAGGTCCGTTGTGTTTTCCGATGAAAGCTACTTCTACCTCGCTGCCAGTGAGGAACATACGTCGGTTAGAAAGAGGCCAGGTGAGGGCCTGCAACCAACTTCCCTGTGTGATAGACACAATGAATCTATACCTGGAGTTACAGTGGGTTGCTATTTAGTGTAACAGCAAGATCATTCTCGTGGTTATCTCATGCACCCTGACTGCAAATCTGTACATCAATCTGATGATTCGACCTGTTATGCTTCCATTAATGAACAGCATTCCGGGTGGTGTTTTCCAACACGATAACGCTCGCCAGCATACCACTGTTGTAACCCAACAAGCTCTGCAGAGTGTCGACATACTGCCTTGGCCTGCTCGATCACCAGATCTGTCTACAGTCGAGCACCATGGGACATCATCTGAAGGCAACTCTAACCTCATCCAAAACAACATTTCCCGTTCCTGTACTGACGGACCAAGTCCAACAGGCATGGAACTGCATCCCACAAACTGACATGTCGCAGTTGTACAACATAATGTATGCACGTTTGCATGCTTGCATTCAACATTCTGGCAGTTAGACCGGTTATTACTGTACCAGCATTTCACATTTGCAATGGCTTAACTCGCGTTTACATTAACTTGTGATCTTGCAATGTTAATCGCTTAAATATGTTACCTAGACAAATCTGTTCA
The DNA here is from genome assembly GCF_023864275.1 of Schistocerca cancellata. Taxonomy (NCBI): domain Eukaryota; kingdom Metazoa; phylum Arthropoda; class Insecta; order Orthoptera; family Acrididae; genus Schistocerca; species Schistocerca cancellata. The sequence continues at coordinate 373,022,965 of NC_064629.1, forward strand.
TAACATCTCATTACTCTACATAGATTATTTAGTGGTGTGGCGACTATTTTCGATGGGCGTTGTTTGCTTTGTGTTGGTGCTTTAACGAATTTTTGTGTTTCTCGATGAACATTCACTTTTAGGTGCCGGTGACAGCACAGTGCATTAGCTATATTACAGTTGATAGCAAAACATAACCGTAGACTCTTCATAACGAAACCAGAAAACCACACGGGGTGTATCATTCGCTGGCGACGAAACACTAAGTGGTGATGAGATGGTTTTTAGAATAGAAACTGGCCAGATACAGTGCCAACTGCGCAAATACCAAATGAATTTTCCAAGATCGTAGGATCCTACGCAGTGCCGTAGGGGACCGCACCGCCACTACCCAGCAAATTAGGGACACTGTTGCTCCTGGGGTATCGGCGAGGACCATTCGCAACCGTCTCCATGAAACTGGGCTACGGTCCCGCACACCGTTAGGCCGTCTTCCGCTCACGTCCCAACATCGTGCAGCCCGCCTCCAGTGGTGTCGCGACAGGCGTGAATGGAGGGACGAATGGAGACGTGTCGTCTTCAGCGATGAGAGTCGCTTCTGCCTTGGTGCCAATGATGGTCGTATGCGTGTTTGGCGCCGTGCAGGTGAGCGCCACAATCAGGACTGCATACGACCGAGGCACACAGGGCCAACACCCGGCATCATGGTGTGGGGAGCGATCTCCTACACTGGCCGTACGCCACTGGTGATCGTCGAGGGGACACTGAATAGTGCACGGTACATCCAAACCGTCATCGAACCCATCGTTCTACCATTCCTAGACCGGCAAGGGAACTTGCTGTTCCAACAGGACAATGCACGTCCGCATGTATCCCGTGCCACCCAACGTGCTCTAGAAGGTGTAAGTTAACTACCCTGGCCAGCAAGATCTCCGGATCTGTCCCCCATTGAGCATGTTTGGGACTGGATGAAGCGTCGTCTCACGCGGTCTGCACGTCCAGCACGAACGCTGGTCCAGCTGAGGCGCCAGGTGGAAATGGCATGGCAAGCCGTTCCACAGGACTACATCCAGCATCTCTAAGATCGTCTCCATGGGAGAATAGCAGCCTGCATTGCTGCGAAAGGTGGATATACACTGTACTAGTGCCGACATTGTGCATGCTCTGTTGCCTGTGTCTATGTGCCTGTGGTTCTGTCAGTGTGATCATGTGATGTATCTGACCCCAAGAATGTGTCAATAAAGTTTCCCCTTCCTGGGACAATGAATTCACGGTGTTCTTATTTCAATTTCCAGGAGTGTAGATACTCCATCAGTCAACTTACGGTGGATACCCTGTACCACTACTAGTCATTTCCGTTCCTATTCCACTTGCAAATACAGCGAGGAAAAAACGACTATCTATATATCTCCGTATGACCCTTAGTTCCTTGCATCTTATCTTCCTGTTCCTCACGTTCCACTTGCAAATACAGCGAGGAAAAAACGACTATCTATATATCTCCGTATGACCCTTAGTTCCTTGCATCTTATCTTCCTGTTCCTCACGTTCCACTTGCAAATACAGCGAGGAAAAAACGACTATCTATATATCTCCGTATGACCCTTAGTTCCTTGCATCTTATATTCCTGTTCCTCACGTTCCACTTGCAAATACAGCGAGGAAAAAACGACTATCTATATATCTCCGTATGACCCTTAGTTCCTTGCATCTTATCTTCCTGTTCCTCACGAGAAATTTACGTTGGTGGTTGGCGTTGGATATCCTGTGACATTTTCTGCTGTCGCGTACCGGATTCATTGAGGTTGCCCTCTTTCTAGGGTCTCCTACCTCAATCAGTAAAACCGGAACTCTTATAGGATCGTTTCGTCGTCCGTCTGTCTGTCCGAATGTTATGAACTCGTATTTCTCGCAAACGGGTAGAGGTATCAGTTTGAAATTTATGTCACATGCTGAGGTCTATGGTCCATTCGCTACGTCAAAAATTTAAATTTATAAGTCAATGTAATCACAGACATGTCCATATATGTCACACATTTCGATACTCGCAAACTCACTCATCCAAACGTATAACACCAGGAAACCGAGAGATCACGGGATCGAATGTCGGTCAGACTACGGATTTTTCAGTCTTCGTTTTAACCTAGCCTTCGCTTCTCATCGATGTGAGGAGTCTCCAGAAACAACACGTGTTTCGGATTGCACATTAAAATTTGAGTCTGCTTTCCTCCGTTGGATAACTGGGGTAAGTTTGGGACACGCAAGTCGCCGAAGTGGCGTCCAACAGAAAGACTTGCACCACGGCTCTGAGCCACACGAAATTTCATTACTATCTGTTTACATAATTAAATTGGTACCAAACCGCTGGAGCGGGAGTCCTATTCGCATGTGGCCGTCTTCTTTTATTTTTAATCGATAATAATTCCATTTGATGTGCTGGGTCCTACGGCCAACGAGATTCGACAAGCTGCAAATACAATGTCTACGATTCGTAGAGCCAGTTATCGGACTATATTGCCGAGTCAGCTGGAAAATTAATAAGGCCATGGACTAACATTTGGGAGGATGGTGGTTCACTCAGATTAAGGTTTTCTGGGTTTTTCCAGTCAGTTCCCTTTCCCAATCAAAACTCACGTTTTCTCAATAGACCTCACAGCCGACTGGACTTGCACCACAGTAATCCTTCCTTTGGATTAAATTCTACAAGAGTAAGGCATAATGCAAATTTCACGGCCATCGTAAACTTCACTACGGACTCATTTAGATTAGGACTCGTCTTCTCGTCTTCAGATAGCTCGTCTTCATGAATGGTGAAATCTCGCTCAGCAGTTCAACAAAAATCTTACAAAATTCACTTCGCCCAAAATGTTAAGCAATATTGTTCCCTATTAGGCAAAGTAAGGTGCTGATGTGACATAAATATACATACATATCAGGAAGGTACACTTATATTCACGACCTTAAGGGGTACTTTTACTGCTAACAGTTCAACTTACGACAAGCAAATTAATGTACCTGGTCAGTTACTACTACCACAACCGACGACAATGCCACGTTGGTAACTCTGGTTCCCACCAGATCACCGAAATTAAGCAACGTTGGGTCTGGCTAGTTCTTTGATGGGAAACCATCCACGGAATGTAGGGTGCCTCTGGCTTTCAGGACACCCAAGGTGCCGAAGTGGCGTCCAATTGAAAGACTAGCGCCGGGTTGTTGTTCCACATGACATGTATTTATTTACGGCTACTGCTGCTATAACTTAAAACATAAAATAAGTTTAGTAATTACCTGTTGGAATTTCCCTCATTTATTAGTTAGAGATCAGGACTACTTCAATGGTGAGCTAATTTGAAACACTGAACAATTGTACCCCTCCAACTGCCTCATAATTCCTAAATTTACGTCTGCTTTCAGTTTATTACGAACTGCTCCACGTTAGTTTTTATTCTGATATCTTTCTTGTGTACCATTGTGTGTCTGTTAGTATCAAGAATGCCAATATTAAGAGATGTTAATTTCAGAAGTACCTAGTTCGCTGAAGGCAGACACAATGTCAGCCGAATTTTAAACCGGAAAGATGCAGCTAAAAAAACTCTACACAATTTCCAGCCACTATTGATACTTTCAGATATCGTATATCTAACAAGCACATCACATCTTTAAATTATAAATCAGTTTGTCGAATTTATCGGTGCAAAATACAATTGCCACATGATGTGCGAAAGATGGGATGAGCTCTCTACAGTATCTTCTACATCAGATACGAGCAACGAAGGTGCGTAGTGAGAGCGTGAACCAACGGAAGTAGCGTGTGGAAGCTAAGGAGGTGAGCATCGACCCCGCCGCAAGCTCAAATCGAATGGGGCAAGCCGGGCGCCGCAGCAGTCGCGCACCACACACCAAGAAAAACCTACAGCGTGCCAACTTTCTTTTTTATCTATATATAAAATTTGAACTGAGATCGCATCTCATAGAATTATGTCACTAGTGGTTTAAAGTATCGAAGCAGTTATTGCGAAAGTTGTAAGTTGAAATTTCGTCCAGCGTAATTCAACTTCTAAGCCCCACATTCATGCACTGTGTTCATATAAATATAGTTTGCCGCAAGCGATGCTTCTCGCCAACTTCTCGACATCCTTTGTGGGCTGAGCGCGAATGGCTCACACTGTAACGCTTTCTTATCGCTCACTGCATCAGTAGCTTCAGTAGCTTGATGTTGCCTGGATGCGATAATGAATTGGTGAGCATGTCGTTACCCAGCCAGAAGTGATTTGGTGTCTCAAAAGAAAACCAAAATCTAGATAGCCGAACAGAAATACGAAATCCGCCTACCACGAATACGTACGCTATGTGATCAAAAGTATCCGGACACCCCCAAAAACATACGTTTTTCATATTAGGTGCATTGTGCTGCCACCTACTGCCACGTACTCCATACCAGCGACCTCACTGTTCATTAGACATCGTGAGAGAGCAGAATGGGGCGCTCCTCGGAACTCACGGGTTTCGAACGTGGTCAGGTGATTGGATGTCACTTGTGTCATACGTCTGTATGCGAGACTTCCACACTCCTAAACAATCCCTAGGTCCCCTGTTTCCGATGTGATAGTGAAGTGGAAACGTGAAGGGGCATGTACAGCACAAATGAGTATAGGCCGACCTCGTCTGTAGACTGACAGACACCTCCGACTGTTGAAGAGGGTCGTAATGGGTAATAGACAGACATCCATCCAGACCATCACACAGGAATTTCAAACTGCATTAGGATCCACTGCAAGTACTATGACAGTTAGGCGTGAGGTGCGAAAACTAGAATTTCATGGCCGAGCGGCTGCTCATAAGCAACACATCACGCCAGCAAATGCCAAACGACGCCTCGATTGCTGTAAGGAGCGTAAACATTGGACGATTGAACAGTAGAAAAACGTTGTGTAGAGCGATGAATTACGTTACACAATGTGGCGATCCCATGGCAGGGTATGGGTATGGCAAATGGCCGGTGAACGTCATACGCAGCGCGTGAATTACCAACAGTAAAATTCGGAGGCGGTGGTGTTAGAGTGTGGTAGTGCTTTTCCTGGAGGGGCTTGCACCCCTTGTTGTTTTGCATGGCACTATCACAGCACAGGCCTACATTGATGTTTTTAGCACCTTCTTGCTTCCCACTTTTGAAGAGCAATTCTTGGAAGGCGATTGCATCTTTCAACACGAGCGAGTACCTGCTCATAATGCACGGCCTGTGGCGAATTGGTTACACGACGATAACATCCCTGTAATGGAGTGGTCCGCACAGAGTCCTGACCTGACTCCTCCAGAACACCTTTGGGATGTATTGGAACGCCAACTTCTTGCCAGGCCTCACCGACCGACATCGATACCTCTCCTCACTGCAGCACTCCGTGAAGAATGGGCTGCCATTCCCAAGAAGCCTTCCTGCACCTGACTGAACGTATGCCTGCGAGAGTGGAAGCTGTCATCAAGACTTAGGATGGGCCAACACCATATTGAATTCCAGCATTACCACTGGAGGGCGCCACGAACTTTTGAGTCATTTTTAGCCAGGTGTTCGGATACTTTTGATCACATAGTGTATCTAGTCCTGACCGCTTCGCCACATCGCTGCGTGCCCCTGTTGAGAATGAGGTGGAGGTCGCGAGATCGAGTTCCACTTCTAGCGTGGATGTGGAATTAACCTGAGCGAGTTCCACTTCTAGCGTGGATGTGGAATAAACCTCTACTGTGTGTTTCCTCCAAGTACATTAAAATGTACGGGGGGTGGACAACCATACAGAAGCACCGCGAGGAATGCATTCTTAAACTTAAATACAGATGCTGGCTAAGGCTGCAGGTTGTGCTGTTGCATTTGACCACGAACGGCACCTGTGCAATGTCCTCAATACTTTCCAAGTGCCAGTTGTGGCCAGAATAGTGTTCCATGTAGTTGTGAATGCATTATTTCAGAGCTCAGTGCCATCGGAAGTACACAGTTTCTAGGTGCTCTTATGGTGGGTGCTTCCGCAACCGAAGTGTTTGGTGTTTCAAGAGACACTGTATCGAAGATTTTTACCGCATTCAGGAAAAGCGGAAAAGTATCAACGAATAAGGCACAAACCGGACGAAAGTGTACGTTTAGTAATGGAGGCGGACGCTCATTGAAGAGGACTGTAACGACGGCAGATGCAAAAGTCACTGCAGAGCTAAATGTCGCACTCGCTAATCCTGTCAGCATCTAAAACAGCACGAGGGAACTTCCATAAACAGGGAAATGCAGAACGATCTGTAATTTCAAAACCACTAATCACCGATGAAAATACCCGTAACACGAAAACATGGTGCTGAAGGCGTAAAACCTGGATTATGGAGCAATGGGAGTTAGCCATTTGTTCGGGTGAATCTTGTTGCACACTGTTTCCAGCTTGTGGCAGAGTTTATGTCCCAAGAGCGAAATATGCCGACGGTTCTGTGGTTATTTGGGCAGCCATATAGCAGTATTCCATGGAATTCAGTGTTACTTTGCAAGGTCGCATTACTGCCATGGGTTATCACACCATTTTGGTTGATCTGGCCCATACCATGGTATAATGTTTGTTCCTTAATGGTGATGCTGTGTTCAAAGACGACAGGGCCCAGATCACACAGCTTGCATTGTCCAGGACTCGCTTAGTGAGCACGACAATGAACTGTCGCATCAACCCTGGCTACCACAATCACCAGATCTCAATATTATTGAGCCTTCGTGGTATACTGTACTTTGGAGAGAAGGAAGCATGATCGCTATCCACCTCCATAATCGTCATCTGAACTTACCACTTTTTCTTTTTAGGAAGAACGGTATAAGATTTCCTTGAAATCCATATAGGTTCTGTATTTATCCATTCCGAGAGGACTGGAAGGTGTTTTGAATGCCAAGAGTTTCCTACACCGTATTAGGTATGGTAATGGGTTTTGCCTTTAGTGTTTCCGTACTTTTGTCCACGCTCTGTGTCGTGCCCTCGCCAACGGACGTAACCAGAGCTGGTGCGATGAGACAGTTTCCGACTGGCGACACAGGCGGCGCTTTGAAGTTCGCCGCAAACCACAAGCGCGGCCCAATCAGCAGTCTACGCGCCGCCGCCAGTGAGATGGACTTCCGCGTTGTGGTGAACGGCGGCCACAGGTAGCAATGCGGCGTTCGTATTCAGCACTGGCGTACGACAGTTGCAGTATGGCGTTCCTGGGTTGCAGTTGTAGCTACAGTTCATAGCGGAGATCAGCTTGCGAGATTTAGTGGACAAGTGGAGTCGCTTGCAGCCTTCACATAGAGACAACAGTTTACTACAGTGATTGACACTGTAGCGCCCGGGAGGACATAATGAAAAAATGGCTCTGAGCACTATGGGACTTAGCATCTAAGGTCATCAGTCCCCTAGAACTTAGAACTACTTAAACCTAACTAACCTAAGAACATCACACACATCCATGCCCGAGGCAGGATTCGAACCTGCGACCGTAGCGGCTGCGCGGTTCCAGACTGAAGCGCCTAGAACCGCTCGGCCACACCGGCCGGGTTGGACATAATGACCTTGACATTGTATTCGGTAACGCACGCCTTGACAGGCCACTGCTTAGTTTTATCTGTCCGCAAGCACAACTTTACAACTTTAATTTAGTATCACAACACAATGAAGTGTATATTTGTGTGCCACTAATTTGTTTGCACTGTCACAGTTACTCCCTCCACCTCGAAACACCGAAACCTAACATGACGAGTCCGAGTGTTTCTACCCAGACGACAATACACTGAGATATGAATTAAACTGATTTGTCTCCTGAATACATTGAAACGCAGTTATTATAATCAATTGCATTAAAACCTTAGATGTCCAAGGATGGATGTATGGAGATTGCAATTTACCTTAGCTCTGTGTGTCCCACACTCAAATTTTTTGCTGAAAAATATTACAGACTGTCAATAGGACATGGACACCCGAGGTTGTAAACAATGTAAGTACAGCTACCAATATTAATACAAGAATACACAATTCTCTGTGTGTAGTTCAACCACAAACATGTATTGTATTCAGTTACCTCCTGTTTAAGCACGCAAATCTATGTGATGAAAAATGTTCTGGGACCGCAGTGCTAATGAAGAAGATTTTTATGCTATGTAAGATACAAGTAATATGCCTCGTGTCCAAAAACGTAAGCTTATTACCGACTAGGGCAGACAGGTAATTTTGCAGATTACGGCCTCGGAATATTAAAAAGTGGCACACCAATGCTGTATATTTCCTGCAAATAAATATGAACGTACTTCAAACAATACAGGAGGATAAAAATTCAACTTATATGCCTAGTAAATACACTGAAGTACCGTTAACAGAATTCATTGGATGAGAAACTCACAACGTTTAATTTCATGTCTGCAGAACACCATTATGTCGACAAAGAGACCAAAGTAGAACCAAATATCGACCTGTAATCCACATACGGCTGCAATAAAAATTAATTCCCTCGTAAGTAGTGTTTTTGTGGTAGTATACTGCCCTTGCTTACTCAGAATGAAGAGGAATCATCATTCTTTGATATAAGAAACTTATCAAAAGAACTACTAGTGTTCGTATAATAATTTTAATTCATGTTACACCAATTTTTTATGCAAACGTGCTACAACTGCATCGACGTGGTTTAGATACCGTTTACAACATTCAACAGAGGGGTCTTTTCCGTATGAGAAAATGTTTTACTTCTAATCACATTTCCTACAAGAAAATTGTGTTTATCACTCTCACATTGTGACAAGGCTTCTCTGTGCTCAGCGACAGAGTTTTATCGGGTGCCTCCGGTTTGACGAACATAACACGGCACTAGGGATTAATGTTTCACTCTCGTCATTTCAAACATCCGCCTCTGTATCTGATGCATACTTGTGCTGTGGCGACTAGCTCGAAGGTAGCTGGTTCAGAAGCTTTTGGCGAACAAACTTTCGTAACCAGTATCTGTCCGTCAAGGGGCTGCATGTATGGTGATCAAGCTGTAATGCGGGCATTTACACAAACTGGCGAGTAGAGTTTTTACAACACTGCGAGAATTTGTTGGCATACAACGCGAAGCTACAAATGTTCTGTCTTAGCCTTTAAAAAAATTGTTAATGTTTGCGAGTCTGAATTTACTTACAATAATTTCTACCTCCCGACCAGTTTTTATCTTTCGACTATTTCTACTACAGATTATAAATGAATTTTAGTAAATCAGTTTATGTAAAGTTTGGTTAACCATCAAAGAAGCAACATCTAGGAAGGCAAGTGAAGTTCTCTCAAATTAACATTCATTTCCCTTAGTACAACAGGCCCTTGATACTTCGGCATTTTATTGGTCTGTCAGTGCTGGGTTATCAACGTCATTTTTAAAAGCCCGGTTTTTAAAAAAAGGATATAAGCAAAACTTATAGTTATATCGTAGAAAAACAAGTTACTGTTATTTATTAAGGGGGGACGTTGATGAAATTGATGAAAAATGTCAACTTTCGATTTATTTTTTATTTGTTAATAGAACTCACGGACAATAAGTTACCAAAGTTTTAAAGTTGAAATCGCATCCGAAGTGCCTGGAAATTAATTATACGTGTGAAGCAGCCTCCCTGCCACGCCCACGTTTTGAAGCAGCACTTCAATACCAACTCAGTGAACAACGATTCTGTGTATTACTTTCAACCAAACGTGTGCGGGATACATCTGGAAGGCCGTGATACATAGTCTTTGGTTTTATAGATCATCTTTGGCCGATCCTGCAATTCTCAAAAAGTGTATTCATGGCAAAACGCAAAATGCGAATGAGTCTCTAAATTCACTTATATGGAAACGATGCCCTAAAAACACATTTCCAGCTGCTACAGTTGTCAGAATTGCAACTTATGATGCAGTTATTGTATTTTATGATGGGAACGTCGGGAGGATGAAGGTATTAGAAAAATGGGCTTCAAAATGAGAAATTTTACTCAAGACATCCTGAGAAAAATAGATTTACAGCGCGTCTCTGCTGCTGAAAAGTCAGTTGAAGACCTGGTAAAGGAAAGAAGACAGACAACAAGAAACCAGAAGAGAAGCCTTGAAGGGAAAGACTAACCAGAGTACAAATGTGGTGCCTTCTGAAGAAGTGACATAAGGAAAAAAGTTCGATTGAAATTTAAATTGCGTTTCTTGAAAAGATTGTTTTTTAAAGTTTTTGTACCTTTTCCTCAGATTCTATGAGTGCTAGAATTATGAAATTTTGTACACATATTTCTGTAAATGTAATAAACGTTGTCTCAAGAGAAAATTTTGAAAACCTGATTGCAAGCTGAGATATGCGGTAAAGTGCTTGGAATTTTTCATGAATTTAGAACTGTACTTGAGGAATTATAATTAAAAATTATGAAAGTTCTCCTATTTGACCTATTCCAAAAACGTCATGAGAGAAGCTTACAACATATAAAGAGATGAAACAGATAGATTTTTGTAGAAATGTCTTGAATACTTTCTGAGAAAAAGGAACATTAAGAAGTGCATTACGCAGTACACAACTGTATCAGCATATTTTATTCGAGACGATCGATTTCGGTTTATGATCAGACCATCAACAGGTCCACTATACCAAACAAAAACAAGATATAACAAGTGGGTGAGATTAAAATTGCAGTTCTTACGGGAAAAAACATTAAATGCAGTACATCTCATATTAATGTAAAACAGTACCTTCAAAAACATATCAGTTCTGCATTTGATTAATTGGAATAATAATTATCAGATGTGTACCGTACCATCACTAATAGTAGCCGTATATACGTAACAAGTATGTCCATTGGACCTCATAGACTTTTGTGTGTAGTATCATCATGCATCAGAGTAGGTCAAAGGTTATACAATGGAGCCTTTAACGCATTCCAAAGATAAACCAACTGCTGAGTAGATGGATTGTCAGTACAACATAGATGCTAATATTATGTATTTTACAAGTACTAAATGTGCCCCTTCTACATTACATCATTAGTAATTCCATTACAAACTATTTGTATTTTAGGATTACTGTATAACATTAATGGAAACACAGACACACACACTTCAGTCTAAATAAAAATGAAAGTAGTACAGGTAGTAGTCATACAGATAACGTCAATATGACATGAAAAAAATTTGTTTTTAATCGACATTTCATGTCATGATCATATTGTCTGTATGACAACCACTTGCATTACTACAAGGTTTGTTTATACTGAAGTGTGTGTCTTTGTTTCCATTAATGTAGTACAATAACCATAAAATGCAAATGGTTCGTAACTGAATAACTAGTACTGTTACATAATAAATGCAGTAGTGCTTGTAATATGCGAAATGTTTGCCTCCATGTTGTGCTGACAATCGATGTAATCAGTAGCAGGTATATCTTCGCAATGCATTAAAGGCTCTATTGTATCATCTCTGACCTATTATGTTCACTGCATGATAATACTACACACAAACGTCTGCAAGGTTAAATGGACAAATATGATACGTATATACAGATATTAGTGATGGAACCATAGCCGGCCGGTTAGGCCGTGCGGTTAAAGGCGCTTCAGTCTGGAACCGCATGACCGCTCCGGTCACAGGTTCGAATCCTGCCTCGGGCATGGATGTGTGTGATGTCCTTAGTTTAGTTAGGTTTAAGTAGTTCTAAGTTCTAGGGGACTGATGACCTCAGCAGGTAAGTCCCATAGTGCTCAGAGCCATTTGAACCATTTTTTTTTTATGGAACCATATAGCCTGATAGCTGTTATTTCGCTAACACAAACGTATAGGTGAGATGTTTCTGAGAGTAACTTTTTTGCACTAATATGAGATATGATGCAGTTACTATATTTTCCCGTAACAGCTGTATAGTTCAATGTTACACACTTGTTATATGTTGTTTGTGTTTTTGTTTGGTACAGTAGTCCCGATGATGGACTGATCCAAGACCGAAGCCATCGTTTCTAATAAGATATACTGATACAGCTGTGTATTGTATAAAGTTGTTTTTAACCTTCATTAGAGCTGTACTTTTGGCGCAGTTGACTTGGAATTAGTCTCCTTAGGAACAGCACAGATGTCTGACGTTGACGGGGCAAGTAGTATGTCGGAGTGGTATCTACCACAGGTGATTTGGCTGGAAATTTTTTATGAACACTGTGGGGCACTGCAGAAATGCTTCTTGGTTCTTGCATTCAGCTTTTGTCAGAAAAAAATATTTTGTATGATCTCTAGATTCTTAACTTCAGAAACGTTGTATTCTTGGCTACACCCAGCAAAGTTTCCAATAATGTTTAAGGCTTCTGAAGACTCAGCGCAAGTGTGTGAGTTGTAGGCGTTTATTCTTCGTCGCTCTCAGTTTCTGGTGCCTCCTGTCGGTTGAAAAGACTATGCAATATCACATAGTCAACTCCTCTTCCATAGCGAAATTTCTGTCAATATCCATTCGTCAATCTCTTCTGCTCACTCACTCAGCTCATTAGTGGTTGCAGAATCCATCACTCGTACCATTTCAGAGCGATCAGTTGTCGACTCCTCATCAAATAAAAACACGGAAACATTTGTGATGCGTGACGGACTATCGACTGTCGGATTCGCGTGCATTAACACTGGAACAACACTGTGGGATTGTGGGTACCCTGCTTAGTGCTTAAATTTCTCTGCGCATGTGCAGTTTCAGCGGAGACGGTTGTCGCCAACTGTATCTTCACTGCTGTGAGAACTGTTGTGTTGACAAAACACTTATCATGCTTTGGTGCGTCCTTCGCGAGTGTTCTTAGCGCTGGGTCGTATAAAACCCCACAGTGTGGTTAACGTTACAGATTCATACTGGGATTTTTTCTTATGATAGCGCGAATAATGGCGTAAAGGTATGAGAGTATTCCAGAAAAAGACCTCGAAAGAGTTACGTTTGAAGATTTAGCATCTAGTCATACCGCTTCAACTGATACAGAGTTCAGTGAACTGGAAAGTGGTGAAGAAGATAATGTTCTCAGTGATCAAATAGGAAATGATGATTTTGCCACTGAATCAGCGGAGGAAGACGAAGTGATGTCTCAAACAAAAGTTAATTTTTAAAATAATGGACATAAATGGTATACTTCAACCTTCCACTCAAATAACATGGGCTGGGACTGTGTCCTGACTGTAAAGAAGATGAACTGTAAATTCTTTCAGAAGTGCAAGTCGAATGACATAACTAGCTAAACAGATTAATAATTATTATATGGCTATACTCAGTTAAAACTGTTGAGCTAAAAAGCCCTGGATTTTTAGTGCGTCAGTTTGGCTATAAATAAACCCTTTAGTTTCTCCTTTGTATTAATCATTTACTATTGTGAAAGATGTATTTACTCGTTTGAAGACAAAGCACACATATATGTAGACTTTTAAATTTGTCTCACTGGCGCGAGGCACACTGTGGTTCTGCATCAGAATAGTCTGTAATTCGTACAGAAGGGCCGAAGCTCGTTTGTTCCACTGAGTGTGCAGTCATGAAGGAATAACAGCATTAGTACCATACGTTCATAGCACATTTAAGTCCCTGACTGTCTGTAGGACATCATCTTTTGGACAAAGAGACTAAAGCAGAACCACCGAACCAGCTGAAACCAACTAAGGCTACAATAAAAAATAATATCTTCATAAAAAGCGTGTGGGTGGCAGCATACTGCTCTTGCAGAATATTTGGACTATGTATACGACATTCGTGTGATTTCCTATTTCCCTGTCCTTCGCAGCTTATGCTGTAAGTCCGTACAGAAACCTTGGAAAAGATAAATACGACGGCTTGCAGTTGTCCTGTAGGTGTATATCGACTTTCTGTCGCAGTGAAATAAGAACACATTTTCCTTTGAGCAGTACTGCTGTTACTGACAGACCACTACGAACACACAGCGCAAATTTCTGACAGTCCTAATCGGTTTCCAAAGTGAAGCGAAGTAACCTCCATATTCACGTCTAAAGGTAGCTACACTAATTTTATAACTTCTTAGTGAGGTTAAAATCCTTGCTTAACGATAATAAAATGGGTTAACTACAGGATGGAGTGAATTCAGCTGTTACCATAGCAATACAACCATCATATTTAAGTGTCGCGAATTGTTAATATCAACTTTCTAGCAACTTACTTTCTCGTATGTACAAATCTAACACAATCATCATTATTTAAATTGATTTATTCTCCCAATTCTGGAAGTCTGAAACAACTTTTTCGCTACTCTGTGCGTGCCTTAATAACTTTGTCGGTTCTGCTAATTAGAATTTTGTGTCAGTACTTGCGTGCGACTGTTAAACTGCTTTAGTATACACCATGAACAACTCTGGCGGAACGCTGTTTGGGAACTACTAGGAACTGAGACACGTTCACATCGTTTTCAGTTCTTGATTGACGTTGAGCGCACCAACTATCGTCCACACCTCATTACGACCGGATAGTCAGCAGTAGGGGAAACAAGATGAGTTGATTTTGCTCCACTTCCTTTTTCCATTAAGGTCAGACAACGTTTCCCATGCTTCATTCAAAAGTATCAGTTAGTCGTGGACAAGAGATGCCTCGCTGAGTCTGACGCTTGCATTATGTGCGATACTCACATTGTACATCCTTAGCAGGCAGTACACAGGCTTCGGAAACATTAGAACATGTACTAGGAGGACAACAACATTGGAATAACAATATGTTGTCTTCATGAAAATTAAATTTGGGCTATGGATTTAAATATGTAATTTATATGAATTCCAATGCCATTGCTGGCCGCGGTGGCCGAGCGGTTCTAGGTGCTTCAGTCCGGAACCGCGCGACTGCTACGGTCGCAGGTTCGAATCCTGCCTCGGGCATGGATGTGTCTGATGTCCTTAGGTTAGTTAGGTTTAAGTAGTTCTAAGTTCTAGGGGACTGATGACCTCATATGTTTTATAGAATCTTATACGTATCTCATCTGGTTCTGACGCATTTCCACTGCTTTTCACCTCCGCGATTGGTTATCTTAATGTCTGCCATTTCGACGTTCGTAAGACGATTGAAAGGAGGAACAGCGAATGCTACGATCTTCCGCGGTGAAACAGCTTCGGAAGACCGAATTCATTCTTTCGGCCTTCTCTCTGTTATCTTCCTTTTCGGTGCCGGTGTGGTCGCTGAGACAATGAATAGATGATTTTGAGCCACTTACTGACTTTACATATGATCAAAATCTCTTAGGTTTTAACTCAGGTCGGTTGACAACGTCTTAGTTTCAAAATCATTGTACGCTTCTCTCGTTGCTTTCCTTACGCTCATTTTCGCTACGTTCAGCTTTTACTTGTCAGCTAGGTTTTTACTTCTCTTAAATCTGAGATGGAGTGCTCTTTGTTTACATAGCGCCTTTCTAATACGGCTATCAATGAAACTTAGTCAGTATTTTGTGGCTTGTAACGATCGTCATTTGTTTAATTTACTCAAGTATTGTAACTCTGTGTTCCACGTGTTTTCTGAGCAGTTTGTTGCACTAATGCGGCTGAATAACTACACTCATGCTCATAAATTAAAGATAATTGCAGAATGTGGTGCAGCACAACGTGGCACTACACAAAACTGGCGCTAATAGCATAGGCATATAGGGAACGACACAGATAAGTAAGTCCACGGTATTGGTGATCAGTTGAGAAAACCGTCCCGAAACATATGTGCTACAAAACGTCACTGTTTCCTGCGCATGTACCCCCATATCAATATGGGATATGATCACCATGCATACGTACACAGACCGCACAGCGGTTTGGCATACTCTGGATCAGGTAGTCGAGCAGCTGCTGGGGTATAGCCTCCCATTTTGCACCAGTGCCTGTCGGAGCTCCTGAAGTGTCCTAGGGGCTTCAAAACGTGCAGTGATACGTCGACCGAGAGCATCCCAAACGTGCTCGATGGGGTTTAGGTCTGGAGGAGAGGCAGGCCACTCCATTCGCCTGATATCTTCTGTTTCAAGGTACTCCTCCACGACGGCAGCTCGGTGGGGCCGTGCGTTATCATCCATCAGGAGGAAGGTGAGACCCACTGCACCCCTGAAAAGGCGGATATATTGGAGCAAAATGACGTCCCGATACCCCTGACCTGTTACAGTTCCTCTGTCAAAGACATGCAGGTGTGTACGCGCACCAATCATAATCCCACCCCATACCATCAAACCATGACCTCCATACAGGTCCCTTTCAAGGTCATTAAGAGGTTGGTATCTGGTATCTGGTTCCTGGTTCACGCCAGATGAAAACCCGGCGGTAATCACTGTTCAGACTATACCTGGAATCGTCCGTGAACATAACGTGGGACCACTGTTCCAATGACCATGTACTGTGTTCTTGACACCAGGCTTTACGGACTCTCCTGTGAGTAGGGGTCAGTGGAATTCACCTTGCAGGTCTCCGGGCGAATAGATAATGTCTGTTCAGTCGTCTGTAGACTGTGTGTCAGGAGACAATTGTTCCAGTGGCTGGGGTATGGTCCCGAGCAGGGCTACCTGCAGTACTCCGTGGCCGTCTGCGGGCACTGATGGTGAGATATCGGTCTTCTTGTGGTGTTGTACACTGTGGACGTCCCGTACTGTAGCGCCTGGACACGTTACCTCTCTTCTGAAATAGTTGCCATAATTTTGAGATCACACTTTGTGGCACACGGAGGGCCCGTGCTACGACCTGGTATGTTTGACCATCCTCCAGTCGCCCTAGTATTCTACCCCTCATAACGTCATCAGAATGTGTTCTTTTAGCGATTTTCAACACACAGTCACCATTAGCACGTCTGAAAACGTCTGCACACTTACCCGCTGCACCAAAACAACTCTGCGTATGTGGACTGCTGCCAGTGCCACCGTGCGACGACCGCAGGTCAAATGCACTGCATGGTCATACTCCGAGGTGATTTAAACCCGCAAACCGCCCACTAGAGTGTTATTCACAATGTTCCAGCATTATCCTTAATTTATGAGCATGAGAGTATATGGGAGCCAATCATAAGGTTTTACATTGACATAGTCTTACAGATCAATTTCGCTTGTCACTCATTTCTGATTTAGACGAATTATATCGATTTGCACTCCGCAACTGGAACGCGTTTGGTTGATGTGAAACAAACGATCTAGCTACAGAAATTGGTAGAACCTGTAGGATTTCTTACTGGAATTAATACTGCGCCTAGTTGTGACATATGCAATGCACCGCAGTCGTTAGTACCCCTGGCTGGCGTGTTGCTGGTCGCACGTTCAGATTTATTATCTTTTTATTTAGTATTTATCATTTCTACAAGGTTATTGAAATGTATTATGTTTGTATATTTAGGAACATTCAACATTTATGCAAATACCAACATTCTGGCATATTAGATGGTTTTATTAATAGCTACACTCTCCAATCAGGAGATCAGTTCTGTTCTGGCTGTACTTGGTGTCAGTAATGAAAGTGCTTTCAGTGTAGGGTAGTGTACTTCATTGACGACCCTGCCTTGTTGTTTGAACTTGATAGCGATTTGTTATGCGACAATGCTTTGTCGAGACGCCGGGTACTTAAAATCATTTCCATTACCATGGCTCCAATTAGGAAACGTTAAATCAATCGCCTATATGGACGGCAATCATTCCTAAGGTACATCAATTCTGGGGACAGATGGATTCCTAAACAGAAGTAAATCAGCTGCACATCAGACATTCGTAGGTGTTTCCCGAAGACACAGTCCAGGACCCGACGAAATGGCTGAATGGATTCGATCGAGTCGCCAAATGCAAAATGTGGGAAAATATTGTGTGTTTGGCAAACGAATACTTTTACTTGAATGACACAACGCAGCAATGGTTCGAGAGCAACAAAGAGAATCTCAGTTCTGGGAAAAATTTCATGACGAACCGAAGAAAACATTTGGTGATAATCAACAGCAAGAACACTAACAGAAGATGGACTGAAGTACAGAACACAACGTCATGGCAAACGATAGTCATGCATGTAGAATTTTTGGTCCTTTGCAACACTGTAAATACGAATGTGACAGAAGCTGACGAAATCTCACATTTGATGAAAGGATAATCTCTTGCCCGCCGGAGTGGCCGTGCGGTTCTAGGCGCTACAGTCTGGAACCGAGCGACCGCTACGGTCGCAGGTTCGAATCCTGCCTCGGGCATGGATGTGTGTGATGTCCTTAGGTTAGTTAGGTTTAATTAGTTCTCAGTTCTAGGCGACTGATGACCTCAGAAGTTAAGTCGCATAGTGCTCAGAGCCATTTGAACCATTTTTGATAATCTCTTCTGGGATGTCAAAACAAGATAAGAATTCATAAAATGGTAGCACCGCATCGAGGAAACGCAAAAAAAGGAGGATGTATGACCGATCCCCGAATGGCAGTCGTGCAAGAACACCTCTACCTCATTTTCCTGATACGCCCTTGCAACGGAAGTGATAAAGCACTTTATGACAGCCAGAACTTGTAACGTGCACGTGGGGCACATCTTACAACAAATGGTTCAAATGGCTCTGAGCACTATGGGACTCAACTTCTGTGGTCATAAGTCCCCTAGAACTTAGAACTACTTAAACCTAACTAACCTAAGGACATCACACACATCCATGCCCGAGGCAGGATTCGAACCTGCGACCGTAGCGGTCGTGCGGTTCCAGGCTGTAGCGCCTTTAACCGCTCGGCCACTCCGGCCGGCCATCTTACAACAGTTTCAACATTTGTTACATTTCAATTCTATCACAATATTGCTTGACGTTTGACATAAACATTAATATTTACATTGAAACTTGTTCACAGTTTTCTAAACACAATGGCATGAAACAAAAAAGAAATGAAATCAGAACATCAATTACACTAATTTATCGAAAAATCAGATGGAAAAAAAATTTTACTTGTATGTACAATAGTACAGCGTTGTTGTTGTTACACATGCCCCTGTTTCCAGTAAATTTCACTAAGTGCAAATTTGATGGGAACACTAAACTTTATATTTATACAGGGGTTATGGATCTTTGTGTGTATGTGCTATCATAAAATTTTATATCACAAAACTTCCTTTCACTCACATTGTATAGGTCTATACTTTTTAACATATCGAGAACATTTACCTATTATTTACTTAAGTGCCTTTGGAACAGTCCAACCTCCTATCACAACATGATTTAAATAGCAAATTACTTATTATTAAATTACTCAGAGAAATAAATTCAAAATTTGAAACACATACACTTAACTACAAAATATATACAAATACCTATATACACTAAAAGACAATTTGCTGCTGCTTGCATCGAAAGGCAGTCCATTTCCTTATTTACTAATAAACACACAATACTATTTAGAAAAATTACAACGGACATTTGCTGCCTGTTATTCTGATTGGGCAGTCCATTTCACACCATTTAATCACATCACCTGTACCACACTTACAATTCTCCTTTGACTATTTATCTGCCCTCTTTGGTGTTTGGCAGTCCTTTATATTATGACTCACATACTGTCCTCTTTGGTTTTTGTTAGTCCCATCTTTTATTTGGCTTGCAGCATTTACCCTTTTTTCCCTTTCAGCCCTTTTTTCCATACATCTCTACATTTATAGTACATTTGGTAATCTGAAACTTACGTAAGTACATTAGCACACTGACCATGGTATACATACATTTACAACTACTTGTTACATTTAGAATAAAATAATTTCATCGTTAGATACAGCACATTTACTGCAGATTGCTTTCTGAGTGTACTTAGGTCAGTCACTCCTAGGAACATACAGTTTCAGGTCCACAACGTTTCTTACACCTAAAGGTCTCTTGGATTTTAGGTAGATCAGGTAGTAAGCATTATCATGTGGAATGTTCTGTATTACAGGGCTATTACAAATGATTGAAGCGATTTCATAAATTCACTGTGCCTCCATTCATTGACATATGGTCACGACACACTACAGATACGTAGAAAAACTCATAAAGTTTTGTTTGGCTGAAACCGCACTTCAGGTTTCTGCCACCAGAGCGCTCGAGAGAGCAGTGAGACAAAATGGCGACAGGAGCCGAGAAAGGGTATGCCATGCTTGAAATGCACTCACATCAGTCAGTCGTAACAGTGCAACGACACTTCAGGACGGAGTTCAACAAAGATCCACCAACTGCTAACTCCATTCGGCGATGGTATGCGCAGTTTAAAGCTTCTGGATGCCTCTGTAAGGGGAAATCAACGAGTCGGCCTGCAGTGAGCGAAGAAACGGTTGAACGCGTGCGGGCAAGTTCCACGCGTAGCCCGCAGAAGTCGACGAATGAAGCAAGCAGGGAGCTAAACGTACCACAGCCGACGGTTTGGAAAATCTTACGGAAAAGGCTAAAGCAGAAGCCTTACCGTTTACAATTGCTACAAGCCCTGACACTCGATGACAAAGTCAAACGATTTGAATTTTCGGTGCGGTTGCAACAGCTCATGGAAGAGGATGCGTTCAGTGCGAAACTTGTTTTCAGTGATGAAGCAACATTTTTTCTTAATGGTGAACTGAACAGACACAATGTGCGAATCTGGGCGGTGGAGAATCCTCACGCATTCGTGCAGAAAATTCGCAATTCACCAAAAGTTAACGTGTTTTGTGCAATCTCACGGTTTAAAGTTTATGGCCCCTTTTTCTTCTGCGAAAGAAACGTTACAGGACACGTGTATCTGGACATGCTGGAAAATTGGCTCATGCCACAATTGGAGACCGACAGCGCCGACTTCATCTTTCAACAGGATGGTGCTCCACCGCACTTCCATCATGATGTTCGGCATTTCTTAAACAGGAGATTGGAAAACCGATGGATCGTTCGTGGTGGAGATCATGATCAGCAATTCATGTCATGGCCTCCACGCTCTCCCGACTTAACCCCATGTGATTTCTTTCTGTGGGGTTATGTGAAAGATTCAGTGTTTAAACCTCCTCTACCAAGAAACGTGCCAGAACTGCGAGCTCGCATCAACGATGCTTTCGAACTCATTGATGGGGACATGCTGCGCCGAGTGTGGGAGGAAATTGATTATCGGCTTGATGCCTGCCGAATCACTACAGGGGCACATATCGAACATTTGTGAATGCCTAAAAAAACTTTTTGAGTTTTTGTATGTGTGTGCAAAGCATTGTGAAAATATCTCAAATAATAAAGTTATTGTAGAGCTGTGAAATCGCTTCAATCATTTGTAATAACCCTGTATATATGGTCCATTATAAATATATTTAAATTTGGAAATTTCATGGTTCAGTTCACTAGATTTTTCATGGGTTTTTAAAAGAACATAATCCCCAATTTTAAATTTTGAAACTTTCAGGTTTCTATCATGTCTTTTAGATCTAGATTCAGCTTTTTGCTTTGCCCTTTTTCTGACTAATTCTTTCTTTTGATTCAACCCCAAACTTGTACAAGGCGGAAACTCTAGTTTTTCCTCAATTAAACTTTTACTTCTGCTGCCTAACAAAATTTCTTCCGGTGGGAACCCAGTAGGTTCATGATGTAAGGTGTTTATGACATTCTCGAAGTCCGATATAAATCTGCCGCAGGCTCTAACTCATGCCCCTTCCTGTTTTTTCCACAACGCACCTTGGCCGACTGTGAGATAGTCCCAAGATACGTTCCTGACCTATTAACCATCTACATCTGGTGGTTTCCTCGGTTTCTGGAGTTCAAAGTCTTTGCTTACTTGAACTCTTTGCAAAATTGACTCCGAGTCGTCCGGTGGCTTCTTTTTTCTGTGTTCAGTCTCAACATCTGGGTTTTGTTTTGAAACTTCATCATCAGTATGTACAATATCGCAATTAGCTCTATTCCCATTATTTTCACTAGTACCGAAATACTCGTCATCTGAACTATCGTCACAATCCGACCATTCTGGATCGCTTTCAGGTTCTAACATAAAAGTTTTTCTGAGACAGGCACTAAGTTCTTCCTCTGCATTTTCGTCAGGCTGTGATTTTAACTCAATATCCTCTTTAGGCAAAACGACCTCATTATCAGCTTTACTCACATCTACTGTTACTTCATATTTAGTGTAATCCTCGTGGACTTCAATTACTCTTAGGTAATTATCTGCCCCTTCCCCATGGTGCCTTTCGGTAACAGCTTATACTGTTGGCGGATCATTAACAGAAGTTACTTCCTTGTCAATGCTTAGGATTTCATCCTCCAGTTCCTTCCTATCCTTAACCATCGTCCTATCGGCAGCACGCGTACTTTGCGCGGCGCTATTTACTCTCTCCTCTTCAAATTCGGGCCACGTCACCTTATCGACGTCTCTACTATTTCCTTTTTCACTAATTAATCTCCTTGCCTCATATTCCTTCTTAAAATCCTCCCACTCACATTGCTTGAGGCCCTTGTACAGATCGTCGATCTGCACACGCCAATCAGTTACTTCTGCTAATTCATTCTCGCCATTTACTTCATTGCTAACACTGCTAACCGCACCTCTCTGTGTATCCACTGTTCCATCTACTATTTCCTTCGCCACGGAATTACCACTCGTAATGTATTCACCAGCTCTTACGGCAATGTTTGTACCTAATTCTGCTGCCTTGCTAGCGGCTTCTCTCTGAACAGCTGTTCTGCTAGGCTGGGCCGTTGCCCTCTGGTGCTCCACTCACCTGTTAACATGCATCGCTCTGCGCGGCGAAGATGAGTCACCTGCGCTCGCACCTGACGCTTGTTTCGCAACAACACGTTGCGTCGTTCCACGCCTGTCTCTAAGTTGTCTCATAATTTACTGTCAGTCCGGTAATGTTTCTTAAATCGGGGCCGGTATGTTTTGTCCGCTTCCGTTTGGCCCGCAACGTCTGCGGAAATCAGTTTCCTGCATCGTTATTATTTTGCGCGGTGTACCCTCTACCGCGACCTGGATAACCCCCTCTTCCTCTTCCTCTACCTCTCTGTATCATGTTGACGCGAAACCCATCGCCGTCATTTCTCTTGTCATTATTGCGGTTATTCCTGTTACTAAAATCCTGATAATTGGCAGAACTTTCGCGCCAGTGATCTTCGTCTTAGACCCTTTCGAGAAACGCTTGGAAGCTACGATGATTGCTTCCCACATATCTCTTCGAATCTTCTGGAAGCTTTTTATATAGCTCCCATACGATTTCCGAATCGGATCTTCTCCCTCTTAAATGTGTCAACTTTCGGTACCAATATTCGCAGAAATCTTTCAAAGAATTCCTGCCCCTGTTATCATGAAGTTTGGCCATGATAAACTCGCGCCACAAATGATCCTGTTTTTGTTCGGACCAGTATTCTTCCATACTCTTTTGTTTAAACTCTTCGAACGTCATTAGTTCGGTATTCAAGTTAATGCCCCAGCGCTTAGCATCAGCTGCTAAGGCGCTAATTACTACGTTTATCTTCTCCTGACCAGACAAGTGTTCAGGAAACATCCTCTCGCAATTTTTGATGAAATCCAACGGATGCCATCCGTTATGTTTTTTGGCGGGATCGAAGCGTTCCTCACCTTCCAACAGCTTCGTAAGTGGTGTGCCATTACAGACAACACCAGGCTTATCTTTGATTTTACTCTCGAGATCGAAAATTTTGCCTTGAATTTTCGATGTATTTTGTTCACACTTTTGCACACATCCAATAACTTTTTCGCCTAAATTTCTTTCAGTATCTGAAACTGCCTTTTTGAACTGTGAGATTCCATGGTGGCACATGTTTACGATCTCAGTTTTAAGACCGAAAACTTTTTCGTCTACTTTTGTTTCAACTAGAGGCTCTACTTTCTCTTGGATGTTGAGAATTTCAACATCAAATCTACTGTTAATGTCAATTTCCCCCTGCATAGTGTTCATATTTTTATTAATTGTGTCAATTTCAGACTTCGTAGTATTTACTACAGAGCTTAAATTACCCACTTTTTGTTCTACCTGTTCTATTTGTTTACTAATTTTAATTCCTTGCTCTTCGGCCTGTGCTTTAAGCTGACCAACTTCTGTTTTAAGCTGCTCGTTAACATGTGTTTTGAGCTAATTACTTTGTGTTTTAAGCTGCTCGTCAACGTGTGTTTTAAGCTGATCATTCTGTCCTGCAATTTGTTTGGTTAATCGTTCAAATAAGTCGTTCATGCTTAAAATTTTCAAACTGTTTTGTTCTACGGAATCGGTGTGTTCCGATCCTACTTCAAAATTTTCTTTCGGTTCTTTCTTTATCTGTGGTGAATCAAACATGTCAGTGGATTCGTTCACATACCCACTATCATCTACAAAGTCATCCTCTACTTCTTGTTTTATTCCTTGGTGTGTTCGAGGCAATCTCGACATTTCAATCTGTTCGTTAACATGTTCGTGGTATTGAATGTACGTCAATTGTCTTCCGCTAACGCCATCTGTTGTCGGGCCGCGTAAACTCCTGTCGTTGTCAGCCGCATCTTCCATTACACTCGGCACATCTACTGTGTCTACGTTCTTGTTCATACTGAACGCAAATTACACCTCACTATCGTACTTGACGTTCACTGCTATTTACTTTACTGAATAATATTGCAATTCGTGCCACTGAACATCCACTGTTCGGTATTCACGTTAATTTGTGACCGACAACAACTGGATGTCCTGTCACCGGGAGCCACTTGTAACGTACAAGTGACACACACAATACTCATTAAAGCCTGTACTATGGTAAGTGAGCGGGGTTCACCTTACGAGACAGGATTTTCGTATAGATATTGACCGCGCGTACCTGAATGGTGGCAAATTAAACTTACACCCACTCTGTAATAACAATGATCCGTCAAGTAAGTTCAAAATGCAATTACACGTCAGTATGTACCAAAAGCAACACTGAAGTTGATACCAATTTGATAGTAATACGGTCGCCAGCCTAATTAGGCATTAACTGAGTTTCTTCCCTGTACAAGTTGATGTATATTCATGCAACACAACACGTCGTAACACTGCGTAATATAGTAAAATTTTAGAACCAGAAAATCTATTGAACTGATAGTTTCACGTTCTGTACTGATATGGAAAAACCACGAATACGTAACACTACACTATAATGTAGACTACAAAGCTTCGTACTGTCTATTGATCTGATTAAAATCGGGCATAGGTTACCCTAGAAATAGCACTTTCGAGCCACACACAAAATGTCAATTTTGATAAAGATAAAACACTGATAAATTTTGACTTATATATTGACTTTAACTTTTGCTGGTCAAACGAATGTGGAACACTTCAGAATTCAAATGAATAAAAGGGGGGGGGGGATCCTGAAACTGTTATGATCACTATATTAAAAAAATTGATTACTGAAATTATCATGCGTTCAAGGTTTCCAGTATATGAGTTACTACTCTTTTTATCTTATTTATTTCTCATTTAAATACCTTTATATCTGTCTCGAAATAATTAAACTTCATTACTATATCAATATTAAAGTTACCTTTCAACTTCGTTAGACCTTCGTTATTCATTTACTGGTTCATTAACAAAACAGTTCTTTAAACACCATTCTAAAATAACTAGGTCTGCAAGTAATTATTATTAACACAAAATTTAATTTTTCATTTCGGGACACTCGGATTGCACAACATTTGGAAAGGACCCTGTCTAGGTTAGTTGTGAGGATACTTAAATGAGGGGAAAGTTCTGGTAAAATTTAGGTTATTATTGAACAGTTCACTCTATGGTCCATACGAATACAATACTAAAAGTTTCAACCTGCTTGTATCGATGCGGCGGTTGGCGGGCGGCAAGATGGCGAGGCACAGAGCACACATACAATCACAGCTATGGCTCTTGACGTATCGGCACTTTAATTCTTCTTAGCGTCGCAATACTTTTCCCTTTAGTGCCTATGGAATATTGCCATGCTGTGTGGGCGTTGGAACAGCATACCCGAGGCTCAGTGAAACTACGTCTTCCAGGAGAGCCTCCCCGCTCCAGAAGGTGTTGCTCAGACCAATGCCAAACTCCCAACTACTACTGCTGAGCCCGTTGTGCCGTGCAGTGCCCGCGTGCATTTCCCCGCACTCGCCTGCCATCCACCTTTTACCGCTCCCTTACAGACATGGTATTCACCCGAGGTTTTGCATTCTATATATCCTAACACATTGCCTACGTATGGACCAGACGCACAATTACAATTTTAAACATCTTACAACAGTTTCAACATTTGTTACATTTCAATTCTATCACAATATTGCTTGACATTTGACATAAACATTAATATTTACATTGAAACTTGTTCACAGTTTGCTTAACACAATGGCATGAAACAAAAAAGAAATGAAATCAGAACATCAATTACACTAATTTATCGAAAAATCAGATGGAAAAAAATTTTACTTATACGTACAATAGCACAGCATTGTTGTTGTTACAAACTGTCGGACCGAGTACGCAAGAGATAGCGGCCATGAACGTCGACCTCATCCATAAGGAGATAATAGAGAATGTCGAAGATGTGGAACGCGCCATGAGAAATAGACTTTGACACCTTGAAATCAAGCCGCTGCTGTCAAACGACAACCTGGCATCCGACTAACACAGGTACAACCAACTCCTCCATCAATCAAAATACCCAAGAGAAGAACAGACATTTGGAGGGCAGAGGACGCCCTGGATACGTTGTGTACTCCTGCAGCGAAAGAAGAAGAGTATTTTACGACTATTGCGCAACTAGACGTCAACCATCACAACAGCCCTGTTCAAGCTAGTCACCTGAAGATGATTATAGTCGATCTGTGGGCCGAAGGTCATAGCCGTACCATGGACGTGGTTATACCTAATACGCCGTAGGCATTCCCCGTGGGCCTATAGAGGTGCCAGACGCTTGCCCAACCACAGACTGCAAGAAAACTAAGCCATGGGACCGTCTGTGGAGGTAAGGCCACAAAAGATGAAAATCTTGCATGGATGACAGTTGCCAAGATGACACCAATGACGTTATCGTCGACAGTCATTCAGTCCGGACGCTGACGGACTCAGGGGTTTCTTTTTATATAAGGTCGAATGCCTATCGTCGCCAGCTAAAGAAGACTACGTTCTGTGATACAAAAGCGCTTTTGGTGAAGGCCGCAAATGGGAAATACGTCCAGCCGACAGGAGCATGTATTGCAAAAATAACTATTACTAACAAAACGGAGCCCTCCGAATTTGTCGTTTGAACAGAATATACTATTGATGTTATTCTAGGATGAAACTTTTTGCGGGAATCACAAACAATCACAGGTTGTGGAGGATGAGAGCTGCAGATGAATGGAGCTGTTCCAACAAATACACATAACGAAGATTGTTCTGTGAGATCGTTTGCCGCTGACGATATTGTTATCGTGCTGTCACTAACGAGACTAGTTCCAGTCATCAGTTGAGACCCTCAGTTACATTGTGAAGTGTTTGTCGACTGCAAATTGCTATTCTGGCTCTGAAAAGAAATCTGCTAGCCGACGACGATAAGCACTGTGTGAGACCAAGGAGAACTTCGGATCTCTAATACACTCCTGGAAATGGAAAAAAGAACACATTGACACCGGTGTGTCAGACCCACCATACTTGCTCCGGACACTGCGAGAGGGCTGTAAAAGCAATGATCACACGCACGGCACAGCGGACACACCAGGAACCGCGGTGTTGGCCGTCGAATGGCGCTAGCTGCGCAGCATTTGTGCACCGCCGCCGTCAGTGTCAGCCAGTTTGCCGTGGCATACGGAGCTCCATCGCAGTCTTTAACACTGGTAGCATGCCGCGACAGCGACAGCGTTTGTGCAGTTGACGGACTTTGAGCGAAGGCGTATAGTGGGCATGCGGGAGACCGGGTGGACATACCGCCGAATTGCTCAACACGGGGGGCGTGAGGTCTCCACAGTACATCGATGTCGTCGCCAGTGGTCGGCGGAAGGTGCACGTGCCCGTCGACCTGGGACCGGACCGCAGCGACGTACGGATGCACGCCAAGACCGTAGGATCCTACGCAGTGCCGTAGGGGACCGCACCGCCACTTCCCAGCACATTAGGGACACTGTTGCTCCTGGGGTATCGGCGAGGACCATTCGCAACCGTCTCCATGAAGCTGGGCTACGGTCCCGCACACCGTTAGGCCGTCTTCCGCTCACGCCCCAACATCGTGCAGCCCGCCTCCAGTGGTGTCGCGACAGGCGTGAATGGAGGGACGAATGGAGACATGTCGTCTTCAGCGCTGAGAGTCGCTTCTGCCTTGGTGCCAATGATGGTCGTATGCGTGTTTGGCGCCGTGCAGGTGAGCGCCACAATCAGGACTGCATACGACCGAGGCACACAGGGCCAACACCCGGCATCATGGTGTGGGGAGCGATCTCCTACACTGGCCGTACACCACTGGTGAACGTCGAGGGGACACTGAATAGTGCACGGTACATCCAAACCGTCATCGAACCCATCGTTCTACCATTCCTAGACTGGCAAGGGAACTTGCTGTTCCAACAGGACAATGCACGTCCGCATTTATCCCGTGCCACCCAACGTGCTCTAGAAGGTGTAAGTCAACTACCCTGGCCAGCAAGATCACCGGATCTGTCCCCCATTGAGCGTGTTTGGGACTAAATGAAGCATCGTCTCACGTGGTCTGCACGTCCAGCACGAACGCTGGTCCAACTGAGGCGCCAGGTGGAAATGGCATGGCAAGCCGTTCCACAGGACTACATCCAGCATCTCTACGATCGTCTCCATGGGAGAATAGCAGCCTGCATTGCTGCGAAAGGTGGATATACACTGTACTAGTGCCGACATTGTGCATGCTCTGTTGCCTGTGTCTATGTGCCTGTGGTTCTGTCAGTGTGATCATGTGATGTATCTGACCCCAGGAATGTGTCAATAAAGTTTCCCCTTCCTGGGACAATGAATTCACGGTGTTCTTATTTCAATTTCCAGGAGTGTAGTCATGAGCAGCTACAACTCCTCCCTAAAAGATGTGTGTAAGGACAGCTCCTACGAAGGGCACAATAGTGTAATCGACGTAGAATCATGCTCTGTTATCACGGCAGACAACGCAGGGGAGGAAACTGCTATCGACCTGCCGAAGAGATGTGTCTCGCCGAGGAACAGGCTCGACGGGTGATAGCCAATCTGCATCAATTTACGGGTGCTTGCACGTCTAGAGTGGAGAAAAGACAGACCCAGCAGGCCATGGTAAAACATCGTATCAACACTGGGGATCATCCACCATTCACTCATCGCTCATAAAGTGTCGCCGGCTGAAAGACGGGTAATCCAGGAGAAAATTGAGACGGTGCTGCAAGATGAGGACGTACGGCACAAATTTGTTTGCTTCGACTAACAGTGACTGAACAAAATCACAAAGGAAGCTGTCTGTCGACTGTGGCGCATTTACGAGATCTAGGAATGCTTGAAAGGAGCAAATTATTTCTCAGCTATGGACACGAATAGACGCTACTGGCAAATCGAGGTTGACAAGGCTCGCCAGGAAAATGTTGCTAACTCCTGACAGCTTCTACGAGTTCAAAGTTATGCCCTTTTGACTATGTAACGCTCCAGCCACCTTCTGACGTATGATGGACAAATTGCTTCGACACCTTCTATGGATGACATGTCTCTTCTACCTGGATAACATAGTAGTTTTTTCCGAAGATATTTGAAGAATATCTAAGCCACCAAAAAAGCGTGTTGAAGTGTGTGCAGACTGCAGGTCTCTCCGCCAGAATCCAAATCTTGGGGCACCTAGTGAATGGCGATGGATTCAGTTCCGATTCATAGAAAATAAAAGACGTCACAGATTTTCTGAGTCCGCGGCAAATTCGTGATGTGAAGATTTCTCGAAATGTGGCCGTAGTACTGAGTATTCATAAAGTATTTCTCTATCATGTATGTGTTGTGTTGTGTTGGCAGAAGAGCCAACACCGTGTTACTAGTGGGGGCCGAAATACACGCGTTTCAGCTCACGCAGGCTGGCGTGAGGAGGGAAGAACTATACTGACGTGAGGTCTGAAACATGACAAGGAATTAGAATTCAGAAGCGGACGTAATTAGTTTTATACTTAACTTTAATCCATTAATGATGAACGTCGCTCTTGACGGTACATGATTCACAATATTATCTGTTCAGAATACATTCTAGAAGAATATGGCGCCTTGCTAGGTCGTAGCAAATGACGTAGCTAAAGGCTATGCTAAACGGTCGTCTCTGCAAATGAGAGCGTATGTATCCAGTGAACCATCGCTAGCAAAGTAGGCTGTACAACTGGGGCGAGTAGTGCTATGGAGTGTCTCTAGACTAGACCTGCCGTGTGGCGGCGCTCGGTCTGCAATCACTGATAGTGGCGAAACGCGGGTCCAACGTATACTAACGGACCGCGGCCGATTTAAAGGCTACCACCTAGCAAGTGTGGTGTCTGGCGGTGACACCACAGTATGTACCTTGTAGGACCTACTGCAGGGAGACAACAAATTTACCTGGAACAAGGTGTAAGAAAGATCTCTCCTTGTCCTTAAGGAGATGCTAACATTTCTAGAATGAGATTTTCACTCTACAACGGAATGTACGCTGATATGAAACTTTCTGGCAGATTAAAACTGTGTGCCGGACCGAGACTCGAACTCGGGATCTTTGCCTTTCGCGGGCAAGTGCTCTACCAACTGAGTTACCCAAGCACGACTCACGCCCCGTCCTCACAGCTTAAATTCCGCCAGTATCTCGTCTCCTAACTTCCAAACTTCCCAGAAGCTGACACGTTTCGAAGCAGCAATCGTTCATCATCAGCACTATTATACAAGATTCTATAAAAGCGATGTATATATAATTTGTATTTACAACTTTATCGTTTTTCTAGATTCGTGTATCACAATCCTGGTGATGAACTCTTGCTCTCCCGAAATGCATCAGTTTTATTGCTTTTTCACAGTGAAAGGTGGTTGGCTTACTTTTTAACATTAACTTTGGTTTGTTCTGTTTTGTCTGAAAGTAAGTAGTGTTACGTTTTATTTCGTCTGTAGATAGAACTGATTTTGTTCTATATATAGCAGGCTGTGACAACTCCTAGCCCAAGCAGTAACAATGGGACAATTAACTACTACAGCAGCACGTTGGGACTGTATCGGAAAAACCATTTTCGAGCTTAATCGGGCAAAGCAGATACGACATAAATTTAAAGTTAGACGGTATATTTCCTTAACAGGTAAAGATGGAGGAGTTAGGATTTAAACGAGATGAAAACAACACGAAAGACACCACACAAATAGTTAGAATTCTTAAAATGACAAAGAGGGAAGTGAGTGAGAAATTTTCAGTTCCAAGAAGTACATTAGGCGAGAAAATTAAAGCTTTACGTGAATACAGATAAGCTGTCAAGAAACCCGATTTAGGAAATAATAAGTTTTCTGAGGCGATTCAGCGATGAAAAGGACACAGTATTTTACGATCATGTGGAAATTTAGACAGCTAGCTTGTGTTTTTGAACAAATAAATTATGAGTTCTTAGAGTTAATGTACAAATGTGCATAGCAACTGAAAATAAAGTATCGGTTCAATAAGACATAAATAAAAGTGGTGCAGACTTACCGCTGTAAACAGTTGAAGCCACGAGTTTGCAGCGCGGAACAAGTTAGAAAATTTTTTTGAGAAACTGGGTGAATTGGTGGACAAGTTCACGTTTATAATATTTACAATTTAATTAAAATATTTTTTTCAACAAGAATCACTTTTTTGCACATTACAATCTAATGTCAGATACAATCAGAATATTTAAACAGCTATTATGCAAGATGTATAGGAATATAAAACGATCCTCGCGGATGCCTGTTCCTATGTCACAGAGTTTTATAATTGTATGAAGTAACGAATCATAGCACTGTATAGTAAAAAAAAAAAGTGTTGCAAATACTATGGTCTGAAAATATAATTTCGGAAAATCATACATGTCCGACACTACCCGACCATACCATATTTATGATGAACTCCATAAAATATATGACGAGTCAAGTACTGAAATAAGTACGTTGTTTTCCTAAACTTTCATAATATTGTTATTCCATGATTTGCATTTGATATAGTGCTGCTTCTATCAGTATCATACGAGGGGTGTTCAAACAAAAAGGTATGAAACAGTACTGTGGGTATAATTGTAGTCTTTATTCAAAAGTAATCACCACAGTCTGGGTCACGGCTATGCAACTGTTTCAGGAGCCGAAGGATTCCCTTTCCTGAGAACTGCTGTGCCTATGCCAGGAGCCTGTACTCCACTCTGCCCTTCAGTTCGTCGTCCGAGCTAAGACGTTGTATTAGGAAATCACAAGGCGACATGTTCGGGCTGTAGGGCGGATGCTCAAGCTGCTCGCTTTTGAACTTGGCCTTCCACTCTGTGTGACCTAGGAGACGTGGAGCTGTGTGGACGCTCATTACCGTAGAGCAGAATCACTCCCTACGAGAGCACGCCAGGCCGTTTGCTGTTGATGGACTTAGGTAGGCTACGGAGTGTCTCACGTTATACGAGCGTCACTGTTAATGGTTTTTCTGTGCTCGAGTGTCGGACCTCGGACGCTGAAAATGCTTTGGATGTTTTAGGGAGAAGTTGTCCCAAAACTATATATGCAAATTTCAAGCCGTTTGGTTGTTACGACGTTTCATATCTTTTCAATTAAACACTTTTTTTTTTGTTACACGCCAATGCCTGGCGGGGGGGAGAGGAATTCTGTGGGATATTTCTATTTTATTTTTAGTCATTTATTGAGATCAGCAGCCTCGTTCTTTCCAATACCAAGTACTGGTTTGTTTGCCTGCATGAGATAGGAACATGGCTTCATAGTTGTAAGTTAGAGCAGCTTTCTTTCCTTAATTCTCTGTGGGATGGTTTGGGAAGGTGCGTTAGATTTTGTTCCAAACGTGGCTGGCGTGCTCGACTTAGACGGTAGAGACACGTTTTCCCGCCTTCGTGTGAGGCCAGGGCAATGACCATTACCAGCCGGCTTTTCTCATGCCTCTGTTTGGCCCAGCGCGTCAAGTATTCCGGTAACTCCAGGGGACAGGCCGTCAGTCACCACTGTCTAACGGAGTGTCTCAGGACACAGCGTCCGCAGAGCTATTCTAAGAAGCGCCACAGCGATAGACTGAGACGAGGCTACGGTGAATATGATCGTTTCTCTGGAACACGGATTAGAATAAGTGCGGCTGAGGTTTAAGAAGTTAGGATGTTGTTAAACTTGAAGGTATCACCTCCTTTAGTATTAGGTGGTGATTAGCTCCGCTTCTATTAACGTTTGCGTGTGAATATTGATTAGTTCCTGTTTCACTTAAGATACTGCTTTTATCTTGTAACTAGTCACGCAGTCGCTTCACATATATGATTAGCTGTACCAAATGTGGACCGAGCGAAGTGGTGCAGTGGTTAGCACACTGGACTCGCATTCGGGAGGAATACGGTTCAAACCCGCATCCGGCCATCCTGATTTAGGTTTTCACTGATTTCCCTAAATCGCTTCAGAAAATACCGGGATGGTTCCTTTGAAGGGAAAGTAATGCGATAGGACCGATGACCTTGCTCTTTAGTCTCCTCCCCCAACCATCCAAACAAATGTGGTTAGACGAACGGAGTGTTTTCTTCCTTCCTCAACGAAGAAGCGTTCAGCAGAGTCCAGAGCATTCTTTATGTGGTGTGAGACACCGTGTGGCTATAGATCAATGCTTTATGGTCAGTAACCTCGTTTACTAGCGAGAACTGAAGCCCACGTGCATAACGAATACCGATACTCTTCATATCAAATGCATAAGCGGATTCTCATTAAATTTATCATAGTTTGCTATCACGGACTGCCCCTTGCTCTTATTACATCTCACATGGTTCCTAGCCTACATGCATTACAGTAATTCGTCCTAAAGTAGATCAACACCCTTATGTGTATGAAGATCCCTTGCCCTGATTCTCATTCATAATTCAGCCCTCCATCCTTTCTGGAGCTTGTGTAAAGAACCACAGAAGTTTCACATTATATGTGAAGACGTTTCTCTTGCGTTCAACTGAAAACTGAGTGAAGCGACGCAGTGGTTAGCACGCTGGACTCGCATTCGGTAGGTCGACGGTTTAAATACGCTTGTGGCAATCCAGATTTAGATTCTTCGTGACTTACCTAAATCACTCCACACAGATTCCGGGATGGTTACTTTGAAAGGGACCGAACGATTTCCTTCCCTATCTTTGTAACGAGTCGAGATTGTGTTCTACCTCTAAGGACTTCGATGTTAATCCATGATCTCCCTTCCCTCCTTTTCAACTGGATATCAGTTTTCTAATGAACAACCAACTTGTAATGTGAATGAGTATGGCAGTGAAGATCTTTCTCCTCTCCTGTAAAACACACATGTTATCTCAAATACCTTAGGAATGGGCACTGAAACTGTGGACCGTGCCTACAGACATCACCGATTTCGTCCAATTTTATGGAACATCCTCGGCTTGGCCGCAAATGAAACTGACAACAGGTGAGAGCTCCAGATGGTCTAACGCTTAGAAAAAAAAACAGCATTTTTGTGCGCGTCGGGTGAGGCATGAGCTGTTTACGTTAGATTACTGTCCAGGCAGCATTTGGCACAGCGAAAAGGGTGCAGAATGGTAATCCAAAGGTCGTGGGTTCGAGGCCCTGTACGGAAACCTTTTCCTTTCTTTCAGTTTTTAGGTTACTTGCACTGCACATGAACCGAGATGCGCCAGATGCTACCGGAAAACTAACATAGATGGCTCCATTTCTTTTTCTAAACGCTTGGCCATCTGGAGCTCGCACTTCTACACTCCTGGAAATGGAAAAAAGAACACATTGACACCGGTGTGTCAGACCCACCATACTTGCTCCGGACACTGCGAGAGGGCTGTACAAGCAATGATCACACGCACGGCACAGCGGACACACCAGGAACCGCGGTGTTGGCCGTCGAATGGCGCTAGCTGCGCAGCATTTGTGCACCGCCGCCGTCAGTGTCAGCCAGTTTGCCGTGGCATACGGAGCTCCATCGCAGTCTTTAACACTGGTAGCATGCCGCGACAGCGTGGACGTGAACCGTATGTGCAGTTGACGGACTTTGAGCGAGGGCGTATAGTGGGCATGCGGGAGGCCGGGTGGACGTACCGCCGAATTGCTCAACACGTGGGGCGTGAGGTCTCCACAGTACATCGATGTCGTCGCCAGTGGTCGGCGGAAGGTGCACGTGCCCGTCGACCTGGGACCGGACCGCAGCGACGCACGGATGCACGCCAAGACCGTAGGATCCTACGCAGTGCCGTAGGGGACCGCACCGCCACTTCCCAGCACATTAGGGACACTGTTGCTCCTGGGGTATCGGCGAGGACCATTCGCAACCGTCTCCATGAAGCTGGGCTACGGTCCCGCACACCGTTAGGCCGTCTTCCGCTCACGCCCCAACATCGTGCAGCCCGCCTCCAGTGGTGTCGCGACAGTCGTGAATGGAGGGACGAATGGAGACGTGTCGTCTTCAGCGATGAGAGTCGCTTCTTCCTTGGTGCCAATGATGGTCGTATGCGTGTTTGGCGCCGTGCAGGTGAGCGCCACAATCAGGACTGCATACGACCGAGGCACACAGGGCCAACACCCGGCATCATGGTGTGGGGAGCGATCTCCTACACTGGCCGTACACCACTGGTGATCGTCGAGGGGACACTGAATAGTGCACGGTACATCCAAACCGTCATCGAACCCATCGTTCTACCATTCCTAGACCGGCAAGGGAACTTGCTGTTCCAACAGGACAATGCACGTCCGCATGTATCCCGTGCCACCCAACGTGCTCTAGAAGGTGTAAGTCAACTACCCTGGCCAGCAAGATCTCCGGATCTGTCCCCCATTGAGCATGTTTGGGACTGGATGAAGCGTCGTCTCACGCGGTCTGCACGTCCAGCACGAACGCTGGTCCAACTGAGGCGCCAGGTGGAAATGGCATGGCAAGCCGTTCCACAGGACTACATCCAGCATCTCTACGATCGTCTCCATGGGAGAATAGCAGCCTGCATTGCTGCGAAAGGTGGATATACACTGTACTAGTGCCGACATTGTGCATGCTCTGTTGCCTGTGTCTATGTGCCTGTGGTTCTGTCAGTGTGATCATGTGATGTATCTGACCCCAGGAATGTGTCAATAAAGTTTCCCCTTCCTGGGACAATGAATTCACGGTGTTCTTATTTCAATTTCCAGCAGTGTATAACTTTCATTCTGGCCAAGTCCTGGATGTAACATAAATCTAGTCGAAATCGATGATTGTTCCTGGAGCCACTCTCTAGCAATTCTGGACGTGTGGGATGTCGCTTTGTCCTGCTGGAATTGCCCAAGTCCGTCAGAATGCACAATGGACATTAATGGATGCAGGTAATCAGACAGGATGCTTACGTACTTGTTATACATGTCAGAGTCGTATCTAGATGTATCAGGGGTCTCATATCACTTCAACTGCACACGCCCCACACAATAACAGAGCCTACACCAGCTTGAACGGTCCCCTGATGAGATGCAGGGTTCATGGATTCATGAGGTTGTCTCCATACCCGTACACGTCCATCCGCTCGATACAATTTGAAACGACACTCGTCCGACTAGAGAACGTGTTTCCAGTCATGAATAGTCCAATGTCAGTGCTGACGGGCACAGGCGAGGCGTAAAGCTTTCTGTCGTGCAGTCATCAAGGGTACAAGAGCGGACCTTCGGCTCCGAAAGCCAATGTCGATGATGTTTCGTTGAATGATTTGGACGCTGTCGGTTGTTGATGGCCCATCACTGAAATCTGCAGTAATTTGCGGAATGGTTGCACTGCTGTGACGTTGAACGATTCTCTTCAGACGTCGTTGGTCCTTTTCTTGCAGGATCTTTTTCCGGCAGCAGCGATGTAGGAGATCTGATGTTTGAGCGGATTCTTGATATTCACGGTACATTCGTGAAGTAGTCCTATGGGAATATACCACTTCATCGCTATCTCGGAGATGCTGTGTCCCATCGCTTGTACGCCGACTATAATACCACGTTAAAAGTCACTTAAATCTCGATAAGCAGCCATTGCAGCTGCAGTAAGCGATCGAACAACTGCGCGAGGCACTTGTCTTATATAGGGGTTGCCGGCAGCAGCGCCGTATTCTGCCTGTTTATATATTTCGGTACTTGAACACGCATGCCTATACCAGTTTCTTTGGCGCTTCAGTGTAAATTATAGAGGTCATAGCTTAAATGGACTTTATCAAATAATGATTCAGCATGACTCTTACACATGCGCTGGACGACAACTCTGTCTACGCAGCGACTTACGACGAATAAAAAGTTATCCTGTTTGATAGCCTAAAGTAGAATCCTTTTAATAAATTTCGAAAACGAGGTAGAACAAGCTACATATCCACTGTACAATACGACTGTCGATTGTTAATTGTTATCACAAAACAAATAATTGTCCGATTTTTGTGCTATATTTGGCGAAAGTATGGAACTAAGAAAGAGACTAATATGCGTGGAAACCTCACTGTAAACAAATAAGATGAAAGTATAATTTCTAAACGTGTAAAATACCAGCGTACTTGGACACCTAGAAGTCCAATAAACAAAAAAATGCGCACGCATGAGGAACGCTGGAACGGTTGGGGCGAGCGTGAGGCGGCGAGCGAGGATCCAGATTGAGAGCGTCGCATAACATTATTGCGGCAGTGGCGTGCCGACGCCGCCACAATTGGCAGGTGCTGGCTGCGGGCTGCGGGCGCGCTCTGCGCTCGAGCTGCCTTTAAAGCGGACGTGCCGAGACACCTTCATTAGCAGCCAGCCGCTATCCACCACACGTCCCTCTGACGCAACTCCACTGCATGTCAACATTCATTTCACCGAAATTCGACCGAATATGCGTCTAAAAAATGCAGCTAGTCCCTTTAAATTCCACTGGCATTTTTAACGGAAACATACCGATGCTCGAATGCTTTCGATATCCGATACAAGTTCGTAATACAAAATTCTATCTACGTGTTTATTAGATATCGGAATATGTCCGGCCAGGATATGCGTCATTGGGAAATCGCTCTTGCTCGTAACGAGCAAGTAACGTTGCGTGTTGTTACAATGAAAACAGTTCTTTGAGAGGGACACTTACGTTGAGCCGCGAAGGTTATTTAAAGTAATCATTCTGAAATAACATATTTAAACAGTTCTGTAACTGACGTAACTAAATGGCAACAGTATGCCGAGGGGACAGAAGCCATGGGATAGCGATATGCACACGTACACGTGGCGGCAGTATGGCGTGCACGGGGGATAAAAGTGCAGTACATCGGAGTAACTGTCACTTGTACTCAAATTATTCATATGAAAAAATTTCCGGCGTGATTGTGGCTGCACGACGGGATTTAACAGACTCTGAACGAAGAATGGTAGTTGGAGCTAGGCGCATGGGACATTCCATTATAACACATTCCAGGAATTTCCTCTCACTACGGACAACACAGTGGCCGACGGCCTTCACGTAACGACCGAGAGCAGCGGCGTTCGCGTAGAGTTGTCAGTACTAACAGACAAGCAACACTGCGAGGCATAACAGCAGAAATCAATGGCAGTAGACGACCGACGCGAGTGCCTTTACTAAACGCGCGACATCGGCTGCAGCTCTTCTCCTGGGCGCAAGACGATATGGGTTGGACCGTAGACGACTGGAAAACCGTGGCCCGATCAGATGAGTCGCTGTTTCATTTGGTAAGAGCTAATGGTACGTTTCAAGTGTAGCTCAGATTTCACAAATCCATGGACCAAAGTTGTCAGTAAGGCACTGTACAAACTGATGATGGCTCCATAATGTTGAGGGATATGTTTATATGGAATGGACTGGATCCTCTGGATGTTCAACGGCTTGGAGACCATTTTCAGCCATTCATGGACGTCATATTCCCAAAAAACGATGTGATTTTTATGTACGATAATGTGCCATGTCACTGGGCTACAGTGGTGTCCAACTGGTTAGAAAAATCTCCTGGACAGTTCTACCGAATTGTTTGCCACCCAGGTAGCCCGATATAACTCCCATAGAACATTTATGGGACATACTCGAGAGGTCACTTCTTGCAAGCACTACTGCACCGGCAAAACTTGCGCAATTATGGACGGCTATAGGGGAATCGTAGCTCAATATTTCTGGCACGGACTTGCAACGACTTGTTGAGTCCATGCCACATCTAACTGCTACACTACACCGGGTAAAAGGAGGTCCGACAAGACATTAGGAGGTATCTCATGACTTTTGTCACCTCGATGTATTAAAATTTATTGGGACGAGTTTAGGGAGACATGTAAATATTGCCACATAGCGTCGAAAGCACCAATCTGAAGCAGATTGTTCTGTTGTATCAAGTGGAACGTAGTACGTGTACAGAATTATGTCGCAGATCACTTGAGCAACAGCCGGCCGATGTGGCCGAGGGGTTCTACGCGCTTCAGTGTGGATCCTCGCGACCACTATGGTCCTGCCTCGGGCATGGAGGTGTGTGATGTCCTTAGGTTAGGTTAAGTGTAGACCTCAGATGTTAAGTACCATAGTGCTCAGAGCCATTTTTGACAGAGGGCAACGTGGATGACAGCCGCTGGAGATTTCATCGACACGTGTGGCAGATCCACGATTACAGTGGATGAGACTTACTCCTACTATCTGTATCAGAAGTAGAGTAGCCAACTTTCTCACTCACTACGGACATCTTTTTGCAGTGGTTTTCAAAAGACATCTAAGGAAAGCTTTCACTGATGTCATACGACGTTTTCGTGGATAGTTTCCCGCAGTTTAATAGACGTTCCCAGAATGGAGGTTACATTAAAGGCGAATAGAAATATTACTTTCAGTGATATATTCTCTTAGTTTTATGATATCATTCATCTAGGACGCTAAACGAACCTTGTTTATGAATATCTCGTATACTCTGTCTGATCAGTAGTATCCGGACGCCTGTTACTGATCGTTAATATGGAGTGTGTCCATACTTCCCCCTAATGACGACTTGACTCCACTGGGGCACTTTCAGTGAGGTAGCTGAACGTCTGTAGAGAAATGGCAGGCAATTCTCCATCAAGAGCTAGAAGCAGAGATGGCAGTGTTGTTGTACGCTGGAGTATGCAGGGAAGTCGACATTCTAACTCATCTCAGCGGTGTTCCATTGCGTTCAGGGCGGGACTCTGGGCAGGCTAGTCAATTTCTAGAATGTTATTATGCATAAATTATTACTTCACAGATACTACTTTATGACAGCTTGCTTTGTCATGCTGATACAAACAATTAACATCTCTGAACTCTCCTCTACTGTACGCAGTACATAGTGCTATTAAATGTATTCATATCCTTCCACATTTAGCATTTCCTTATGTACAATAACAGAGCCACCCCCTAACCACAAAAATACAGTCACAGACTTCAGTATGGGCACTACAAAATTTGGCACATAAGATTCTCCTGGAATTCGCCAAACCCAAACCGTTCCATCGGATTGGGACAGGGCATAGCGTGAGCCACGACTCCAAATCACTCGTTCCTTGTTATGCACTTTCAGTGGCGTCCCTCTGCATATGACTTCAGGCTCAGCGTAGAATCGACTACAGAGCTGTGTGGCATTGAACCCCATTCTTACTAACTCCCTACGCATAGTCATCGAACCAGCTGGGCTGTTGGTTGCACACTGTAGTTCACGAGTAATTCCTTCCGCGGATTTCATGAGATTTTTCATAACCACCCCCGTTTGGCCAACAGTCGACCTGGACACCTTTAGAGGGATTGTAATGTCCCTGATGGATCTGCTACTCAGGTGACATTCAGTGACTGGTCGACGTTCGAAGTCTCTGAGCTCCCCTTACCGCTGTACCTGACGACACAACACTGCTCGCCTTGGCAGATTCGTTCTCGTTGTGATTTCCACATCACAACGGATATCCGGATACTGCCTGCACAGAAGCTTTATCACTAGAGTACGAAAAAATAGAGGCGTTTACCTTTTCAGTTCTGACTAGCAATTGCAGCTCTGTTCTCTTCACTTTTCATCTTCTTTGTTTTTCCTGATTTAAGTTTGCTTACATGACAAATCGATACGTACAACTGACGTTTGTGTGTGATCTATTAGGGTTAGTCCAGAACTGAGAAGAAAACAGTGTGGATGTGACGTCTCACCTTGTTAGGAAGAACGATGTTCTGCATTTTGTGTTCACTATCTAAGATCAGTGGAGGAGTGTAGGGTAATATGTAGTATTACAACAGAAACGTTGTGTGTGTACAAGAGCAAGTATTTCCTTTAATGTACCTGTCTTGAGCAGCTTCTGCACAGTTCATACAGACTATGGGACGAAGCATACAGAATGAAACGCATGAAGGGGCGTTACTAGAATAATTTCATGCAAAACTGTCGAGGTGAGGGTGCTTAGTATCTTTTGAATTGAAATTACTAAATGCTAGTGGCAGTTTCAAGTACCAAGACCTTTTCTCAAGCGTTTTTACAGTTATACGACATACAAACGTACAACTATATGTCTCGATTCCTTATATGATAAATCGCGTCACTACATCATACAGATCACTATACTGCGGAGATGGAGTGCAAGTTGCTACTTTATGATAAGTATATTGGATGCAGTATGGATCACAATGGTGAAATGGTCTAGTGGAAAATAATGCAGTCCTAAAGTATTTAGTAATTTTTGATGTACATATCTGCTGTAAAACTTCATCAGAATGTATTCTGGGAGTCTTTCGTGAATTTAGGTGAAATTATTTGTGAGACAGAAACGTTAAATGAACAATATAGGTTTACTAGACACGTATTTACAGGTAGTGAGCTACACTCTGGCCCTGTTTCATTATACTCTTCAAACTGGAGTCCCATCGTTAACTAGGTAGCTACTTGCAAACAAGAAGAGCAGTACG
Source organism: Schistocerca cancellata (assembly GCF_023864275.1). Taxonomy (NCBI): domain Eukaryota; kingdom Metazoa; phylum Arthropoda; class Insecta; order Orthoptera; family Acrididae; genus Schistocerca; species Schistocerca cancellata. The sequence continues at coordinate 373,064,796 of NC_064629.1, forward strand.
TGGTGTATAAATTTAAAATTGTGTCTGTTGGTGTATAGATGTACCGATTACAGCGGTGAACTGAGTACGTCAGAAGTATCTTCGAGTATATGGATACAGTCCCTTAATAAGTACAAAGAAACGCTTACTAACCACACAGTGCTAACTTAACATCCCGGAAACCAGATAAGTAGAGATGAATTACTTTGTGTTTACTTTGATTGCACTATTACAGTGAATCACATACTTCGCTTCTCCCTGAGTTTCCGAAGACACGCTACTGTGACTAGGTGCGTTATATCGAAACAAGAGAGAGAAAGAGAGAGAGAGAGAGAGAGAGAGAGAGAGAGAGGGAGAGAGAGAGAGAGAGAGAGAGAGATAGGTTGTGAAACAAAACGAGATGATTCAGAAATATAAGTCGATTACCAACTACCTGAATTTGCGAAGACGTGTGACGTATTCAGCGAATGTCATGGACACATCCTTCTAGACATCTAGTGGAAATGTGTTTTCGTTGTTTTTTTTATGAAAGCAAACGTTTAAGTATCCACGAAGGTCTTTGATTTGATGCCAAGATTTCATTTTCGGAAAGACATGAGTTGATTCAGCAAAGAACTTATCGCCGAAAAATGGTACTGAAATCATCACCCGATGTTGGGGTCTTCCAGCATCTGATTAATATGTACTGTGGAAAGTATGGTCTACCTTCACAACTAAAAGACTTAGTGGGATTTTTAGAATTATTCGTGATCTGTGTGTCCTGCATTCCTTTGGAAATTAAGGAGAATTGCATTCATTCTTCCGATTTCTTCAGCTCTTCAGGCTTAGATCACCCATGGCGACTTGTACAAATATAATATGTTTAAAAAATTTAGCAACCTCGTGCAAAACTGATGCAGTTATTCTTCTCAACAAAGATAAAACGTCAGTCGTCAGCTGCACAAGAAAACCTTTACTTGGTTCACTTTACCGGTTTCAACAGTTAAAACTGTCATCTTTAGAAGAGAAATGGCCTCAAATCATTGCTAAGCCAACGTCAAAATAAGAATCGGACGATAGCTCCCTTTTCTACAGAGTCAATAAAACAGAATGACATATCTAAAAATATATAATACGTTCGATGAGTGGCAAACAATTAAATGTCAAATTTCGCTTCGTACATAGTACGTGCGAGAAATCCTAACGTTGTAGTATACGAAATTCTGTGGAGCAAAGATTTCATTCGTTTAACTGTGAATAATATAACTCAACAGTTGCAACCTAGCCTCGTAGTTTTCTATATATCCTCAATACACGTTCTTTCGCAGAACATCGTCAATTAATGAGCAGCATATACGAATTTCTAGAATTGGTTTCAGAATTGTTCATGTAGAGCCTTGTTTTGCATTCTGCTTTGAAAGTGTAGCTCTGAAGGCAGTGCTTTAATTCTTATATGTGATTTTTCAAATCCATTAAAATATGTAACCTTTTAGAAAACTGATGTGCCAGTAATGATGTCTCGGTATACGAAATGAATAAAGCTAAATTAGGGATACAATATTAATATTTTCAGATAGAATCAGACATGTTTATCTCTCAGCACCTCATCTTGTATGAAAAGAGTACTCAGCGTTGTGCCAAATTGAAACCTATAGAGCCGTAAAACGTAAACATGAAAGTAATTGACATCAGTCATCGGCGAGAAAAGGCTTAAAATCAGCATATAAATGAGCACAAACTGAATGTCAGCTGATGGCGTTATGGGCTTGTGACGTAGTTAAGGAAAGTATGTAAGTGGAGCAAAGGCGAATGGGGTCTCATTCTAGTGACGTTATAGGCTACAAATGGGGAAATCCATTCACGTAAGGGACTTCGGCAAAAAAGGCAGATTGCTATGATTCTATGGCTGGGAACGAGGATGTTAGAAACGGCGAACCCCTTTGGCTGTTCGCATACTACAGTCGTGAGCCTACGGAGAGTGTTTGAAGGACGGTGAAACAACGAGTAGGCGGAAGTCCACGCCTCATCACGTTTGCTCGGTGTGTGCGGTAGCACTGGCGGCAGTCTGTGTTACATCTGAAGACGGAGTACAGTACTAGAGAAGGAGATTGTCTTTCGGAGCACATAGTCCATTGCACATTGTTGAACATATGGATCTGTAGCAGACGACCTACACAAGTTCCCATATTGACCGAAAGAAATTGACAAATACGGTTACAGACGGCTCGGAATAATCGAGTTTGGACGATGGGTTGGACCCAGGCCGGTGGAGGCAGTATTACGCTATGCGGTAATTTACCTAACTTTCATGAGCCCTGTAAATGTAAATGTCGTGTGACTAGGGGCTCCCGTCGGGTATACCTTTCGCCGGGTGCAAGTCTTTCCATATGACGCCACTTCGGCGACTGGCGTGTCGATGGGGATGAAATGATGATGATTAGGACAACATAACACCCAGTCCCTGAGAGGAGAAAATCTCCGACCCAGCCGGGAATCGAACCCGGGCCCTTAGGATTGACAGTCTGTCGCGCTGACCACTCAGCTACCGGGGCGGGGAGGGGGGGGGGGACATGAGCCCTGTGATAGTAGTCAAAGGCACCATGAAAGCCGCGGACGAAGTGGACGTTATTCTTAACTACCTGAATCCTTTCAAGCTTGGTGTCATCCCCGATGACGATGGCATCTTCCAGAAGTTTAATAGTTCGTGTCGCAAGTGCAGAATAGTTCTACCGTGCTTGTGGAACATGGTAGTCAACTCACACTGCTGTCTCGGCCATCAAGTTCGCTTGATCTTAACTCGACGGAACACAGTGGAGTGCAGTCGACCGCCATCTCCACACCCACGTGTCACCGGCCCGTATTTTAAGAGGATTACGTGGCCTGTGCGTAGACATCTGGAAATACACATCCCCGAAAACCTGCCAACTTGTCGAAATCAACTCATGAAGAATCGAGGCTGTATTTCGATCCAAATGTGGAACGGTACGTTGTCTCACCAGTTGTACATGCCATAAAATTAATTTCGATAACAATAGAATTTTCGAAAAATGAAATCAAAAACGCCGAGAAAGAGGAGTTGTTAACGGTGAGACAAAATCGATGATGTAGCTATTTCGTACACATGACTAAAAGTGTGGAGTAGAAACAAATTTCAAATAGCGATTCTTGAGGTGCTTTGTATGATGCACTATCTATAAGTTTATGCCTCGTCAACGGCGGAATACTGTATTCAAAAAAGGGCTCTGAGCACTATGGGACTCAACTGCTGTGGTCATAAGTCCCCTAGAACTTAGAACTACTTAAACCTAACTAACCTAAGGACATCACACACATTCATGCCCGAGGCAGGATTCGAACCTGCGACCGTAGCGGTCGTGCGGTTCCAGACTGTAGCGCCTTTAACCGATCGGCCACTCCAGCCGGCCGAATACTGTATTAAGACAGCTGTTGAACCAATAGTGCATTGTACATCGGTGGGTTTGAACGAAGGGCAATGGCAATTTATCAACTTCACGTCTGTCTTGGAGCGTAATAAAAAACTTCGCTATGATTATTGCTGCCCCTGCTACGCCGCCAATATAGACACCCCTATTTCCTGGAAAATTTTTCAATCTCTCCTATAGTGATGCCTTCTTACGTGTTAGATGTAACCGTGGCAATGAAAATATGACAGCATATGTTGCTGTGTGGAGTAACAGAGACAAGTATGATCGTTTAGCGCGACATTTGGTACGACACGCAATTATGAGATTTCGAGTCCTATTTGTTCATATCGGTCTGTACAGTTACTCTTTAATAAACAATAGTGGATCACATGGAACACTGTTCCATCTTCAGATTACTCCACGCACCATTCTTCTACCCCCCAAGTTACAAATTCACGTCATGTGTTGGAGATGACTGGTAGACAGATTCTCTGTTACTGTCTCACAACCATCACTTTTAATGTTGCACCAGCTGTTCGAGAGTATCTGGACATTCGATGGCGGACATTAAAAGCGAGTGTGTTCACCCTTCGCCTTTATGCGAGCTTGAACCGTGCTGGGGACACATTTAGTGAGGTGTCTGAATGTCTGTGGAGGAATGACTACCCATTCTTCCTCAACAGCCGAAGTGGCTGATGCTGGACACCGGAATCTGGAGCGACGCCGACGTTTTGAGTCATATCAGAGCTATTATATTGGGATAACATGGGGACTCAGGGGAGTCCAGTCCATTTAAAAAAAAATATTCTCCACAAACCCTTGCCTTACAGAGACTGCATCACGACATGGTCCATTGTCATGTCGATACAAAGATTCATTGCCCCACATGGTTCCTCTACTGTAGGCAGTACACATTGTTGTACAACGTATTTATATCTTTCAGCATTTAGTGTTTCACAAAGTTTAATAATGGTACCATACCATAACCACGCAAAACACTCGCGTATCTTAACACCAACAATATCTCTTCCGTACTTTACTGCTGGCTCGATACTTGATGGCTGGTAACATTCTCCAGGCATTATCCATAGAATTGTCATGGGCTAGAGCGTGATTAATCACGCCAAATCACTTGTTTCCAGTCATCCACTGTCTAGTGACGTCGCTCTCTACGCCACCTGAACCGTTGCTTAGTAAAGACTACAGAAATACGTGTGGCTAACAACGGGCTTTCGAGCAGAGTACCCCATTATGTTTAATTCTCTTTTCTTTTCTTTTAGTTAGTGAGCTAGCAGGACTGTTGGTAGTATTTTGTAACTCACGAGTGATTTCTTGTGCTGATTTCATGCGATGTTTAACAAGCACGCTCCACAATGTTCGACGGCCCTGTCCGTCAGTACGGCCTGGTTTTGTTTTAGCTGGACAATGCAACAACAGTTTCTTTTGTGATCAGATGCGTATGAATCACAAGTTTTAAGTGTTGAATGGCTCAACGATTTGCTCGGACTTCTACTCAAACAGATCTGAACTCTTGAAGATCGCTAAAGAGATACATCACTTGCCAAAGTCCAAGCAAGAGGTCTCTGCAAATGCAGCGATCGGAATCTGACTCCCAATATCGGTTCCAGCGCAAAGACGGCAATGCAACTGCATCGTACGTGAAACACCCTGCAGCTACTAGCCGTTGGTTGTCTTATTTCCTGTAAATCGTTTGATTTCAAGAGCTATAAAATTCTATGAAAATAACGAAAACCATGAAAGAGGCTTTCTGTAGTTAAAGTAAAATTATCAGACAAGTGATTAGTCACCCGTTCGAAAGATCGCATCAGTTAGTTTGGAGCGCTATAAACGATGAACGGTCACCATGTAGCCATGTGACCCTTCGTCAGTCATAACTCATGGTGATGAAGTGGTGTGCAAGTACCACTCTATTGTATGGATTCAGCAAAGTAAGATTGATAGATACGGAGACGTAAAAAATGTTGAAATTCGTGTGAATTCCTAAGGGGCCAACCTGCTGCGGTCATCGGTCCCTAGACTTACACACTAGTTAAACTAATGTAAACTAACTTATGATAAGAACAACACACATAGTCATGCCCGAGGGAGGACTCGAACCTCTGTGCGAGGGGGGGGGGGGGGGGTAGAGGGTCACGGAGACGTAACAGAACGGCAGAAAGGAGATATCATGAATGAAGTTGCCCAATTTGTTTTTGTGTCAATGCGGACTGTCAATCTTGTCAACAAGGAATGGTGTACGACTCGCAGTCACGTACTACACTGAAAGAACACTGGTCCTATAAAGATCTTAACCGAGAGCAACCGGAGACGTGTGTCACGCGCTGACAATCACCATCAGTTAAACACCTGATAGAACGGCTGCTGTCAGTGAATGCAGGGACATTCCTAACAGTGGCATATAAAACTGCACATTTCAATGCGTTAAAAATCAGAAACAGCCCAGTAGATGACTTCAGCAGTGTTATGTTATCGCCGGCCGCGGTGGTCTCGCGGTTCTAGGCGCGCAGTCCGGAACCGTGCGACTGCTACGGTCGCAGGTTCGAATCCTGCCTCGGGCATGGATGTTTGTGCTGTCCTTAGGTTAGTTAGGTTTAAGTAGTTCTAAGTTCTAGGGGACTAATGACCACAGCAGTTGAGTCCCATAGTGCTCAGAGCCATTTGAACCATTTTTTTGTTATGTTGTCCAACGAGTCACGATTTTGCCTCATTTCTAACGGTGAAAGGTACCTAGTGCTCGTACTTCTACATCTACATGTACATATATAACTCACAAGCTACCGTACGGTGAGTGGCGGATGGTACTAGACTACTAGTCTCCTTTCTTGTTCCACTCGCAAACAGAACGAGGGAAAACGACTGTCTATATGCCTCCTTACGAACATTAATTTCTCTTATCTTCGTTGTACTTACGCAAAATATACGTTGGCGGCCGTAGAATCGTCTTGCAGCCAGCGTCAGTTGCCGTTTCCCTAACTTTTCTCCATATTCTTCCTAGAACAGATCGTTGCCTTCTCACCAGAGATTACCATTAGAGTTCCCGAATCATCTCCGTAATAACTACGTGTTGTTCGAACCTATCGGTAACAAACATAGCAGCCCGTCTAGGACTCGAGAATGGGTAGCACTAGCCTCCCTTACAGATCAGCCACTCTTTCCTAAAATATTCCCAATATACTGAAATCGACCATTCACTTTGCGTACTACACTGAAGAGAGAAAAAAAACTGGTACACCTGCCTAATATCGTGTACGGTCCCCGAGAGCATGCAGAAGACTCGAATAATGTCTGAAATAGTGCTGTAAGGAATTGACACCATGAATCGTGCAAGGCTATCCATAAATCCGTAAGAGTACGAAGGGGTGGACATCTATTCTGAACAGCACGTTGCAAGGCATCCAAGTTATCCTCAATAATATTCATGTCTGGACAGTTTGGTGGCCAGCGGAAGTGTTTAATCTCAGTATACTGTTTCTGGAGCCACTCTGTAGCAATTCTGGACATGTGGGATGTCGCATTGTCGTACTGGAATTGCCCACGTCTGTTGTATGCACAACGGACATGAATAGATGCAGGTGATCAGACAGGATGCTTACATACGTGTTACCTGTCATTGTTGTGTCCAGACGAAACAGGGATGGCCATAGTACTCCAACTGCACACTCCACACGTCATTCCAAAGCTTTCCCCAGCTTGAACAGTTCCCTGTTGACATGCGGGATCCATGGATTCATGAGGTTGTCTCCAAACCCGTACACGTCCATCAGCTCGATATAATTTGAAACGAGACTCGTCCGACCAGGCAACATGTTTCTAGTCATTAACAGTCCAATGCCGGTGTTGACGGGCCCGGATGAGGCCTCAAACATTGTGTCGCACACGAGGGACCTTCGGCTCCGAAAGCCCATATCGATGATGTTTCGTTGAAAGGTTCGCACGCTGACGTTCGTTGATGGCCCATAGTTAAAATCTGCAGTAATTTGCGGAAGGTTTGCACTTCTGTCACGTTTAACGATTCTCTTCAGTCGTCGTTGGTCCCGTTCTTGCAGGATCTTTTTCCGGCTGCAGCGATGTCGGAGATCTGATGTTCTACCGGGTTCTTGATATTCACGCTACACTCGTGAAGTAGTCCTATGGGAAAATCCCACTTCATCGCTATCTCGGAGATGCTGCGTCTCATCACTGGTGCGCCGACTATAACACCACGTTCAAACTCACTTTAACCTTGATAAACTGCCACTGTAGCAGCTGTAGCCGATCTAACAATTGCACCAGACACATGCTGTCTTTACAGGTGTTGCAGACCGCAGAGCCATATTCTGCCTGTTTACAAGTCTCTGTATTTGAATACGCATGCCTACACCAGTTTCTTTGGCGCTTCAGTGTAGAATCCTTACATGCTCGTTCCATTTCGTATCGCTTTGCAACGTTACGCTTAGATATTTGATCGGCATGAATATGTCAAGCAGCACATTACTAATGCTATATTCGATTTTCGTACCCATCTTCATAAACTTACATTTTTCTACCGTTATACCTAGCTGCTATTCATCTCACCAACTAGAAATTTTGTCTGTCATCTTGTATCCTCCTACAGTCACTCAACAACGATACCTTTCCGTACACCTCAGCATCATCGGCAAACAGCCGCAGATTGCTGTCGCCTCAGAACATTTACGTACAGCACATAGAAAATTACAGCGATCTTATCTCACTTCCCTGGGGCTCTACTGACGATAACCTTGCCTTTGATGAACACTCGCCGTGGAGTACAACGTACTGAGTTCTGTTACTTAAGAAGCCTTCGAGGCACTCACATATCTTTAAATCTATTACGTATGGTCTTACTCTCGTTATGGGCAGTGGGACCACGCGGCAAATGGATTTCGGAAATCTATGAATACGGAATCTTCTTGATGCCCTTCATCCATAGTTCGCAGGTTATATGTCAGAAGACGGAAAGCAGAGTTTCGCACGAGCGACGCTTTCTAAAACCATCCTGATTCGTGAACAGAAGTTTTTCCGTCTCATGTAAATATTAATATATTCGAACTGAGAATATGTTCAAGAATTCTGCAGCAAAGCGATGTTAATGATATTTGTCCGTAATTGTGTCGTTCGTGCTTTTATCCTTCTTCTAAGCAGGAGTCACCTGTACTTTTTTCCAGTCGCTTGGTAGTCTGCACAGGGTGAGAGATTCGCGCAAAATGTAAGCCAAGAAAGGGGTTATTGCTGTGGAGTACTCTTTGCAAAACCGACTTGGGATTCCATCCGGACCTGGCGACTTACTTTCAATTTTTTCAGTTTTTCTACGCCAGGGATCCTTATTACTATTGTCCATCATACGGCAGTCTGTGCGATAATCAAACGACAGTATTTTTGTATGATTCTCCAGAGTTGCCAAATTTAAAACCTCGACTGTCGTTTCCCATTTTCTGCTTCTCAATGAGGCGCTTAACCCGCCATGTGTGAAGGGCATAATTCAGGCCGGAGGTGGTTCTGTGGTGTTATACGGTTTCGCCGGCCTGTGTGGCCGAGCGGTTCTAGGCGCGTCAGTCTGGAACCGCGCGGCTGCTACGTTCGCAGGTTCGAATCCTGCCTCGGGCATGGGTGTGTGTGATGTCCTTAAGTTAGTAAGGTTTAAGTAGTTCTAAGTTCTAGGGGACTGATGACCACAGATGTTAAGTCCCATAGTACTCAGAGCCATTTGAACCAACTGTGCCGCTAAATCGGCGTATCTTAATCAACAGTAAATATTTGGAACTATTTGGAACAGCGTGTGAAATGTAGCCATCAGTACAGGCGTAGTCTGGTTGATCCATAGGATCTAATCATCAATGAGCATCTTCAGCTGGATATGGCATTCATGCAGAAATTGATTGTCTCTCTTCTTTGCCATTATTTGGGGAAGAGGCGGTGTTACACGGTATTAGGGATATGTCCCTTGGGGTGATTAATTTTGATTCTGATGTGCTTATTATAAATCTGCTGTTAAGTATACCTACAACAGGCACTGTGAAATGTGGCGCAGTTGTTACAATACTGGACTCGAATTCGTGAGGACAAGGGTTCAAATACTCGTCCGACCATCGAGGTTTAGGTTTTCCTTGATTTCCCTAAATCGCTTAAGGCACCGAAAGGACACGTCCGATTTCCTCCCCCGTCCTGCCCAATTCCGAGCTTGTTCTCCGTTCTAGGGGCCTTGTTTTCGACGAGACATTTCAAGCTACTCTTCCTGACATTTTATAAAAGGCCGTCATATAAGCAAATACAGTAATGTTTTAGACATTAGCTGCTAGTGGACATTGATTTACATTTGTAGGGTAAGTTGTAAATTTGCGAAGGACTGGGATTTGAACACGAGTCTCCTGCTTACTAGGCAGAGGCGCTGACCAGTACGCCACCCGGACACAGTGGCCAGCACGACCGCTCGCACTACGCTAGCACGCCTCCCAGCACACTCAAGTTCTCAATTTATAGCGCACACTACTGATGTACTGCCCCTGCTCATTGGCCCCACTATTTGCCGCATCTCGACGATCCCTGTAAGAGTTCGAGCTTGGTGTACAGCTGCACAGAAGGGATCATTGACAGTAATCATACCATTTTGATCCTGCAGCCACAATGAATCAAGACACAAGCTAATTAAATGCATTAGCTGCAGAATCCAAATGGTGTCTGTTCATGTCCAAAAGAAACCAGAAATATATAGACTGAATTTTAATTCAGGGTGGTCTGGTTGAACACACAATAGTGTAAAATCTAATAACTTGAGAAGTAATCGGGTTATTTATTGTGGTTTTGCTTCTACAAGTATGGTAACTCAAAATGTTTTTCGTGTTTGCTTGAGGCACTTGGTATCACTTGAACATGTGCGTAACTGCTTTGTTCATGTAAACGCGCGTCACCATTCATGTCGACTCCACAACCCAGTACGTTGTCCTCGATGGTGAGTGTTCATCGGAGGTGAGGGTATCATCTGGAGTGCCCCAGGGAAGTGTGGTTGGTCCGTTGTTGTTTTCTATCTACATAAATGATCTTTTGGATAGGGTGGATAGCAATGTGCGGCTGTTTGCTGATGATGCTGTGGTGTACGGGAAGGTGTCGTCGTTGAGTGACTGTAGGAGGATACAAGATGACTTGGACAGGATTTGTGATTGGTGTAAAGAATGGCAGCTAACTCTAAATATAGATAAATCTAAATTAATGCAGATGAATAGGAAAAAGACTCCCGTAATGTTTGAATACTCCATTAGTAGTGTAGCGCTTGACACAGTCACGTCGATTAAATATTTGGGCGTAACATTGCAGAGCGATATGAAGTGGGACAAGCATGTAATGGCAGTTGTGGGGAAGGCGGGTAGTCGTCTTCGGTTCATTGGCAGAATTTTGGGAAGATGTGGTTCATCTGTAAAGGAGAACGCTTATAAAACACTAATACGACCTATTCTTGAGTACTGCTCGAGCGTTTGGGATCCCTATCAGGTCAGATTAAGGGAGGACATAGAAGCAATTCAGAGGCGGGCTGCTAGATTTGTTACTGGTAGGTTTGATCATCACGCGAGTGTTACGGAAATGCTTCAGGAACTCGGGTGGGAGTCTCTGGAGCAAAGGAGGCGTTCTTTTCGTGAATCGCTACTGAGGAAATTTAGAGAACCAGCATTTGAGGCTGACTGCAGTAAAATTTAACTGCCGCTAACTTATATTACGCGGTAAGACTACAAAATAAGATAAGAGAAATTAGGGCTCGTACAGAGGCATATAGGCAGTCATTTTCCCCTCGTTCTGTTTGGGAGTGGAACCGGGAGAGAAGATGCTAGTTGTGGTACGAGGTACCCTCCGCCACGCACCGTATGGTGGATTGCGGAGTATGTATGTAGATGTAGACAACAGAAGGTGCTGCGTGTGCCTTCTCTCGCGCATCTAAGGCTTGTTACACTGGTAAAACGTCGTTTTCTTCGCGACTATGGGCTGCGACCAACTGATGATGTTCCCACTTACGTAACAACCAAGAAAGTGGCAAGCAGCTTCGGGAAAGTGGGAGTTTGCTTTACTGCCGCCTCACCAAGCCATGCACGCAGTAAGAGACGCTGCTGTTGAATTGAACCGTACGTGCTTCCAGCGGAGCCCTCGAAAGTCAATCTGACAAGCAAATAGGCGGTTACAGTTACCTTTTTTGACAGAACAAAGGGTCATCCATAAAAGTTTGCTCCTAAGGGCGTACAGGCTGCAGCTTGATTAGAAAATGAATCATTAGGACAAGACACGGCGTAAGTCATTCGCGGAGACAATTCTGGAAATAATGGATGAAAACAAGGCATTCCTCGGTTTAGTCTGTTTCTCGGACGAGGCTTCCGCACTTCTGGCACAGTGGTCGCTAATGGGGAACTGAACCGCTCCACGTATTGACAGAGTACGAACGTGACTTTCCGAAAGTGAACGTTTAGTGTGGATTGTTGAAGAACAGCGTTGTAGGCCCATTCTTCTTCTCAGAGCCAACAGCTAATGCAACAACATACGTAGACGTCTTGGAGCTGTATGCTGTGCAGGAACTCCCTCGTGACGTGATATTTCAACAAGATGACATACCATGCCATTTTACGAACATTGTGAGGGATTTCTTGGTTCATGAGTTCCCAGATCACTGTATTGGGAGACAGTCCATCGAATGCTTGGCCGTCCAGGAGCCCAGACATTACGCCAGTTGATTTTTTTCTTTGAGGGTTTATCAACAATCAAGTGTACATCATTTCGTGATCTGCCGGATCTGTGCCATCGCATTCGTGCAGTTATCGCAAATTTTACGCCTACAGTGCTGCAAAACACTTAGAGAGAAGTGGAATACAGATTAGATGTCCGTCGCGCCATTAATGGTGCGCATATCGATTTGTATTAGGTGTGTAAAAAACATTGAGTTACCAATCTTGTAAAAACATACCGTCAATAAATATCTCAATTACTTCCCAAGTTATTACATTTTATGGTATATGTTTTGTGTTATGTGTTTAACCCGAGCGCCCTCTATACTTTCAAATATTGTAATATACTATCAATATAGCTGTTAAAGATCACAGGACTCGTAGTTTGAGTATGCCATTGGATAAACATTATCATTACCAAAACTTGAAACCGACTGAAGTTGCGCACTGCCAAAGAGACTTGTCTTGTACCGCGCGGGGTAGCCGCTCGGTCTCAGGCGTCTTGTCACGGTCCGCGCTGTTGTCCCCGTCGGAGGTTCCAGTCCTCCTTCAGGCATGGGTGTGTGTGTTGTCCATAGCGTAAGTTAGTTTAAATTAGATTAAGTAGTGGGTAAGCCTAGGGACCGATGACCTCAGCCGTTTGGTCCCATAGTCCTTAACACAAATTTCAAAAAATATTCGGATTTTCAAATTGGGATCACCAATTTTTATTCTTTATTCGGGTTCTAAGCCAAAAAAGGACGTACCATTTACTCAAACCATTGTATTCCATTCGTGGCAGATGGCACTGATATCCACAAATATAAAAAGTGCCTGGTTTTTGCAATTAAGAACCGACAAATTTGATTCTACATTTCATCTGCGGTGTGTATGAAGACTTTTGTATTCTGACGGTTGATATTGGGGTTCAAACGTTTAAAAAGTGATTTTTGCGAGTCCACTTGCCTATCGCTATTGGGGTGCTTCTTGCAGCCTCGCCATAAATTAAAATTATTACGATCTTCTGTACAACGGATAAAACATCCATTACATGAGCCGTGCCAGAACAGGGAGGAGTGGGGCCGATAGTTGGGTGTCGGTGCTTATACAAGCTCCGGAGCTGAAGTGGGACGTGTCACGTGGTGGGGCGAGCGTGTGATTATTTACACTATATGTGTGTATCCATGGCAGGTGCACCTCTCTCTATAATTTCATGGACACTTTGTCTTATTATAATGATTGTGATTTTCATTCCACCGGTAACTACGCAGAGGCCAGTGTGCGAGCTACATACACCTAAACCAGTCACCCTAATGGCAGGGTTCGAGGACGACCACCGAAATCAAGCATTCCGATGGACTGGGGATCACCACCATCAGTCCGATAGGGAACAGAAAACTTCGTTACCATACAAGTAGCCCATCTGCCAGAAATTTGAATGTCTAGCCATATTATTTGTACTGTAGAATCACATTTGCATCACAAGTAACTTTTGAACATCAGTAGTAACAGCTAAAACACAAGGTTTGTATTTATATGCTAGACAAAACGTAGAATCAAATGTGTCGGTTCTTAAATGCAAAATCACACACATTTGATATCTGTCGATTGCAGCTCTATCTGCCACGAATGGTTTTAGTAAACGGTACGTATTTTTGTTGTGGAATCCGAATATGCAATAAAAATGTGGGGTTCACGTCTGCAAATTCAAAGTTGACGCCTCTCACGCAGGAGGAATGGTTAGGATGTGCCAGCTGCAGCACAGACAGATGTCTCCTTTACTGAAATTAACTTTTAACAGAGAACTTTTTTTTGTACGTCGTTTTCGAGATATTTAGTTGTCTCAAGTTAAAACAAACACTGTATATCTCTTACAATACAAGACAGACAGTTTTAAAACCTACGTTAACTACTAAACATTAATTTTTTGAAAATGGCTAAAATACTTCCTCGCTGGCCAAAAATAGGTACGTTAATATAGCGGAGTGCCACTGTCTTTTTAACACGCAGCACTAACGGATCTTCCTCTTTAACACGTCGGAATATTCGGCTCGCGGACTCCAGGTACAGAAACACGGTATTATGTAACGAGCTCCCACCGAGTCAGAGTATAATCTGAGAAAACATTATACTCTCGCATTACACGAAACATGTTTACAACACGGTGGCTTCCAAAGAGCTTGCGAAGCGGTAATGTTGAATAACTCCTTTTCGCTGCGATTCTACTGTCTTTCTCTTCGATCTGCATCAGTCAACTAGGTGAATTTACACGTTTTTAAGGTATTAAACGGTAATTTTCTTCTTTTTAAATTGTTTTATGAACTACACAACTACTAATCTCAATATCTCTTATTATCGTTTACAGCACCAAAGACAGATTTCGCTCCTCGAGAGGTGTGTTTGACTGTTTCGAATAGAGAATCTTATTTTTTACTACTATTATCATTTATTCCTTGTTTATTTAGCCCGAAAAGGTTGAATTCTTAAGGCCATCACTTACATCGTACCAGGAACAACGCATACCAAAAAATATTACGAAAATATTCTCAGTTTGTGTGCAAATATTTAGGTCAGTTAAGTACATCTGAGAAATTATTTCATAAGCAACTATAATTGCCAACAAAAATGATAACAGTGAATAATAACAGTAATAATAATTGGCATCGATAATAACAACAACAATAATAGTAATAAGAACAGAAGTAATAAGGACATTACGAGAAACGGTAATATTGATTATTTTAGCACATTTGAAACCGTGTTTAATTAGAAACAGAAAGGATAATGAAAGAGGGGAAAACTGAAATGACAGTGACGATAATTGTTGAGGATGAACACGCTCTCAATGAAGGACTCTGTGACAAGGAAGAGGAGTATTATTATCATCAGTTTCATTTGCGTTGACCGAGCAATCACTCGATCTCACACGCCTTAAGACAACGGAGAAAAGGTGAAAGTTGCCATACCTGAGATTAAGACAGGAATAAAACAACAGAGAAGCTAAAAGAGAGTCACAGGTAATTTGACGGGCTGAGAACGTCATGGACTACTTCGTGATATCGTGTCGGATCTCCTTTCGTCCGACGTAGTGCATCAATTCGACGTGGCATGGACTCAAAAAGTCGTTGAAAATTCCCCGCATAAATGATCAGCCATGCTTCCTATATAGCCGCCCGTAATTGCGAAAGTGTTGCCGGTGCAGGAGTTTGTGCAACAACTGACTTGAGGATTAAGGCTCGTAAATGTTCGATGGGATTCATGTCGGGTGATCAGGGTGTCCAATTCATTCGCTCGAACTGTCCTGTCCAGAACGTCCTCCAAACCAATAGTGAAAAATTGTGGTCCGGTGACAGAGTGTATAGTCATCCATAAAAATTCCGGCATTGTTTGGGGAGGTGACGTCCATGAATGGCTGCAAATAACCATTTCCAGTTAACGATCGGCACAGTTTGACCAGAGAACCCAGTGCATTCCAAGTAACCACAGCCCACACCATTATGGAACCACCACCAGCTTGCACAGTACCTTGTTGACATAATGGGTCCAAGGGTTCGAAGGATCTGCACCATACTCGAACCCTACCATCGGCTCTTAGAAACTGAAATGGGAACTCATGTGACCAGGACACGGTTTTCCAGTCGTCTAGGGTCCAACCCATATGGTCACGAGCCCAAGAGAAGCGCTGCAGGAGATGTCGAGCTGTTAGCAAATGCACACGCTTGGTACTGTGGATCTCGGAGTATTGAATTCCTTACCGGTTTCCGAAATGGAGTTCCCTTGCGTCTAACTCCAACCACCACTCCGCGTGCGAAGTTTGTTAATTCCAGTCGTGCGGCCGTAATCACGCCTCAAATCTTTTTCCATGAATCACCTGTCTACAAACGACAGCTCCGCCAATGCACTGTCCTTTTATACCTCGTGTATATGTGCATACCTGTCACCTCTGTGTGTATTAACTGATTAGCCAGAAAATTGTGACCACTGACCTACTATCGATCTAAAACCGACCTGGTGATAGCACCGTCACCTGGCGAGGAAGGACTGCTAGTCAATCACACGCACGGTGCATGTAGTATCAGTGAGAGTGCTGCCTGTGTGTAGAATGGGAAGGTGCGCGACCTGTCTGAGTTTGACCGAGGGCAGATTGTGATGACCCGGAGGATCGGCACGAGCATTTCGGAAACTACACGACTTCTCGGGTGTTCGAGGAGTAATGTGGTGAGTGTCTTCAAGACGTTGCGAAATAAAGGTGAGACTACGTCCAGACGTCGTGGGGTTGGGCGGTCACCCGTCATAACAGATGTCGAACGTCGTACGCTGGGTAGACTGGTAAAACAGGAAAGACGGCGAACTGTGGCGGGATTGGCATCAGACTTTAATGCTGGGCAAAGTATAAGTGTGTCTGAACGCAGAGAGCACCAAACTATCCGAACGATCGGCCTCTGCAGCCGAGGACCCATGCATGTACCAATGCTAACACCACGACATCGGCAACTACGACTGAAATAGGTAACTTGTCGCAGAGGCAGAGCGCTCCATGGTCTGATGAATACCTATACCTTCTTCGTCGCGCCGACTCGAGGGCGCGAATTCGTCCTCTTCCAGGGGAACAGCTCCTTGACACCTGTACTGCGGGACCGAGATAATATGGTGGCGGCTCCATTATGCTCTGGGAAACATTCACGTGGGCATCCATGGGTCCAGTGGAGCTCGTGCAAGGCACCATAATGGCGAAGGAGTAGCGTACACTGGCTGCAGCCCACATAAACCCATTCATGACCGTCATGTCTTCCGACGGCAGTGGCATTTTTCAGCATGATAATGGGCCATGTCGCAAGGCCAGGAGTGTGATGGAATGGTTCGAGGAACACAATGGCGAGTTGCAATTCATACGTTGTCTCTTCAACTCGCCAGATCTGATCGCCATCGAACACATCTGGGAAGTGATTGAACGCAGTGTCAGAAGTCATCACTCCTGACCCCGGGATTTACGGAAATTAGGCCACTCGTGTGTGCAGATGTGGTACCAGCTCCCTCCAGCCACCTACCAAGGCCTCACTGCTCCCATGTCAAAATGCGTCGCCGCTATTATCCATGCCAAAAGTGGACATACCGGCACTTAGGTAGGTGGTCATAATGTTCTTGCTGATCAGTGCATTTTGGGCAACTTAATGCAACCTCATCTGCTTGAGACTTATTTAACTGCTCCTCAGCTACAGAGCCCCTATAAGACGAGCTAACAGTGGTATCATAAAAGGGCATCCATTAACCTTACTGCGAGTATGACGTGGAGAGTGGCAGATTCAGAAACTAAACGCAAAGTAAACGCTTATATGAAAGTGAGAAGGCAAAAAAGGAATGTATCAAGCCAAGGACACCCTTGTACAAGAGAATGAGTGAATGCGAAGTTGGACAGGTCTCGTCCCTAATTCAAAGGTACCTGATGTATCAGTAATACTTCTTTCTCTATATACTACAAACATTCTGCAGATGTGACATATTGGCTTTTCCTTATATAACAGCAGCAGATGCGGAAATATATATATATATATATATATATATATATATATATATATATATATATATATATATATATATATAGAACATATTCTAAAGCTGAGTGATTAATGACATTCGCATACGTAACTCTGACCAGAAAAACAGAAGCAGTGAATCTGCCAATCTACAGAAAAATAGCACACGTCTTAGACGTAGAATACTGAAGTCATGAAACAAGTTTAAGAGCAAAGCATGTCAATAAGAACATGTCAAATTTCCAAGGCAAATATTTGAAGTATTGAGACGCGATAACAAAGTTTACTAATCCAAAAATGCATAGAAATGGGCTTCACTGACTTGGAGAACATAAAAAGACTTCCCAGAAACTTCACTCAGCGACAGAGGAGCTAAAACAAGCGAACACGTGTCTCGGATTATCCGTAAACACTCGAGCGATCTAAGAAAGAGCCGGGCAAAGTTTTCGACGTACCTTAGATGCCTTTCTACAGAGCGCGATAATCTTAGCGGAAACTGAGGCACAGTGATTAGCGTCGGGACCTCTCACTTCTGCGCCCCGTGTTTGGAACCCGATTATTACTTTATCTTATTTATCTTTTTCATTTATCTATCCATGTCCGTAGAAGGTTACTACTCGAGTGTTTGACCGAGCGAGGTGGCACAGTGGTTAGACACTGGACTCGCATTCGGGAGGACGACGGTTCAATCCCGTGTCCGGCCATCATGATTTAGGTTCTCCGTGATTTCACTAAATCACTCCAGCCAAATGCCGGGGTGGTTCCTTTCAAATGGCACGGCCGACTTCCTTCCCCGTCCTTCCCTTATCCGATGATACCGATGACCTCCTTGTCTGGTCTCCTTCCCCAAACAACCTAACCTAATCTCGAGTGTTTGTTATCGAGTTAGAAGATACAAGGGCGTTATATTAATTGCAAAATTACAACTGGGTTTCGCGATAAGTTTCATACATGTGTGTGTATGGTATTTTCAGGGATTATAATCTTTTTAAACTATCATATTCTTATATTTCAATTTATATCAATTTTTATATTAATTCGTAAATTTTATTCTTATGTTTATTCTATAGGAAACTTTGGTGCTTTCTTTTGAATGGTACACATCGCAGGAACATTCGAAACACAGAATTTCCGAACACCACAAGCATTTCGCGAATGCATGCTTGCCACTGTGACATTTCTTTGCATAAATTTCTCTCGGAAAAGAAACGTCATTAATATTACTGAAGAATTCATGTGTTGGCAAATATTTCTCAGCGAACCACACATAACGAATCACTTAACCGATATGCGGCGCCTGCAGTTGACACTACACGAATTTCACAGATAACAATTTCGAATAATTTTTTCAGTTACTAATCCTTTTCGCTTGCTTTAAAATTCATTCAATAGACATAGAATGAGTAGTCGAATACGGGCAACGTTGTTTCATTTTACATTGGAAAATATTCGTGTAGTAATCTTCTACGGACATGGGTAGATCAATGTAATACAAAAATAAAAATAATAATCGGGTTTAGAGCGCGGGGTGCAAAGTGTGAAGCCGCGACGTTAGTCACCTTGCGACCGTTTTAGTTGAACTGCTTACGGAGTAGTGTACCAGACTACCAACGATAAGTAACAAACTAAATATTTCATCGAGTATAACGGGAATCGGGTAGTGCGAATGGAATTAAGACAATAGCCCTTCATTTATAAATGTACAAGGAAACAATTCTTTGATGATCTTTGAAGTACATTCACGCAGGGCGCCAAGTATAGATTAATCCGACATCTGCGTGCGCACTGCACGCACACCCGATAAGCGAGTCGCGAACACGTCAGTTTGCCTCGAAATCGACTGCGAAACACATCAGACGTGCTGACATATGCACACACTGTGGCAGGTCAAGCCATCCCAATAGGAATTACCTCACGTCAGGCAAACGAAAGTCAACCTGTGCCGAGTAGAGTCACAACCTCCCTGCCCCCCTTTTACCCAAACTGGTGCGGTTTCGGATAGAGAAAAGGAAATTGTAAAGAGGGGAGATCCGGAAGCACAGGAGACGCAAAAGAAAACACAGTCACGTAAATGTAAACCAGAAGCAGAGCGGGGAAATAATTGTTTTGCTGTCAGCGGAAGAGTAGATAAAAATGAAGAAATCCTGTCAAGCGATGTGAACAGCGGAAATTAAACTTTACGAAAAGAAGGTGAAATTACATTAAAAGGAAGCACTGCTCAGGAGCAAGAAGTGCATAAGCTGCAGTATTTTCCGTCCACTCCCACTATTGAAGTGTAAACGGCAAACAGAGCAACATTCGTCTAAGTTGACGTCAGCGGCGCCGCATGCTACTGCGCTCACACCTCGTGATCGCTACCGTGTATGCTAGTATCCGTGGACACTAGTAACCCTCTGTAGATCCAGTGGCCAGAGATAATGCAATTTTACTATAGGGCGCAAAGGAATTTTATTTTTTGGCCGTGCACCAGTCATGTGAAGATCATTAACCTCTACACGATTGTATAGTCACAATAAAATATGTTAAAGTAAAAATCGTTGAAATATCCAGAAAACATATTAAAGGTTTCAGAATAACAGAATCAATCCACATCGATTCATTACATACAGGAGTTACGGGTCGTCCGGAGACATTAAAAAAAAGTTTCAAATAGAGCAGGGCGCCCAATAAATTACACACGAAGATATAAAGCAGGCTATACATACCTATTTCTCCAAACTTAATGTCACCTATAGGAGAGACCTGAACAAAATGAAGCAATGGTTTCCGAACGTAGATAGCTTGGAAACCGTTACGGAACATATGAATTGGGTTTTACTTAATCCTTCTGCAGTCGACGATTTAAGGACGAGCTTGATGAACACATCAGCCCAAGGTGGCAGTGCTGATGATTTACCGGTGGTGTTTTATAACCATTTTTGGGACATAATGGATGAAATATTAGTTATCATTTGCAGGGAAATTTTGCAAGGTATATCCCTTGCAGCGAACTTCTCAGTATCCGCAACTTTCTCAATACCTATAAAAAGCAAAGTTACCCATCCGGTAAATATGAGACCGATTGCTTCATACAACGCCGACTTCAAAATAGTCACAAGGGTGGTAAATGCCAAATTAAGGAAAGTAATAACAGAAAACCTAGGCGTTACCAAAGTCGGCTATTCAGGTCCTTAGGATGGTGGATGCCTCCGTGGAATATCGTGATACTGTATACACAGATTTGACAGCTAAGGTACCATCTGGCCATCGCACCCGTGCAATTTCAAAAATTGTAAGTTAGTCTCGATCATGCTTACCACTTTCAAGTACTCCAAAAAATGGTTTCCGATACAAAATTTGTAATTGTCATCAAAAATTGTTTGTAAATTGCACGCAGAATAATTCAAGTTAATGTCACATGTAAGGGTTATATCCAAATGAAACGAGCGTTGAGACAGTGATGTTTGCAGGTGTCCTCTTTGTATGCCATTAACATAGAACTCTCTCTGAAATGACTGAAAAGCTAGTTAGACAGTAGCCTCATATTTCAACATAAAATGGTCGCATATGCGTACGCAGACGACCTTAGTATCGTTTTAAATCGGTGTAAACACGAATGCACTGCCAAAAGTCTTACGGCAGAATATCAGAAGATCAGTGCGGCTCTAATTAACAAGAAATAATCCGCATTCTCAACTTAGGTCAAAGAATCCTGACTATGCCGTAACTGGCTAATACCGGCGAATATCTGGCGTCAGCTAGGCGTGATCGTCATGACGAAGCCACAGGAAATGATGGACTAAAATTGGAAATAAAAGTGCAGCGCCAAAAGAAGCAAACACTTCAGAATCTAGACAGATTGCGAAGAGCACATTACATAAATACTCCCATTTTGGCGAAGCTCAATTACATCGTGGCGGTGCTGCCTCTGACAAAAATTACGTTACACAGCTACTGGCCCAACGAACTTGTAGGTCTGGAACGTCAGTGTGATCAAACTACCACTCTGCAAAATGGCCACTTTCTTTGTAACTACACAACCTGCATTCTTGAAACAAACTGCCGAAACGCTCGACATCATCAAGGCTAGGATAAGCGCAAAGCTATCGTCCTGTAAACACAAATACCCTCATACATTTAAATATGGACAATTTCAGACCATATTATGTCAACTTGCACTATTTGGAATCCAACTAACAAGGGAGCAGTTCAGTTCGACATGTCGAAACCTTCCCTGACATTTTTTCCCAGGATGAATACACCGAAATAAATACATTCTCAAAATTTTAGTTGCTAAGGCACACTGCAAGTATATAAACAATTGTTGAAGTTGCTCGTTTTTGCTGCTAGAAGAATCGCTTATAACAGCGGTCTGTACAGCCCTTCCTGCCCAAATGCGGATCGGCGAATGAGCTGGCACAGCCAAGGCAAGAGGACGTTACGGCCCGGAGCACAAAAATCTAGAGAACACATATTCCAAGTTCGACCTCCTAAATCGTACCGAAAATGGCATTTATCATTAATTTTGTGAATAACGTGCAGTTCACATCGACAGCTAAACTGCTACACATTCTTACAAACATGACTAGCAGAGGAAATAAAATCAAGGCAGTGTTTGATGTTGCATTAGAAACGAATTCTGTAAGTTGGGACTTTAATTTGTTGAAATGAAATGTTATTTACATATACATCATTCGTTACAATCCGATTAGCAGAGTCATGACGATATTTTTTTTAATAATGTATATTTTACCAACAATGTAACTGTTCCTTGTTTGTTCCCTATAGTTGTCACAAAAATGCGCAGTATTTGTTGAATGACGAAAACATACATTTTCCTTGCACCAGGAATACCTGATAAAAGCAAAATAATTGCATTCAAGCACATTGGGCACTAATTACCAATTTTATTTACATGGAATTGAGATGGGGTAAGAACGGTTCCAGTCGTTCTGCATACTGTGCTGAGAACAAGGTATACTTCACCCAATTCATAATACGTGACAATGCAAACTAAAAAGTATGCCGTGTGACTAGGGCCTCCCGTCGGGTAGAGGATTCGCCGGGTGCAAGGCTTTCGATTTGACGCCACTTCGGCGACTTGCGCATCGATGGAGATGAAATGATAATGATTAGAACAACACAACACCCTGTCCCTGAGCGGAGAAAATCTCCAACCTAGCCGGGAATCGAACCCGGGCCCTGACGTTTGACATTCTGTCGTGCTGACCACTCAGCTACCGGGGGCGGATACAACGAAAACGGATAATGTATAAATGACCGAAGTTTAGGAATACTGTTCTGTTCATAAACTTGAAACGGCAAAGAGACATCAAAAATGATATTGTCATGTGGTTTCCGGAAAAATGCTTTCCACTGTGGAACATTTTTTTATCACGTGGTTGAATCACATTAGTAGTTTTGTTTAGAATCCGAATTATATCAAATGCATCTTCGTCGTCCTCAGAGACATGGGTGTTGTTATGTCCAGGTCGAAAGTCCTACAAAAGCAATTAGCTGTGAAATAGAGAAAGTTATTCTTTACCATTTTGCCAGATTTTAATGAGTCGATTACAAGATTTTTGCAACGGAACACACTCTTTTTTTTTTGCCCTAATTTGCCTTGAGGTTCCTGAAAGATATAAGGCTGCGGAAACACTAATCCCCTCATACTTGTTATTGGGTTTATTGTGTACGAATGTGTCATGGCATTCATCGGTTGCACAGCCGACTGTGATCTTTTCTCGCCCCGAAATGATAAAGTGCTGTTTGTACGCAGTTCTTTCACAAAACCTGAGTGATTATCATTATACACAGCAGATGTGGGGATAACAGCAAGCTTCGTCTTCATGTCCGCTACTAATCTTCTGCGGTGTTGCCCATTAACTGCATCTCTGCTACATACTTACTTGAAGTAAACTTCATAATTTTGCTAGTTCCTGTTCTGTATGATTTCTTCAACCTGCTTCCCCCTGGTAGATAAGCATGGAAACCATGAATGATAATCTAACTTGCAATCTGGAGCGCCCAGTCTAGCAGATGTCCATCGATAACTGTGCATTTTCTCTCACGAACAGTTCTATATCTTTCGAATACTTTTTCTTTCGCACTTTTACGAGATTCGTTGTCTTCCATTGTACAATTCGCGATCAGAGTTTAGAAAACCAAGCCGGCCGGAGTGGTCGAGCGGTTCTAGGCGCTTCAATCTGGAACCGCGCGACCGCAACGGTCGCAGGTTCGAATCCTGCCTCGGGTATGGATGTGTGTGCTGTCCTTAGGTTAGTTAGGTTTAAGTAGTTCTAAGTTCTAGGGGACATATGACCTCAGGTGTTAAGTCCCATAGTGCTCAGAGCCATTTGAACCATTGGAACAAAACGAAACTGACTTTGCACACTCCTTAGCTTTAAGCGTTTTCTCTCTTCTTCGTTTAATCTAAAGTACACAGCCTTTTCTTTGCCACTGGAAGCTATTACTGTACATATTTTCTTTGGGCTAGGAAGGCATACTTGTTCCAGACTTTTATTGGAACAACAATAATCGTTCGTACCACAATTCATTGAATCGTCAGACTAATTTCCTATGTATTCCAACGTTTCCACAATTTCTACCGAAATATACACATCATTAAAATTAATGGCCTGGAAATTAACTAACAAATTACACATACGTAGGTCTTCAGGTGATGTAGATGATTTCGATTGTATACCACGTTCTTCACATTTCACCTTTGCAACTTTGAGAAGGTAAATTAGGTTCTTCATTGCTGTGAAACACTGGAACTTGCACAATGACACATGCTATTAGCAGACATATATGAAGAAAGTACAGTGAAAGTAATTCAGCTTTGTTAAGCTGATTCCACAAAAGGAACGGATAATTATTTTGAATGTTAAATGAGTTGCAGATTCTAGGGAATAATGACCGAGCATATGTATCATAAAAACTATCAAGAGAAACTAAATTCGTTTTACAAATTACGGTAGAGTTGGGTCATGTTATCTGTTTAGTGATGCGCTGTCAATCATGGGTATGGGTCTGCCTTGTTGCTCCTGCGCAGACTGCCACAGCTACGATAAGGCTGTACATTTCTCTTGCCGCCTGGCGGTTTATTAATTTCACGGTTTTCATCATTTTTTAACAGTGCGTCTTAACAGCTAAAATCTTGATACTGTTTTCTTTCGGTGTATTCTTCCTGTATCCCAAATTTTAGAGCAGATTTCAACATGTCGGAATGGAATATTCACCAGTAAATTGAGTAAAAATCGTAAAACAGGTAACCGCCGATATATATATTTCGCTGTTGTACAGAAGCCCCAACGACAGAAGAAGGAAAAATACCCACATAAAATTACTGTCCACATTTATCAAAGCTGTTTTGCTTGATATAATGACGGAGACCTGCCCAACCGCGGAAGAAACATGTGAGACTAACTCCAACCCCCATCTGCAACATGGTAGGAAGTGCAATCCACATCTATTTATGTAACTGAATCACCATGATCTGGAAATGCTGACGAAGAAAGCTAAGTATAATAATGCGAACACAGTTTCAGATATAGGACTTTGTTAGAAAAAAAATCCGCCTGTAGATTAAGCAAGAACCAATTACAGCAAAGGTTTGTTTTAAACTTTACAAACTAGCATATTTGTATGAATACGAGTAGTTGGTTTTTCATTAAGTGAGGGAAAGAAACCATTCGCACAATTCTGATAGGGCGAGAAATATCGATTCGACACTTTTGAAAAGAACAAACCCCGGAAGAAAATAGAAAACAATAAGTAAAAAATAACTTCTAGCTGCATTCTACATCTCTCCAGGAGGAACTCAAGGTGAAAGTGTATCAGTGATAAGATACGCTGATGACATTGCTGTCCTCAGTGAACGCGAAGAAGAATTACAGGAGCTGCTGAATGCAATGAACAGTCTAATGAGTACAGAATTTTGATCGAGAGTGAATCGAAGAAAGACGAAAGTAACGAGAATAAGCAGGAATGAGAACAGCGGGAAACTTAACATCTGGATTAGCAATCACGAAATAAATGAAGTTAAGGTATTCTGCTACCTAGGCAGCAAACTAACATACAAAGCATACTAGCACGGGAAAAATTGTCTCCCTGGCCAAGAGAAACCTACTAGCATCAAATAAATACCTTAATGTGAGGAAGAAATTTCTGAGTATGTACGTTTGGACCTCAGGAGTGTATGACACAGGGTGACAATTATCGAACCATATGAAAAAGAAACGTAAATTCGTTACAAACTACGCCGCGCACACACTTTATTCAACATGTAAACGTCACTACAGATATTCGGATTTAGGTTACATTTTCGATATGTCTGCCATCATTGGCGATAATGTGGCGCAGACGAATAGCGGAATTCTGCATGACCCGCTGAGGTGTCGGAACATCGATGACCTGATTGCCGGCCGCGGTGGTCTCGCGGTTCTAGGCGCTCAGTCCGGAACCGTGTGACTGCTACGGTCGCAGGTTCGAATCCTGCCTCGGGCATGGATGTGTGTGATGTCCTTAGGTTAGTTAGGTTTAAGTAGTTCTAAGTTCTAGGGGACTGATGACCACAGCAGTTAAGTCCCATAGTGCTCAGATCCATTTGACCTGATTGGCTGTTTTCAGCTCAGTGGGCTTACTGCTGTACACCTTATCTTTAATATGGCCCCACAAAAAGGAGTCGCATGTGCTCAGATCCGGAGAATATGGCGGCCAAACGATGCCCGTTCCCGTGGCCTCTGCGTACCCCAGAGCCAGAGTGCGGTCCCCAATGTGCTCCGTCTTGCATGAACCACATCTTGTCGAAATCAGGATCACTTTGGATAATGGGGATGAAATCATCTTCCAATACCGTGACATACCGATCGGTAGTCACCGTGCCATCAAGGAATATCGCACAGATTATTCAGTGACTGGAAATTGCACACCACAGTGTCATCCGTTGAGGGTGAAGAGACTTCTCGATGCCGAATGCGGATTCTCAGACCCCCAAATTCACCAGTTTTGAATAATTACGAACCCATCCAAATGAAAGTGGGCTTCGTCGCTAGTCCAAATGCGCATGTGCGTACTAATTCCCATCATGCCTTACGTCCAACCGTGCAGTTTGAACGTCCTAGCGCTTACTGTTAAGAAGTAATGACTATTTTATTTCATATAGTTCAATAACTGTCACCCTTTAGTGATACATCGACTGTGGAAAAACTGGAACAGATGAGAATCCAATTAATGGTGATTTGATGCTACAGGAGAGTGCTGAAAATTAGGTAGACTAGAGGGACCTACAGAGAGTAAAAACTGTAGAGGAAGAGAGAAATTTGAATGCATGCAGCAAATAATTGAGAATGTAGGTTGCAAGTGCTACTGTGAAATAAAGAGGTTGGCATAGAAGAGGAATTCGTGGCGGACCACATCAGGCCAGACAGAAGACTGATTACTCAAAAAGAAAGGAGGAATTAGTTTATGTTACTTCATTTATTTTTAATTCGGAATAGTGGAGAGCTGTTTATTTCATTTGTTTGATGTAAGAACGAAGATGATATTCGATAAAAGAAAAAAAAATTTGTAAATAAAAACAAGTAGCTGAGAACGCTAATGCACGCCTATGAAATGCGCTCGATTTGGAGGTAATCTGGCTCGTAATGGAAAAATTCTTCACTGTCATTATTTGGCCATCTAAGATATGAAAGGAGGTGGTGTAAAGTTCATGATCACCAGTCTTTGAACCAATAGCCCAGATTAAATTGCAAACCTCTACAGAATGTCATGCGAAATGAAGGCATATGACGCTGTTGGTGGTGATGCGTCCGTCGGATGGGGACGTTACCTCTGGCGGTCTCCTTGATGTTTTCGAGAGGAGCAGCCTACGTACCGGGACACAGTTTTCCCATTTTCCTTCAGTTGTCATTGTACAACAGAAACATGACACATCACTATACACACTTATTACAGTCACTTACACTCGAAAGATACACTTAGTAAACAGCTCTCATACAATGCAAAACAGAAGTGCCATTGTGTACAAATGAATGCGAAATCTTTCCAATTGGGCAGCTGATCTACCTCTCGGATCTCCAAGTTAACAGTGCCACACGTGGAAGAATAAATCAACAGGCATGGTAGCATGGTCTGCTACATGCTGGTTACAGTATTTTATTTGCTGAGCGAAGTGATAGAATAGCTATGTCATTATGCATTCAGGAGAACGACAGTTTATATCCCTGTCTGACCATCCAGATCTACATTGTACATGGTTTCACTGAATACGGTGAAAGCCTCAAAAACCGAAAACGTAACGGTAGTAAATGTAGTGTTGGAAGTTGAGTATCTACTTATTAGTAAAGTTCTGTAATATAGTACCGACGCAAACCATTCTGCTGTAATCAACTTATAAGATATTAGGAGAATAGGTACTCTGGGAAGCTGCGTTAATCAGTTAGATCCGTTTGCGTCAGTTAAGTCAGAATGCTGTCTATTGACAAATTAGAATCGAGGCGAAATGAAGGCATATGTGGCAGGTCATTCTTTTGCTCGTGAACCGTGGGGACATTTTCTAACCACACATTAGACGTCTATGAGGTTTCACTGTAATCCGTCTCGTACTGTGTGCCTAAATACGAGGGCTATTCGGAAAGTCAGGTCCAGTTGGTCGCGAAATGGAAACCATAGAGAAAATCAAAAATATTTGACTCGAAACTGTTAGTACACCTTCCAACTACTACTCCACACAGTCGCCAATCCGACTCAGACATCTGTCTAGCATTTTACTAACTGTCAGTACCCTCATCATAGAAGGCAGCTGCCTGCGTTTTCTGCAAAATCTCTATGCTTACCTGCAGCTTGTTGTCTGTGGCAAAGTTTTGTCTTCATAGCCAGCGATTCAAGTGAGGAGAGATGATACCCAGAGGGAGCCAAGTCAGGGCTATATGGTGGATGATCAAACACTTCCCATGGCAATAGCAGCGCGGGGGTTTTCATTGCTAGTGCAGTCTGCGGTCCACAATCGTCACGAAGAAGGAAATGCGTGACAGTTACGTTATGTGGGTTGCATAAAATGTGGCGAATTCTTTCAGCAGCCACTCATACTTGGCGAGAGACGCTATTTTCTAGGCAATATTACGTGCTCACGTGTTGTGATCTACGGGCATACTAGACACTCTGTACAACACACCTATGGAAAGCTTCATTGGATTTTCAGTTCTATTTCTATTTTGTGTCGGATCGGACCTTACTTTCGGAACAGTCCGCGTATGTAGGAATGAGCCTCATACGCACACGACCTCACCCGCTCTGATTTTGTGAATTCTGAATTAATGGGAAACGGAAAAGAAACGTATGCAGGTTGCTTTGTTCCAGTGTAGACTTTAGCATCACATTAAAGAAATTTAAAGAGTGTAAGTTTCCCTGTTTACGACACTAAAGTCGATCAGTATTATAAAGTTCCCCTGGGGTGCAATGTGCCTAACACTTTTAAAGCTGCTAAACACGACTCGCTACCAGTACCGTCTTCTAATCAAACGGTGTATATGTGAAATGTAAATTGACTACTCTTTTGACAAAGATGTGGTGGTTCTGCTAAGTACGAAACAGCGTAACTCACCGGCTTATTGTCAAGATTAGAGTTCGTCTTATAGAAATGTACCCCGACTCGAAGTACTGCGCCAGTACTACACTGTTGCATCAATACTGAAAGTAAAAGATAACGAGGAAACTCGTATGCAATGAGGATTCCATAACACATGCTGGACATAACATTGATGATATTAATCCTAATATGCTGTTTCAGGTCAGCATTAAAGTAGTAACCTTATTAATGGAAATTCAGCTCATAAACTTTGATCTTACAATGAAGTTGAAGTCCGAATAATGTAAATTTTGTAATAATACGTTCTAAGGCATTTTGCGAATAGTTATTCCTAACCAATGTATTTTGGTTGGCAAATCTAGATGTTGTAAGTAGCGTTCTTAGAAATGTCTTGACCTAAAGACACTTATTGGCAAAACTCTTTATTCGATCCTATCTCTGAGGTAGGATCTTACCGTATATCCTAATTCAGTTTTATTAGTGTGTCTGAACACTCGGTATGCCCACAGAACTTTTAATGAAATATTCCACTAGTAAACAATGTTCTCATGATACACAGGTTCTGATTACTGTTTACGCACTACGACAATAAGGTAATGATTACAGCTAATCCCCCAATTATTTTCAGTGAGAATAATTTTAATGCCGTTAATATCTGTCTGTTCTTCTCAAACAAGAAAAAGAAAGCTTTAAATTTTTTCGTCCGTGCATTATTAATGCAACACTTGGTAGCAAATACAGCATTTTCATCTGCGTAGTGAAACTCAATACGGCAGAAAACTCCAAAAGCAGTACACTTTAAGTAACTAATCATCAGATCTGGACAAAAGTCAAGTAAATATTACTTTTTTACAACAAACTCTGGCAGGTAGCAATATTCATCAGTCTGAATACAAAATATATCTACGAAGACCATATCGGTAGTCCATTCTCATGAAGTAACATCGGGCATTACAATTACAGTGACAAAGACAAAGTCGCAGGCTGCGACTTGTGTTCATTTCAGTTTATACAAAACTGATATTCTGTTCCTTCTGTGCCTTGATTTATTCTCTTCATGGCAATGGCAAACTCATCTAGAGGCACCTTCTGTATTGCTGACTATGTATCCCAGCGGCTGCCAGTTGTATCGCACTTCCATTTCGGGGTAGCAGATAGCTCCTTTCTCGACGTACAGGCACGTCGTTTGTCATTGAACAGAAAAAAAAAAACATGTTACTATACTTAAGTCATTGAAGTTGTTTGGTATTATTAACAAAAATGACTTGGCTGTTGTCTTATAGGTGTAAATGTATTTCATCAGCGTACCCACATATCAGCGGAGTAGCAATGTAACAGAACCAGTGACGTAAGTAGGATTCATAACAAAATGATGTCACCTAGCCAATTACATGAAAATATAGGCTTACCATTGTGAGGTCACCCTGGTTTGTTACACGTCCTGAAGGTTTATCCTGGAATGGTATGAGCTTTTTTTTCCTAGCTAATGTGGATTTAGTTTCCATCTATTTGTGACCAAATCGGTCCCTGGACTTCATTATGACTGAATATGCATCACAGCTCATATTATCATTTTGTATGGCACCGGTGGTGTTGGACACTTCAAAGCGAGTACTAAACTAGTAGCAAGGCCCATGGTTGGTTTCCTGTGTACCTTGCGTCCGCCGCACTGTGTCACGTTTCATAATATTGCCAGAACACCTGGTATGGCACACATTATAGCGGTGTCGATGTTGTTTTGCACATGTCGAAGACATGCTAACATGTGAATGCGAGTGTGTTAATGGGGTGAGCCGAGTGTTGCACACACAGGAACAGCCTGCTTCCATATTCTCCCATAGTGTGCTGTTTCATTGGAGAATATGCATTACAGCGAGTCGTATTTCTTCCTATGCTCAGAATACACATGTGACACTTGTAGACAATTTGTCTAAGACAAATAACCTAAAGCCGGTCGCGGTGGTCTAGCGGTTCAGGCGCTCAGTCCGGAACCGCGCGACTACTACGGTCGCAGGTTCGAATCCTGCCCCGGGCATGGATGTGTGTGATGTCTTTAGGTTAGTTGGGTTTAAGTAGTTCTAAGTTCTAGGGGACTGATGACCACAGATGTTAAGTCCCATAGTGCTCAGAGCCATTTGAACCATTTGAAATAACCTAAAGAAACAAACTACCGTGGTACCTGATAGCGTGTCATGAAATTAACTGTGGAATGCCAGCCAGCTGCAGTTGAATTTCAACCAGAAATATCAACACCATTCCTTGTTGTCCACATTGCAAATAATGAGCGATTGGAACCTAGCAAGAGTTTCCTCAGAGATTCGGCTTTTATACCTTCAGCTCAAAGATACTGGGAGGATAATACAGACGAAAGAGATCGTAAATATATATTTGTTGCACCAGAGGAAGATCAAACATTTTAAATAGTTAACATAAAAGTTTTCTGGGTGTGGTACCGCGTCAAAATGTATAAAACTAGAGCTGCTGGAGAAAATCCGACGTTTCGGCCACGTTTCAGCGGCCCTCTTCTGGGAACCAGTCCGCAGTGTGTTTATTATACCCACCCGGTAAGTGCGGTTTTATTAAAATCTTTCGACACGTATTGTTTTGGCGGCAGTCTGGGAAACAGTTGTGTATTTAATTAGAGCTTCTCGTCAGCGTGCGCAACAAGTCCCCTCTGATGGCCGCTTTGTGCTACATGCCTCTTGCTGGCAGCTCCTCGGCTGCTACCCATTCATGTGCGTGCCCTGTACCGCAAAATAGCTGCGCTCCGAGCTGTTGTATACCTGCTCGAAATAATACTGCGGAGTCTTGTAGAATACGGGGAACGCTGGCACTTGCGCACACACACGCACACGCGCACACACACACACACACACACACACACACACACACACACACACACACACACACACACACACGTGCGCATACAAAAAGGGTCAGAAAGAGGGAGAATGCCTTTTTAAATGCTCTCAGAACTAACACTGACCGCAGTATTAATGAGTGGTAGCAGTCTGAAATAGATTCCTACGGAACATGCGCTGCTAATATATTATTCAGTGGGCATCTCGTAATGTCGTAATATTATTGTGTTATAGATGCAAAACTGTTAAGGATAAGGACTTCTAATTCACACACAAGGCTAACAAGTATCTGAAGTTGGTTTACCACTATGTTTGCTTCAAGAGTACTGAGTTGAGTAAAAATGGACGTTTAAATTAATAAAGGAAAAAGTTCTAGTACTGTTGAGGTATGCAGCAGTGTGAGTGATTCACCGCGTTTATCGCGATGGGAACACACTAAATGTTACAGTACAGTTCTACGTCCTTCTAGAGAACAGGTAAACGGTATCCACTAAAACTCCTCACGAAGCCTACCTAAGACATTTCAGCCGGCCGGTGTGGCCTTGCGGTTGGGCGCTTCAGTCTGGAACTGTGTGACCGCTACGGTCGCAGGTTCGAATCCTTCCTCGGGCATGGATGTGTGTGATGTCCTTAGGTTAGTTAGGTTTAATTAGTTCTAAGTTCTAGGCGACTGATGACCTCAGAAGTTAAGTCACATAGTGCTCAGAGCCATTTGAACCATTTAAGACATTTAAATAACCGTGCAGGTCGCACGGATAGATGGTACATCGAGGTTACAAAAGTTGCTCAATGTGACGACCATCGTCATCCATGACAACCGGGAACCGCAATAAAAATTGCTCTACTGCTGCCCAATACATCTCATGTAGGATGTTTGGTACTTTCCTCGCTGTGTTCACCCCCAAACTCCAAGGTGTTAGTATCTCATAGATAAATCCCGCCGCCAGAAATCACACGGGTTTAAATTTGGTGATCTTTGTGGCCATGCAGTTTCGAATGATCAGCCAACGATCCGGTGATCCCCAAATACGTTACGGAGTAACCAAGTGACCTCACGGGCAATGTGAGATAGAAATCGGTCGTGCATCAAAATAGTTGAATCCTGCAGCTCAGGAATCATATGTTGGAGAAGCAGATCACAGTAACGAGTGCCGTTCATGTTGCACGTCCTTGGTCTTTGGGGTGTGAGTTCCTCAAAGAAAAATGGACCATTCATGAACTGTGCCGTGAAGCCACACAACACAGGGAGGCGTTCACTATGAAGGGGAACTTCATTTCATGAACGTTCGTTGGCGGGGACGATCCTCAAATGCGATAACTATGATTGTTCACTGCCTCAGGGAGCGTAAGTGGGCTCACTTGACAAAAAGTTTCAAGGCCACATACCATCCTGTTGAACCCTTGCAGGGAACGTCAGAGTAAATTCTACTCGAATGCCTACGTCACGTGACAAAAGTTGGTGAGTAATCTTAAGTTTATAAGGATTGTTGTTTTTGTGGTCCTCAGTCCGAAGACTGGTCTGATGCAGCTCTTCGTGGTATTCTATCCTGTGCAAACCTCTTCATCTCCGATTAGCTACTGCAACTTACATACTTCTGAATCTGCTTATTGTATTCATCTCTTGGTCTCCCTCAGCGATTTTAACCCCCCCCCCCCCCCCCACATTTAGCTTCAGTACTAAATTGGGCATCCTTTGATGTCTCAGAATGTGTCCTATCAACCGGTCCCCTCTTCTAGTCAGGCTATTCCAGAAATTTCTTCTCTTCCTGATTCTATTCAGGACCTCCTCATTTCTTACATGATCTACCCAAAAAATTTTCAGCATTCTTCTGTAGCACCACATTACAAAAGCTTCTTTTCTCTTCTTGTCTAAACTGTTTATCGTCCACGTTTCACTTCCACACATGGCCACCCTCCAAACAAATAATTTAAGGAAATAATACCTAACAATTAAATCTGTGTTTGATGTCAACAAATTTATCTTCTTCATGAACCTTTTATTTTCCATTGCGAGTCTACATTTTATATCTTCTCCACTTCGGCCACTGTCAGTTATTTTACTGCCCAAGTAACAAAACTCATCTACTGTTTTCAGTGTCTCGTTTCCAAATCTAATTCTCTCAGCATCACCTGATTTAATTCGACGACATTCCATTATCCTTGTTTTGCTTTTGTTGATGTTTATCTTATATCCATTTTTCAAGACACACATACATTAAATACATTCGCAATTGCGAATATGGAAAATCATTAGCTGTAGAATGGAACGAAGAGAATGAAAATTTATGCCGGACTGGGATTCGAGCCCGGATTCCCGCTTATTGCGATCCGTCGGCTTAGCATTAGGCTACCAGTGCACGACTCATGGTCAGACCCAAACTTGCATATGTCGTCAACCATGCGTCTGCAACCTGTGCTCACGCATCCATTACGTATATTCCCGTACAGGCGAGACTTTTCACTTGAAAGTCGCTTGCCAAGTGTCGGCGGGTAAATACGGTATTGTACTATGTTATTCTGAACTACGATGCAAAGTTCGTTTGGACATGCATGCACTGCGGCACTGCGACGGCTACAGCCGTTATAAAATACATTAAATGTATTCGCAACTGCGAATATGAACAACCATTAACTGTAGAATGGAATGACCCGCAGTGCCTGTACCTTTGGACATACACGCACATCCACAGGAACTGTGCATTAATTTCAGAATAACGCAGGCACTGCAATATCGTATTTCAAGAATCTGTCCATTCCGTTCGGCTACTCTTCGAACAAGTCCTTTCCCTTCTCTGACAGAATTACGGTATCATCGGCAAACCTCAAAGCTTTCATTTCTTCTCCCTGGGCTGTAATTATTTTCCAAACTTTTCTTTGTTTGCTTTACTGCTTGCTCAGCCTGCAGACTGGATAACATCGAGGATAATTTACAACCCTGTCCTACTCTTCCCAACCACTGCTTCCCTTTCATGCCCCTCGACTCTCTCGTAACCTCCGTCTGGTTTCTTTACAAGTTGTAAACAACCTTTCGCTTCCTGTATTTTACGCTTGCCATCTTTCGTATTCAGAATGAGTATTCCAGACAACATTGACAAAAGCTTTCTGAAAGTCTACAAATGATATAAAAATAGGTTTGCCTTTCCTTAACCTGCCTCCTAAGATAAGTCGTAGACTATTATTGCCTAACGTGTGCGCAAATTTCTCCAAAATCTAAACCGATCTTCCCCGAGATAGGCTCCTACCAGTTTTTCCATTCTTCTGTAAAAAATCTTCTTGAAGTCTGGGGGTATTTTACCTGTCTAATATATCTTTTATACCAGATGGAAGAGTTTTGTCGTGGCTGGCTCTCCCAAGGCTATCAGTAAGTCTGACGGAATGTCACCTTCTCCATGGGGCCTCGTTCTGAATCAGGTCTTTCAGTGCCCCATGAAATTCTTCTCGAAGTATCATGTCTGCCATGTCATCTTCATCTACGTCCTCTTCTATTTCTATAATATTGCCTGAAAGTTTACCTCCTTTGCACAAACCCTGTATACCCTCCATACACGCGTTCCACCTTTCAGCTTTCCCTTCTTTGCTTAGAACTGATTTTCCATCTGAGCTCTTTATATCCATACACTACTTCTCTTTTCTCCAAAGGCTTCTTTAATTTTCCTGTTGTCAGTATATTTTCTACCTAGTGATACATGCTTGTAAATCCTCAAATTTGTCGTCTAGTAATTCTTGTTTAGCCATTTTGTACTTCCTGTCAGTCTCATTCTTTAGCAGTTTGTCTTCCTTTCCACGTGCTTCACTTGCTGCATTTTTTAATTTTCTTCATTCATCTACTAAATTCAATATCTCCTGAGTTTTCGAAGGATTTCCATTACACCTTGTCTTTTTAGCTATTTGATCCTCAGCTGATTCACCATTTTATCTCTCAAAGCTACTCATTCACATTCTACTGTAATCCTTTCTCTTTTCTGGTCAATCCTTGCCCAATACTTCCTCTGAAACACTCGACAACCTCTGCTGTGTTCCACTTATCCAGAGCCCATCTCCTGAATTTCCCACCTTTTTGTAATTTCTTTAGTTTTAATCTACTGTTCATAACCAATAAATTGTGGTTAGAATCCACATCTGCCCTGAAAGTGTCTTACAATTAAAAATTTGGTTCCAAAATCTCTGTCTTATCATAGTACCCTGGTACACTGGTACACCTGCCTAATATCGTCTAGAGCCCCGCGAGTATGCAGAAGTGCCGCTACACGACGTGGCGTGGACTCGACTAATGTCTGAAGTAGTGCTGGAGGGACCTGACACCATGTATCCTGCAACGCTGTCCATAAATCCGTAAAAGTACAAGGCGGTGGAGATCTCTTCTGAACAGCATGTTGTAAGGCATCCCAAATATGCTCAACGATGCTATGTATGGGCAACTTGGTGGCCAGCGAAAGTGTTTAAACTCAGAAGGGTGTTCCTGGAGCCACTCTTTAGCAATTCTCGACGTGTGGGTTGTCGCATTGTCCTGCTTCAATTGCCCAAGTCCGTCGGAATGAACAATGAACATAAATGGATGCAGCTGATCAGACAGGATTCTTACGTACTTGTCACCTGTCAGAGTCGTATCTAGACGTATCAGGGGTCCATATCACTCCAACTGCACATGGCCCAGACCATTGCAGAGCCTCCATCAGCTTAAACAGTTTTGCTAAAGAATTTGCTCCCCTTCTGGTAACAGTTTACCGTTAATCACTGGAGCAACGAAGGGGTTCGAACGACTGGAGAAAAGGGTGGAAGTCATTCCGTTTTTCATGATAGGTCATCGGATGCAAGTGCATAGTTATAGGTCTGTATGAATTATCGAACTCATAATTTGGTTATTCATCAGTCGTCTGACAAAGAAACACCAAATTGACCTCATATTTTTAGGAGAAGAAAGCACACCAGTAAGATATCAGCTCTAGCAATCGATAAAGCGTGAAAATTTAGCTCATAATTATGACAGTTTGCAGTTATGACCTCCTGAATGTACAGCTTTTAAACATGCGCTCGCACCGGTTGATTGTCACTCTCTCCATCCAACTGTAGCCACTTAAAACTGGAGCGCGAACTAATGTACAGTGGAGCGAATAACAAATTTGTTGGTTCAAATGGCTCTGAGCACTATGGGACTTAACATCTGAGGTCATCAGTCTCATAGAACTTAGAACTACTTAAACCTAACTAACCTAAGGGCATCACACATATCCATGCCCGAGGCAGGATTCGAACCTGCGACCGTAGCAGTCATGCGGTTCCGGTCTGAAGCGCCTAGAACAAATTTGTGAGATACTGTTCTGACACTGGAAACATGCTTTTTTTCGCTGTGTGAAACTGCGCCGTTTCTAACCAGTAGCTGGTGCCTGATATGTCTTTGATTCGAACATTTTTATGTTGCGTTTCACAGATGCAGTGAAAATGAAGCAAACAAATGAGCGTGCCATTAAATAAATAGCGTACCGTTGTTTAATTATAAACATCGCTTTTGTGCTTTATTTTCTTTGGATTATAAAGCTGACACAGTTAATAATTTCGGAGAATATTTCTCCCGGAGAAAATCAGCGTTCTAGCTACAATAAAAAATGGATTAAAACTCGTCTTGGCCGCAATAAAATATTTATTTGCTATGGTAAACTGTTTTAGTCAAATCGTGAACATGTTCGGAAAATTTATACTGAAATACGGGGTGTACCAAAAAGGTATGGCACAAATTGCAGGATACATTTCTCACACGTAGACGAAGAAATTATGTTATATGAAAATTGATCTGAAAAAGCTTTGTTTCCATGTTACAACTCATTTTCTCCAATTCATTAATCATGGGAAACACACAAAAGCAGAATGCACCAGCTTACCACATGAAACTCCTCCTCACAGGAGATGTTCAATATGCCCCCCCGTGGGAACTGATACGTGTATCCACCTACCATCGTTGGGAGTCTCGGATGCTCTGATGTATCGCTGGTCTATTGCAGATGGATTCTCAGCTTTCCATAATACAGGCATGGAAAACCTGAACCTCTTACAGTGAGTTCCATACACAAGAGCTCTCAAATGCTCCCATAAACAAAAGTCCAGTGTATTTAGGTCCGGAGAGCGTGGAGGCCAGGCAATTGGTCCATATATACCTATCCATCTATCACCGAATCTGTTATTTATGCGTGGACGGACGTTAAACTAAAATGAAGATTTTCCCCATTGAGCATGGAGTACATGTTCTGTCGCACAGATAAGGGCAAATCTGAAATTAACAGGCGAGGCAGAATACTCTCTACGAAATTATGATAACTTTGTCCGCTGCGCCAGGGTGTAAGAAAGTGAGGCCATACCAGTCACCAACAATGATGGCCCAAACATTTACAGAAAATCTTTGCTGATGAGTTGCTTCAAGAGTTGCATCAGGATTGACGTCTGGCCATATATGACAACTGTGAAAATTTTCAATCTGATCTCGTTGAAACGACGCCTCATCTGTGAACAGCACCCTGGCACTAAAATTAGGATTGACACTTTGTTGAGTAAACCATTCGCAGAAGAGTACCCATGCAGGAAAATCAGCAGTTGATCGTGCGTGCACACGCTGTAAGTGATTCGGATACAGCTGTAACACTTGCCAGACTGTTATGTGGTCAACATTCAATGTTACAACTACAGGTCTTGTACTGACACGAGGGTTGTCGTCAACGGCAAGAAGAATTGCTGTCTCCCGTTGCGGTGCCCCGTCGTTCTAGACCTTCCCCGGTCGCGAGTATTAGGCGTAAATGCCCCATGTTGCCTAAGACGAAGATCAGTGGCTTCAAACGTTATCCTGTCAAGGCACTTTCGTCCTGGAAATCTCTCCCAGTACAAACGCTGAGTGCGAGCACCACTGTCGTCAGCTAATCTATACATCAAATGAGCAGCTGTCATCTCTACATTTGTGTACACTGCCATTGGACGAGCCAAGTCTAATTAACTCTACGCAGGATGAAGTGGCCGATGCACAGTGACCAGTTTTCGTCCAAAGCGCTGGGTGAGTTCATTCGTCTGTTCAGAAGGGGAGGCCGACAATTGTTTTCCACCTTTCGGCCGGTCAATGATGACAGAATCGAGGTGCGCACCCTGCAGTCTTTCTCAAACGATTTTACATAAACTATTGGGTAAAGGAACTTAATTTTTGCTTTTCTTATAGCTTTATATGTCAGGTTCATTATGATGTGCCCATCATTTCGTTAATGGTCACAGTTATTGCGATATTTACGTGTAAGACACTTCGTGAAATTCGGAAAAGTGTGCAATGAAAAATAGAGGTCGCTAGGATTTTGCATTTGGTGTTTATTATATAATATGTTGTTGCATATAAAATTTAGCTATCATATTGAATTTTTCCTTTAGACGTGGGTAGATGTATCTATCTGTCACCAATATCAAGAAAATTGAGCGTGTCGCGCCAGAGACAAAGCCAGAGTGAAATATCCACAACATGCCTCATATTTCGTGAACAGTTTCAAATATCGAAATTCGATTTTGGCAAATGGTAGCAAGCAAAGAGGAGAGTATTTTACCATATCGTTATTAAATAAAACTTCGTTATTCCAATAACTACAAACTTTTTCGGTGAAAGAATGTAATTTTAAGGTCCATCGATAGCTGGTGAAACGAGAAATGCTTTGGGCTTTGGAGCAACATATGTGAAGACATTATACGTTTTTCGTACCAAGGATGTGCTTTTTGATAAGCTACTGACTTTATTTTTCCTCATATGCTCACTTAATATACCACCGTTACAGAAAATGGTTCAAATGGCTCTGAGCACTGTGGGCCTTAGGAGCTGTGGTCACCAGTCCCCTACAACATAGAACTACTTAAACGCCGGCCGCGGTGGCCGTGCGGTCCTAGGCGCTTCAGTCCGGAACCGCGTGACTGCTACGGTCGCAGGTTCGAATCCTGCCTCGGGCATGGATGTGTGTGATGTCCTTAGTTTAGTTAGGTTTAAGTGGTTCTAAGTTCTAGGGGACTGATGACCTAATATGTTAAGTCCCATAGTGCTCAGAGCCATTTGAACCATTTGAACTACTTAAACCTAACTAACCTAAGGACATCACACACACCCATGCCCGAGGCAGGATTCGAATCTGCGACCGTAGCGGTCGTGCGGCTTCAGACTGAAGCGCCTAGAACCGCTCGGCCACACTGGCCGGCCACCGTTTCAGAATTCTCTAGCAATGGTGTCTGCACAACATATTAGTGAGGTGAGACAGTGTAAATTCCACTGTGTTTTGGCAGAAGAAGCAAATTTTGACATGGCAACCAGAGGAACTTTTAGGTTTTACTCAAAATTTGCTACTCATGACGCTTCTCTGAAAGTTGAAAATGGTTAACAAGCCAGGCGAAAATAAATCGTTCATTTTCGGCGGAATTTCTTTTAGATACTAACTAAAGCAGAGCTGACAGTAGATCTTTTCGAATTGTCACCATGCAAGCGTGGGTGTGGAAGGATCCCACTTAATATTTAAAAAAATGTGAGTGTAGGCTTCAGTTTAGAGAGGTATTTCCCCTCCAGAGCTTGGATTTGCCCCTACTGCGCTCTGAGCGACATCCCCACCACTGCCACACTCCCTTCGCTTCCCTAGCCAAATGCGCATCTAGCGGCCATGGTATTTTTCGTGCACTATATAACCAGTGTGTTTGCAACGGTCTTACTAGAGTGCATGTTCCCAAGATTCTAATGTTTTGTTCTTGTGTGTTTTCGATGATTAATCAGAAAGAGAAATGAGTTGTAACATGAAATCAAAGGGCTTCCAAAAACATGTTCATATAACACAATTTCCTCCTCTACATGAGAGGAATGTGTCCTGCAGTTTATGCCATAAACCCTGCATAAATACAAAATACATTTAGAGGGAAGACTGATTATAGTAGTAACATATAAAATACATGATACATAACCAAAATTAAAAGAAGAATTACGCTCATGATGTTAGGCAGTGGTGGTGAACGCAGCAGGTGTCGTGGCTCAACGAACGTCAACGGCTGAGGAGAGTACTGGAGTTGTTGCTTAAATACACTGTGCTCCACCCAGTGCATACCACACTACGTCAGCAGTAACCAGTCAAGAATTAAAACTGGTATTACATGCGTTATATACCGAATAGTTTCCCAAAAGTTAATAACAAATGAAGAAATAGGTACATTACAGTTTATAAAATAACTGCTAACGTCAATATGTGATAAAAATACATACAGAAGTGATAACAAATAATAAAAGGCTGTGAGAACATCGGTAACCATCTGTGGGGATTTGCTGAAAACTCGTAGATCGTATGCCAGCAAAGACAGAGCTTAAGTGACGCCACTGGTTCCCATGGAGACGGCGTGGACGTGTCAATATGCGCCATTAAGCGGAAGTCAATTTCAGAGCTGCCACAGCGAATGAATGTTAAAAACGTACTTGCATGCAGACAAGCATGCAAAAACGCATACCAGATATCGTAGACTGCTCCTAGTCCGTAGAGCCAGTGAAAATATTGCTTGAAAGATGCCGTTGTTTACCATGAAGACGTCGTAGAAATGCTATCCATGTTTCAACGGAAGACGATTCAAAGCTACGACAGCGACTAGCTGTTACCGAATACTCGTTTGCAAGTAAGACAACTGAGACGAAGCATGTCAGGTCCCCTAGATGAATATGGCCAAGTGATCAACCAGATAACAAGTAAAATAGGAGTACGTAATACCACATGTACGAAAATATAGGTTACTACGACACAAAACATCATGGACACATCAAGGTAGTCCTGTAAATAGTCTGACGTTGTCCACATTCTGTCCGAACTGGTTGCCATTACAAATAAATATTTTATTGCGGATTAGACTCTTTTTAATCCATTTTTAATGACACTGTTAAAATGAAGTACATTTGCAGGAGGTGCTCTATTCTTCAAACTTATTGGCGTAATTGAATTGTATATCTAAAAGCTTTACCTCAATGTGACAATGATTCTTCATTTGCTTAGGTTTATTAATTATGATTTTGAGGCCTATATACAGCTGCAGAGCATCAGTTCAAGAATATTTTTAAAATAGTCTTGCCCTAGTTATACGAGTATGTACATGAGTTTGAGATGTTTCTTACACATATTACTTGTTTTCCGCGTAGAATAACATGAATTCTCCAATAAGATTTCAAAACGTCGGGCAGATGTGGCGATCTCCTCCTCCTCATCCTTCGCCTTCAAAATCCCAAGAACAGGAGGCCTCTGGTTGTCACTCCACTGCACAGTACTTCGCTTTCAGATTACAGGCGGCTTCAGTGAGGCGGAGTGAGTAACAAACAAGCACGAGCGTATCTTACAGAACTTCTTAATTGAATACTGTCAGAATTATTGCCCAATTCTTTCTTTGGGAGGGGGGGGGGGGATTTGTGGTAAGGTCTTATGGGACCAAACTGCTAAGGTCATCAGTCCCTAAGCTTACACACTACTTAATCTAACTTTCGCTAAGGACAACACACATGCCCATGCCCTAGGGAGGATTCGAACCTCCGACGGGGTGAGCCGCCCGGACCGTGCAAGGCGTCCTAGACCGCTCGGCTACCCAGCGCGGCGCCCAAATTTTCGCGCGGGTTCTATTTCCGTGGCTGATATGCTGCAATTGTAATTATCTCACCTTAAACTATGAAGTCAAGTTGATGATATTTCCTTGTGAGTTGTTTGATGCATCCCACCACAAATTCTGTCCCCTGTGAAAAGTTTTTCATCTCAGAGTAGCACTTGAACAGTACGTTCTCTGTTGCTTGTTGAATTAATTCCAATCTCTGTCTGCTTCTTCAGTTATTACCCTATACAGCTGCCTATAGTACCATGGAAATAATTTCCTGATGTCTTAACACATGTATGACCTTCCTGTTCGTTCTTTTTGTCAGTCTTTTCCAAGCGTTCCTTTCTTCCCCGATTTTGTGGAGAACCTTCCTTTGCAGAAAATATTTTTTTTCCGTTTTGTGTTTATTCTTTCTTGGTAAATGTAAGTTCAGTCTAGGTCTTGTTCCACGGTGATGGACAGAGATATTTGTACAGTAGTTATCAATGTTATTTCTGATGTATGCAACTGATTGGTACCCTTAAATGGCTTAGTTAAAATCCGCAGTGTTGATGTTTTGAACAAATATTTATCTGAGTTCGACTGTTATTTTGGTTATTACTCTTATGGCTATTTTTTGTAGTTTGAAAACTGTTCATATTTTGTGCACTTTTTCCCCAGAAAAGAATTCCAGAGCTAATAATTGAGTGTATGTACGAATAGTATGTAAGTAAAAGACACTCACTTTTACACATAGATGAAAGGTCTCTAACAGCATAACATGCAGAAGACATTCTGTTTTCAAGTATCTTCGTGTGTTCATACCACTTCAACTGAGAATCGATATTCATTCTCACATAACTGGTATTTGTTACGCGGTCTGCAGAGGTGCTATCCACATTTAATATGACAGAGTTATATTTCCTCTTCAAACTGAAATTTATAACATTTGGTTTCTTTATGTGCAGCGTCACTTTCCTGCATATTGACAAATTATAAATCTCCTGGAGGGTTTAATTTGATTCCGTTGCAAGTAACTCTCTTGTTTTCTCAGTGACTTGTGTCGTGAGCAAAGAGAATTTTTCCTCATGATTAACACTATCTGTAAAGACATTCATGTACGTAAGGAAACGATTGTTGCCAGGCATGCTCTACTTCTTCCGAAACAAATCTACGGCCAAAAATCTCTTTCTTCAGGGTTTTAACAACATGGAAACCGCGTGGGGAGGGATGGGGGCAATGTGGAAGATGTGTAAGGGCTTCCCAGGGAAGCTTCTGCAGTTTAGTCGGAACAACCTTGACATTGTAACTCTTCAGGCTTTCCCGGCGAGATCTTGACATGTGGAACAATCGGGTCTACTGCCGGATGTTTGTGTCGCTCTGGCACAATATTTCGGCCATGTAACTCGTTGCCTTCTTCAGGTGCAACCCGAGACTGCCGTATTGGAGGATCTTGTCCAGTATTTATGCCCAGAGGGCTCTGGGTGCCAGAGCGACACAAACATCCGGCAGTAGAGCCGATTATTCCACATGTCAACCTTGGAATTCATTAAACATTCCCAGCAGAGACCCTTTCTCGAAAATCGAATTCCATTACTCGAAATTTTAACAAGTAGGAATAATACAAAATCAGATACCCTCTATTTGAATTTCACCCTGATGAAGACAGGAAGCTGTGAGCAGTCCCTACCTAGACAAAGCATTAAATCGATTCTTCACGTTTTTCAAGTAGAAAATTGTGTTGAATGCCTGAGCTGTTCAAACGCAATATTAAAGAAGATCTATAAGTTTACATATAGGCTATAAATATAATTTGGTATAATATTTGAAAACACCTTAACTCACGTTCTTTCGCATTAAATTTCGATAAAAATGTCTCTAATTATCATGTGAAAGTTTTCGGATGGGTACTTATTCTGTATTCATAGGTTTAATGAAGCCTTAGGAGAAATCAGGCGATTGCTGGCTC
This sequence comes from Schistocerca cancellata, assembly GCF_023864275.1. Classification (NCBI taxonomy): domain Eukaryota; kingdom Metazoa; phylum Arthropoda; class Insecta; order Orthoptera; family Acrididae; genus Schistocerca; species Schistocerca cancellata. The sequence continues at coordinate 373,109,389 of NC_064629.1, forward strand.
AATTGGCTGGGTAATGAGCTTACAATTTTTAAATATCTTTTCTAGATAGGCTAAGCTATTTGAATGCAAAGTATTTGTGAATTTGGATGACACTTCCGACGACACTGTACTGCCACAGCCTGCCGTACGAGCCAAACAGTTTTATAAACCCAACGAAATTCAAGAATGAAAGAGAGACGGTCCAGCGAAAGATACGCTGCTCAACCAGATGCTGACGTTGTGCGTCCAAAGACACTCGAAGCTCTTGTGCGACTTTTTATCCTCCACTGAAGAGAATATTGGAAGCTAAACGGGACGAGGAAGAACAGCTGCGTGAGGGGAGAGCGCGGGCCGGAAGGTGCACTGCTCGATATCCGGCCAGCACCCCGGACCCATGTCGTCGCTTTCGTGTTTTCATTTGCGCCCTCGCATCTCCCACCCTTTCTGAGACTCAACTTCGGCTTTATCGTGTGTCTATTAGTCTCCGGATAGGTGGCGTTGTTCTTCACCAAAGTTCGCTTTTTATGTCAAATACAGAGAATAACACGGAACAAGTCTGAAACACAGTAATCAGACGTGTTGTCAAGTCGTAACCACAATCAAGTCCAAATCCGAAACCAGGGTCGTCGATGAAGTACAAAACTTAGCAATGAAAGTTGTTTATTATCGATACTAACTAGCGTACAAAACGAACATAACTATCCCCAGGAGGGCAAGTGCTGCTATTTACGCAAACATCGAATATTGCAAAAGATTCAGACATTACAAACACAAGGAATTTCGAGAACCTCTTAGAACTGATAAATATTTGTTGCTGATCAGATTGGAAGTGGCGACCCGTAGCACGTTGCCAGCCTGTGCCGCTGACCACAACAGTTTTTTCTTTTAAGTTCTCTATTCGTGTTAACAGCTCACTTAACCCGATACCAGAAAACATCTGATGTAACCTGTAGAAATGTATAGTAGTAATAGTTTCCAGTACAGGTTCTTGTAGCCGACGAATACTACACATTTTTCTGACAGGGAAGGCGTGTGTTCGAGCTGCGGAAGACGAGAAAATCACAAGGTGAGTGAACATTATTTTTGTGGGATGAACATTATAACCGCTCTGTTTTTACTCCATATTGTATGCAACACGGTTCACGGCAATATAGTAATCCAGAATGAGATTTTCACTCTGCAACGGAGTGTGCGCTGATATGAAACTTCCTGGCAGATTAAAACTGTGTGCCGGACCGAGACTCGAACTAGGGACCTTTGCCTTACCAAGGTAGAGCACTTGCCCGCGAAAGGCAAAGGTCCCGAGTTCGAGTCTCGGTCCGGCACAGAGTTTTAATCTGCCAGGAAGTTTCAATATAGGAATCATCCGACAAAATTTCGGAAGTTGTTCAAGGACTTTTTATGAGTATTGCCGTACAAGAGACCTGTGGTGTCAGGTGACTCATTACAGAATAACTAATTTTCATTTAGTTTCTTACTATATTTCTTTTTTTATGTATACTGTACTCAAAATTTCTTCACAGAAGTGCAAATATAGACGGTGTCCACTATGTGTCTGGTTTAGCAACAAAATTGTTCTAAACACTCGCGGAACATCATATTGACAACAGTATTTCTCACTTAACTATTCGCTTACGTTCAATACTGATCGGTTCCCTCGTTTTGGAAATGTTAGTTATAATTTAACAGTAGTACACAGCAGTATGGATAAGTTAACTGATCAGTGTAGGCAGATACTCGTCTCGTTCATGCGTTCACTGAATGTAATGGAAGAGCGGCACAGTGAGGCTATGCTGAGCTCTTCCCGCAGCGATGACATCAGAGTTCTTTTTGCATCTTTAAACTGGCGCCTACGATAAACCGGATCGTTCCGTGTCTGAATGATTGCATATTGCCGGGTTTATCGCTGTTGGAAAGGAGTTTTCGCAAAAACAAAGGTAATTTGGGTAACAAACCGAATAAATCATAATTAGTCATTACCAGCAATTTGGGTAAAAAACCGAATAAATCATCGCACAGACCACAGCAGTACTGCCGGTTCATCGTGTCCAACGGGCGCAGTATTTCAGAAATCAAACGTTCACCTGGCGATGGCGACATGTCAGTTCTCCGAAATATTATGCCCGTTGGACACTATAAATCGGCATTACACCCGTGGACTGTACGATAAACAAATACTCCGGGAGAAACTCGAGAATCGAATAAAACATAATTACGTATTACTCTGTAACAGGCTACCAGAGACCGCAGGTGCCTTATACCATAATGGGCGATCGAAGGGTTTCCGTTTGAGGCCTTTGCTGCAACGTATATAAGCAACGTTGCACGACTCCGATTGTGGTATATAAGCACCGTCATGTAGGAAAGGGATTAGGGTGGCGTCAGTGTCTTTCCGACGTGCGTGCGGTAAATGCGGACTCGTGAACTATGACTACATTATTACCAAATGCGTCCTAAAATGGTTCAAATGGCTCTGAGCACTATGGGACTTAACATCTGTGGTCATCAGTCCCCTAGAACTTACAACTACTTAAACCTAACTAACCTAAGGACATCACACACATCCATGCCCGAGGCAGGATTCGAACCTGCGACCGTAGCAGTGGCGCGGTTCCGGACTGAGCGCCTAGAACCGCTAGAACACTGCGGCCGGCAAATGCGTCCTAACAGGACCAGCGTATTGTTATTCTTTTCTTGGCTGCCGAAGGGCAAACAACATTAGCCATCCATCGGAGAATGAGCAAAGTGTATGGAAAAACATGTCTGTCGAAAACCACCATTGTGACATGGTGCGCCAGGTTTCGTGATGGTCACGATTCGACACCGGACGCCGGACGATTTCGGAGGCTAGCCACAAGTGGGAGACACTCGAACACCTGCTCTATAGTCTTGATCGTTCCCCATCCCATTATCACGCCTTCGGTCCCTTGAAATAAAATCTGAAGGCTCCACGATTCCTGTCGTATGAGGAAGTGCAGCAGACCGATTCTAGCTTCTTCACGCAGCACACCACCTTTTTTTACCAAACTGGTAACTTCAACGTGGTGGGTCTCTGGGACGATTGCTTCAATGTTCACGGAGCTTTTATCTGATTGGTATACCGATTTTGGACTGTACGGCCTTAGAACGGACACTTTTTGATCGATCTTTATAAAATACTCTGAAAATATCCCCTAACACCAACTGAAGTTTTCTGGGTTCGGAATCACACAGTCCACGTAGTCATTTGTCGATAATCATCCAGCTAGGGCTAACAGACAGTGTGCTGATGAATAGTAAGCGTACACGTAAGCAGACTGAAAAATATATCTCTAATTTTTGGACTAAATAGGGGAGAGTGACATATTTCACAAAATTTAGATGTTGCAGTACAGCTTCGTTCTAATACATGATGTACGGTAACAATACAGCTACGTAGGTCCCCTATGATCCTCGTTAAACGATGGTAACTAAAAGAGTCTGTCCACAAAACAGAGCACGGGATAATTATCGCATAGAACGGGTGGGGTATTAAATGTCTCATAACAGGAAAGCAATGTATGCCCTCAGAGACGTTTCAGTAATGTCCATTGTAATTGGATGTCACATTAATATCAGTAAAAGGTCATTTGGGGGAACTGGCAGCAACTAGAGCTCTATTTTACGATGGTAAAGCACCACTGAAAAAGTGCCAGAGGGCTCCAAAAAACAGTAGAAGACATCTAGTAGTAATCAAACAGTATCTCATGGGTGAAGATTACCATGTTATGTTCGAAATTTCATGTGGTATTTCCAGTTATTATGTCAATTATGACAGATTAGGTAACGCCTGTAAACACTGCATGCACCAGTTTGCCAGCAAACGTGCATCAAGTAAAATTCAGCGACATTATGGCTGTCACTGTCAACGAACGATAATTCAATCAGAAAACGGAGAAGTCCTGGTGTGGCGTTTCTTGCGGCAACAGTGATCTTTCTTTTTGTTCTTCATTCTTCATTTGTTATTCCTTCTGCATTTAATTCAGAGGTTCTATCATGCAACATGTCGTATAAAACGTTGCTTTGACGGTAGCAGACAAATTGCGCGAGAATCGGGAATCTCAAAAACGTCGGTGTTGAGAATGCTACACCAAAATCGATTGCATCCGTACCATATTTCTATGCACCACGAATTGCATGGCGACGACTTTAAACGTCGTGTACAGTTCTGCCGCTGGGCACAAGAGAGTTTACTGGACGATGAAAGATTTTTTGCACTCGTTCTATTTAGCGACGAAGCGCCATTCACCAATAGCGGTAACGTAAACCTGCATAATATGCACTATTGGGCAACGGAAAATCCACGATTGCTGCGACATGTGGAACATCAGCGACCTTGGCGGGTTAATGTATGGTGCGGCATTATGGGAGGAAGGATAATTGGCCCCCATTTTATCGATGGCGATCTAAATGGTGCAATGTATGTTGATTTCGTCCGTAATGTTCTACCGATGTTACTACAAGATGTTTCACTGCATGAGAGAATGGCGATGTACTTCCAACATGCTGGATGTCCGGCACATAGCTCGCGTGTGGTTGAAGCGGTATTGAATAGCATATTTCATGACAGGTGGATTGGTCGTCGAAGCACCATACCATGGTCCGCACGTTCACCGGATCTGACGTCCGCGGATTTCTTTCTGTGGGGAAAGTTGAACGATATTTGCTATCGTGATCCACCGACAACGCCTGATAACATGCGTGAGCGCATTGTCAATGCATGTGCGAACGTTACGGAAGGAGAGCAACTCGCTTTTGAGAGGAATGTCGTTACACGTATTGCCAAATGTATTGAGGTTGACGGACATCATATTGAGCATATATTGCATTAATGTGGTATTTACAGACAATCACGCTGTAACAGCATGCGTTCTCAGAATGATAAGTTCACAAAGGTACATGTATCACATTGGAACAACCGAAATAAAATGTTCAAACGTACCTACGTTCTGTATTTTAATTTAAAAAACCTACCTGTTACCAACTGTTCGTCTAAAATTGTGAGCCATATGTTTGTGACTATTACAGCGCCATCTATCACAAAGCGAAAAAAGTTGTCCAACTGAAACATTCATATTTATTTACGTACTACACGAATATGTAATAAATAATGGGGGTTCCTATTAAGAAAACCGCAGTTGATATCCATTTGACCTATGGCAGCGCCATCTAGCGGGCCAACCATAGCGCCATCTGGTTTCCCCCTTCATGCTAGACAAGTTTCGTTCTTTGTAGTTTTCTCGCTTGACGCTTATTTCGTGAGATATTTAGCCCAGTCACGATCAATGGACCACCCTGTATATGGCTTGACATCACAGTGGTAGACCGTCACCTTGACCTCCTAGGGTAATTCGAGACAGAGTTTCGTTGTGGAAATTATTAGAAGCATAATGCATTGAAGCAAACGCTATGTTTCGAACTTCTGCAAAACTTCGTAAATCATGGGGATTTTGCGTTCTATTAAATTTGGCATGCTTTTTTCGTTGCTTCTGCAACCCGTTTTGTGTACCAAGGGGGATCAGTACCATCACTTCTTAATTTATGTGGTATACAGGATGAGTCACCTAACGTTACCGCTGGATATATTTCGTAAACCACATCAAATACTGACGAATCGATTCCACAGACCGAACGTGAGGAGTGTAATTGGTTAATACAAACCATTAAAAAATGCACGGAAGTATGTTTTTTTAACACAAACCTACGTTTTTTTTAAATGGAACCCCGTTAGTTTTGTTAGAACATCTGAACATATAAACAAATACGTAACCAGTGCCGTTTGTTGCATTGTAAAATGTTAATTGCATCCGGAGATATTCTAACCTAAAGTTGACGGTTGAGTACCACTCCTCCGCTGTTCGATCGTGTGTATCGGAGAGCACCGAATTACGTAGGGATCCAAAGGGAACGGTGATGGAGCTTAGGTACAGAAGAGACTGGAACAGCACATTACGTCCACATGCAAACACCTTTTTATTGGTGTGATTCTTGAGTTTCTCCCGGCGTATTTGATAATCAAAATATCCACGGGTATGCTGCCGGTCTATAGTGTCCAACGGGCACGCTACGGGCCTGGCACCCTCTACGGGTCGTGGCCTCATTCAAGTTGGACTTGGGCTCGGCGCGAGGCGTCGGGGTAGTGGACCCTCCCAAACACCACATGCCACGACAGGCGGCAGCCTGCGGGGTTCGGTGCTGGACTCTTCCCTGTTCGCTCGCCGCTACTGGGGGAATCCTTGTTAGTTTCTTTTCCTCCGCTTAGTAATATGCTTAAATTCGGCGGGTAGTCTCGCCTGCTCTGAGGTCGTTAACGACCTCAGAGCAGGCGAGACTACCCGCTGAATTTAAGCATATTACTAAGCGGAGGAAAAGAAACTAACAAGGATTCCCCCAGTAGCGGCGAGCGAACAGGGAAGAGTCCAGCACCGAACCCCGCAGGCTGCCGCCTGTCGTGGCATGTGGTGTTTGGGAGGGTCCACTACCCCGACGCCTCGCGCCGAGCCCAAGTCCAACTTGAATGAGGCCACGGCCCGTAGAGGGTGCCAGGCCCGTAGCGTGCCCGTTGGACACTATAGACCGGCAGCATACCCGTGGATATTTTGATTACCTTTTTATTGGTCTTTTTCACTGACGCACATGTACATTACCATGAGGGGTGAGGTAAACGTACACACGTGGATTTCTTTCTGTGGGGTACATTAAAAGAGAATGTGTACCGTGATGTGCCTACAACCCCAGAGGATATGAAACAACGTATTGTGGCAGCCTGCGGCGACATTACACCAGATGTACTGCGGCGTGTACGACATTCATTACGCCAGAGATTGTAATTGTGTGCAGCAAATGATGGCCACCACATTGAACATCTATTGGCCTGACATGTCGGGACACACTCTATTCCACTCCGTAATTGAAAACGGTAACCACGTGTGTACGTTTACCTCACCCCTCATGGTAATGTACTCGTACATGTGCGTCAGTGAAAAAGACCAATAAAAAGGTGTTTGCATGTGGACGTAATGTGCTGTTCCAGTCTCTTCTGTACCTAAGCTCAATCACCGTTCCCTTTGGATCCCTATGTAATTCGGTGCTCTCCGATACACACGATCGAACAGCGGAGGAGTGGTACTCAAGCGTAAACTTTAGGTTAGAATATCTCCGGATCTAATAAACATTTTACAATGCAACAAATGGCACTGATTACGTATTTGTTTATACGTTCAGATGTGGTAACAAAACTAACGGGGTTCCATTAAAAAAATGTAGGTTTGTGTTAAAAACATACTTCCGTGCATTTTTTTATGGTTTGTATTAACCAATTACACTAGCCCCTCTCCTCACGTTCGGTCTGTGGAATCGATTCGTCAATATTTGATGTGGTTTACGAAATATATCCAGCGGTAATGTTAGGTGACTCACCCTGTATATCTCTCAGTTGCCGGCTATACTATCTCTTTGAAGTCATTCGACATTTTTTCTACTCTTACATGATGAAATCGGAAGGAGTGGAGACTGTCTCTTAAAAAGGCATTAAGAGCATTTTTATCAGCTTCTTTAAATAGCTGTACTTTGCGTTTGTTTTTGATGGTTGTGGGTGTTACGGTATTCACGCTAGCAGCAACTGCCTTGTGGTCGCTAATTCCTGTATCCGTCATGATACTCCCTATTTGCCCGGGATTATTTGTTGTTAAGAGATCAAGTACCCTATCGCAACCATTTACGCTTCGAGTGGGCTCAAGAACTAATTGTTCAAAATAATTTTCTGAGAAATCATTCAGTACAGTTTCTCCTGACGCTTTATGCCTGCCGCCGGCTTTAAACGTATAATTTTTTCAATATATCGAAGATAGGTTGAAGCCACCACTGACTAATTGTATGAGTGGCGTAACTTTCTGAAATAAGACTCAAGTTTTTTTTAACTGTTCAGCAACTTTAAACTTTATCTTCTGAGTTGGAGGGTCGGTAAAACGACCCAATTAATAGTTTAGTTCGATTGTCAAATATAACCTCTACCCATACTATTTCTCAGGAACTATATACTTCAAATTCACTAGAAGTTAAACTATTTCTCACAACAATGAATACTTCACCACCAACTGTATTTAATGTATTATTTCTGAACACTGATAGGTCATTTGAAGAAATTTCGGTTGACGTATTTCCAGCTTTAGCCACTTTTCTACACGTGTAACTATTTGAGCTTGAGTGCTTTCTATTAGGGCTTGGAGCTCTGGTTCTTTCCCAACACAGCTACGACAATTTACAACTAATACTGACTGTTGCTAGAACTACCTTAGTATGTTTTGCCTGCCCCTTTTAGACGGGTTCCCTTTCTGTGGTTTCCTGAGACCCTCTAACCTAAGAAACCACCCAGTCCCTTCCACACAGCTCGCGCTGCTCCTGTGTGTAGTGAACGCCAGACCTATTAAGCGGAACCCAGAAACCCACCACCCGACGGCGCAAGTCAAGGAATCTGCAGCCTACACGGTCAGAGAACTGTCCTAGCCTCTGATTCAGACCCTTCAGTCGGCTCTGCAGCAAAGGACCACAGTCGGTTCTATCGACGATCTGTAGATGGTAAGCTCCGCCTTACTCTCGCAAGCAAGACTGGCAGTCTCTTCCGTTTCCGCTAGCCGCCCGAAACCAGAGAGGATCTCCTCCGATCCAAAGCGACACACGTCATTGGCACCGACATGAGCAACCACATGCAGTTGGCTACACCCTGTACTCTTTATGGCATCCGGGAGCATCTTTTCCACATCCGGAATGACTTCTCCCGGAATGCACACGGAGCGCACACTGGCTTCCTTCCCCTGCTTGGCAGCTATGTTCCTAAGCGGCCCCATTATGTGCCTAACGCTGGAGCTCCCAACTACCAGCAAACCCAACAAACCTCTGTGAATGTCAGACCTTGTGGGCCGAGAAGCTTCCTCTGGAACGGGGTAGACTATTGCATCGTCAGCCACAGATAACGAACGAAACCTGTTCGTCAAACTAACTGGAAAGGCCCTACGATCGGCCCCTCGGAAAGTCTTTGGCTGCCTGCCAGACTCTGGAATGATCTCCCACATGACCACGGGTGATGATTCAATCTCAGTGTAGGCAGTACCCAGGGCGGCCACAGCAGTGGACCGATCGGGGGACACATGGGACGTGCTCGACGTCCCTTGTATCCCTGCGTCCGACCCTCCACAGTGATGCTCCTTGGCAGCAGTGTCAAGCTGTGTGACAGAAGCCAACACCACCTGGAGCTGTGAGTGATCAACTCAGCTTGCATCCGTATACAGCAGCCACTATTCCTATTCATTACTGAGGTCGCTCCTGTTTGAAGCTCCTAAAAATATATAACAAACGAACGAATCGAGGTCCTCTCTCACTGAGAGTCTAACGGGATAGCACCATAACAAATCCATCAAGATGTTCTCTCAGTGTCTTCTTTTCAAGATTTTTTCATTTATAACTAGTGCAACATTCGAAAAGTGCGCAAATGATCGTTCTGTAAGTTGCTTTATTGACAACATCAATTTTATTTTAAAATGCAAAGCGACTATCACAAACATAGATAATTAGTTTATGTCTTACCTGCAAAGCTGTACTCAAGACATTCTGATGCTTGTAAGGTCAGTTAGAAGTGCAAAATCTAATATCCACCGGTAGTCATCAAACTCATTTACTGGCATTCCTCCTTTGTCCATTACACAAGGCCATGTATTTATGCAAGTTGAAAGAACGTTCTAAGTCAGCACCTTGTCTAAACCAACACCCTTCACAAAAACACGGCACGTCGCCATAATTACACCCCAGCTGCGGATTTAAACTACCGATGTCCCAAAGCGTGCGATCTCAGTTTATTAATTCTTTTTACAACAACGTCCATGTCGCCATTTATTCTTGCTTATTAACATGATTTCAGTGTATCGCTAGTATTTACAGCTGGATATCAGATTCGTTCACCTCGTACATTATTAAAGCAACATCACCAGACTTTTGATAAATCATTACAGGACTTCCATCTCTTGCAATCAATGAAAGCTTTTCACAATAGTCGTATTTGTCGATAATGATTCATAAATAAGAAAATACGTAATCAGTCGTAGCCGTATAGTGCAATGGCACAAAATCAAGGAATCCGTCCATCAAGTTGAACTCAGCGTCAACATCTCTCACAATTATAGCAAGGTGAGCTACATCCGTTATATGCCTGCTTTCAACTAAATTCAAAGAGAAAAAAACCGTATCTTTAGTTTTATCTTTCAAATGTGCTTCCATGTCGTTTGCCATTTCTTCGCTGCGTCGACAAAATGTTCTCCGTGGAAGAACAAATGTTTCGAATGCGGGAAGAGTCGCTGCAGAGTAGTTTATTGCGGCAGCAGCGAAACATTCTTTAACAGATTCTCCATCGCTGAAGGAACGCGCTGTTTTGGCTATTTTAAGAGCTATGTGATAGCTCACTCTCAAGGGACTATCATTGTGGGTGACTTGTTTCTCTATCTGTAAATATGTTACAAGAAGGGATGAAATCGCTGTCGAAACCACACAGTGCTTTAGAAATAATAGTAACGTTTTTAATAAAAGAGTATATCTGTATGAACTTACGTCTTTCTCTCTTTCATGTTGTAGTTCGGGAAGTGTGGCCTTCTATTCTTCAGTATCCAAAGTGATAATGAATTTCTCCAGGAGGAGTTGAAAATGTCGTTCCATATTGTACGAGGTGGTTAAAATGAAAGTGCGACTGCTCACGGAGCTCCAGGGTGAGCTATAATTGCCGTATGGTAGAGAAACTTGGTACATACGTCAATGCTTTTATGCGGAACCGATTTACGCTGGATGGAAATAAGTTCCTATTTTGGTCACCAGGTGCAAATCTGGCCCTTTACATAATCTAGTCGACATCTCCGGTCTCCATATTGAACAAATTGTGTAAGCAGCGGTTAATAATAAAATCAACAGTATGCCTTTCTCACTTGTTTGACCATTTCTCCCGACGTCTTGGTCCTAGCCTATTTCGTATGCAAACATTTATATATGTCTTTCTTGCATTCACAGCTCCAGATTTGCACCTGGTGGCCAAAAGTAGAACTAATTTTTTTTCCCCAACGTAAATCGGTTCTGCATTAACGCTTTGGAATATTTACCAAGTTTCGCTGCCATACCATAATTACAGCCCACACTGGAGCTCTGTGAGCAGCTGCAGTTTGATTATAACCACCTGATACTCCTTCCAAACCGATAAAATGGCGTTACAAAACAGACATTGAGGGTCTCTCTGTGTTACAATAAAAAATTGATCTTCTTCCCACTGTGAAGTGAAGCGTAGGGATTCAACCGATTTTCGTTTTGTGGATCGTAACTTCTACCGAGCCATATACAACCATTCGCTCGACGAAAGATCCGTACCCAAAGACTGTAAAGTTGCACAGGCCACTCCAATATTCAAGAAAGGTAGTAGGAGTAATTCAGTAAATTACAGCCCGTATCATAATTATTTCGAAGAGAAACGTCTATTGACACACAGTCAACAAGGATTCATAAAACATCCTTCTTGTGAAACACAACTAGCTCTTTACTTACATTAAGTGTGCAGTGCTGCTGTCAAGGGATTTGGTATTGATTATTTACTTCTAGATTTTCAGAAGGCTTTTGATACTATATCACACAAGCAGCTTGTAGTCAAACTGTATACGTATGGGATATCGTCTCAGTTATCGGTATGTGAGTGGATTCGTGATTTCCTGTCAGAGAGGTCACAGTTCGTAGTAATTGACGGAGAGTCATGGAGTAAAACAAAAGTAGTGTTAGAGGCCCTCTGCTATTCCTTATATGTATATAAACGACTCACGAGACAATTTGAGCAGCCGTCTTAGGTTATTTGCAAATGATGCTGTTGTTTATAGTCTAGTAAACTCACCAGAAGATCGAAAGAAATTGCAAAATGATTTAGAAAAGATATCTGACTGGTGCGAAAACTGGCAGTTGACGCTAAATAATGAAAGGTGTGAGGTCGTCCACATGAGTACTATAAGGAATCCGTTAAACTTCGATTAGACGATAAATTAGTCGAATCTAAAGGTCGTAAATTCAACTAAATACTTAGGAAATACCATGATGAACGACTTAAATTGGTGAGAACACATAAAACATTTTGCAGGGAAGGCAAACCAAATACTGTTTTATTGGCAGAACACTTAGAAAATGTAACAGATCTACTAAAGCGACTGCCTACACTACGCTTGTTCGTCCTCTTTCGCTATACTACTGCGCGGTCTGGGATAATTTCCAGATGGGACTAACGGAGTACATCGAGAAGGTTCAGAGGAGGGCAGCATGTTCTGTATTATCGAGAAATAGGGGAGAGAGCGTCACTGACGTGATACAGGATTTGGGGTGGACATCATTAAAACAAAGACGTTCTTGCTTGCGGCGGAGTCTTCTCACTAAATTTCATTCAACAACTTTCTACTCCGAAAGCGACAATATTTTCTGATACCGACCTACATGGGGAGAAACGCTGAAATAAGGGAAATCAGTGCTCGCCCGGAATGATATAGGTGTTCGTTTTTTCCACGCTCTGTTCGAGATTGGAATAATAGAGAATTAATGAAAAGGTGGTTCGATGAACCGTCAGCCAGGCACTTAAGTATGATTTGGAGGGTTTCCATGTATATGCAGATTTCCATCTCACTAATTTTGTCCTACCACGTATTCCTCAGAGATTTCGACACTGGCAGAACTAATGACACGAAGTAAACAGAACCGTCTTTTCGTGCGCGGATCGGTAACAAACGTACGAGGTTAATAATACAAATTCTCGCTGCTGTTTACAAAATGAAAACAAGACATATCCCTGTCAAACAGGGAAGAACAACTAAACCCATTTTGATAAACGCACTAAGGCAGCTTTGCAAAACATTTAGAATAACAAGAGAAATATTTCGGATGTAGTCAGAAAACATGTGGGCAGAATCATAAGCAATTATCGAATGACGTGTGAACATTAGGAACTGTTTATATAGGCGGAAACGCATAGTAGTACACAGTTCGTTAATTTTGTGATTACGTAAGAGTTGTGAAAACCATATAACATTTTTCTCATTTGCTATGATTTCATTGTATCGAACAAAACATACGGGTCTTTTACCAAAGTCAATCACTGCGTTAATTCTTACTCGTGGTTCACTATTCACGTTTTATATTAACAGTGAAAAGTGTTTACATAGCTCTGTACCTGAGGGAGGAACCCAATAACATTTATATTCGAAATTTAATGTTTGTGGACTTGTAAGTTTTTATAAAATATTTCATATGCAGGGGAATATTACACACTTTCTTGAATCAATAGTTTCAGAAAGTCTTAGATTAACTTTTTGTGGTTCTCGGAAAAGAAATGTCGCAAAATTCATCTGCGGAAACGATTCTTTTACTTCTCTTTTTATTAATCAAACACGTAACAGATTCTTACTAGTCCGATACGCTATCAGAAATGTTATATTGAAATTACACTACTGTTCTTTATGTTGTTAGAATAACGTTCGAAAACAGTTCAGTCTAGTATTCCATACTTATGTTACGTCAACTAGCTGCAAAGCAAAATTGTGCGTGAAAGGGGAACATCACGCAGACTACATGACTGCGGACTACTTACTAAGTGGAGAATGCTAGGCCATTATTAACAGCACTGTCGAGAGTTCTGATGAAGATAATCCGTTCATAACTTACCCACTTCCAGACATGACAGCAAAGAATCGAAGCAACCACGTGACCGTCTGTCGCCTGTCGTTAATGCAATCGGAATCATACAAGATAGTTAACACTCAGATTCATTTAGAATAACACCTCAATAACGGACAGAAGAAAACGCACGCAGAGCCAAACGGGCGCAGCGGCCGGCAGCAAATGCCTCCAATGAGTGCAAGCCGGCCGGCGGCGGAGCCAGTGCTGCCGGGAAGCCTTAACGCGGCCGTACATTAATCCTGCCGTCGCATTCTGCCTGCTATTCGCACTATCGTACCTCACTCAGACCAGACCTTCCTCACGTTGCAGTCTACCTCCGCGGAACTGTACAAATACCCCCACTGTCGGAACCGCACACCATGCGAATTTCAGAAACGAGAAGTCCCATTTTCTTGTTTATATGATTTAAAGATACATGTTCCCCCAAGAAGCTTCAACGATAAATACAGCCATACCATAGTTTCAGCCACAAAGTAGGAGATCAGTTGAGAAGCCAGACTAAACCGTGGCTTACATGAAATGATTTCGCAATTGCGAATACGAACAACCATCAGCTGTATAAGAGAATGACGACCATAAAACTCTGTGCCAGGACCGGGACTCGAACCTGCATTTCCCACTATACGCGACCGGTAGTTTTAACTGCTTTGGCTATCCGTGCACGATTCACGGCCAGACCCAAACATCCATATGTTGTCGTTCCTGCATCACAATCCGTGCTAGTAAAAACATTATGTAATTCCCGCGCAGGGGAAGTCAATTTAACTGAAAGTCGCTACCAGGTATTGGCGGATAAATATGATATTGCAGTGCCAATGTTGTTCAGAAGAACGACACAATGTACCTTCAGACATATGTCCACATCCGAACGAACTGACATTGAGGCGACTACAGCCGTTATGAAATACATGAAATGTTTTCGCAGTTGGCGAATCACAGGATGTGACGCAGGAACAATGACCTACTCAAGTGTAGGTGTGGCCGTCAGTCGTGCATCGGTAGCCAAAGAGATTAATACGACCTCTCGAGTAAAGCAGAATGTCCGGACTCGAGCCCGGCTCTGGCGCAAATTTTCACTATCGTCATACCTTTATACAGCTGATGGTTGTTCGTATTCGTAACTGCGAACACATTTCATAGTCGCTGCAGTTCGACCGTGCATGCATGTCTGAAGGAACATTAGATCGTTGTTCTTAACTACACACTAACTGCAGTATCGTAAACCATGATTCCTAAAGAGTGGCAGCAACCTTTTCAGTTGTTTTAGGGAACATTACCTGGATGGTTGACTGATTTGGTCTTGTAACTTTAGCCAACATTAGCCTTGATCTGATGATACTGCGAGTGGCTGAAAGGAAGGGGAAGCTACAGTCATGTTTCTTTTCCCGAGGGCATCCAGCTGTTCTGTATGGTTTAATGATAATGATATCTTCTCGGGTAAAGTATTCTGGAGGTAAAATAGTCAATAAGCAGAATTTCCGGGCAGGGAGGAAAAACAAAACTGGTTATCTAGGGGTCGGAGCGTGCAATGTCAGATCTCTTAATCGGGTATGTAGGCTGAACCGATTAAGGGAAGTCACAGAAGCCTAAATCAGGGTGGTTGGACGCGGGTTGGAACCATCGTCCTCCCGAATGCGAGTCCAGTGCGCTAGATTTCTGTTCACAACGTACAGAGCTGTCAGTACAAAATCAAACAGGGTTAACGTAGGAGTACGCCTAATGATAGATAAGAGAATAGGGATCCGGGTAAACTACTACTACCATCATAATGACCGCTTTATTGTATGCAGGAGAGGCATAAAGTCAACAACCACCAAAGTAGCACTAGTTTATATGCCAACCAGCTCTGCAGACGATGAAGAGACTGAAGGAATGTATTATGAGATAAAGTAAATTATTTAGAGAGATGAAATTTCAGCCGGCCGATGTGGCCGTGCGGTTCTAGGCGCTTCAGTCTGGAACCGCGTGTCCGCTACGGTCGCAGGTTCGAATCCTGCCTCGGGCATGGATGTGTGTGATGTCCTTAGGGTAGTTAAGTTTAAGTAGTTCTAACTTCTAGGGGACTGATGACCACAGATGTTAAGTCCCGTAGTGCTCAGAGACATTTGAACCATTTTTTGAAATTAAAATTATGATGATTGTCTGGAAGTCGATATTAGGAAAAGGAAGAGAAAGGAAGATAGCAGAATAACATGAAAGAGGGAATTATAGTGAAAGAGGAAACCATCTGCAACAACGTTGCACAGCGTGTAATCAAATCATTGCTGACAGTTGAGTTAAGAATCATGAATGAGGGTAGGACACGTGGAAGAGATCAGCAGACACTAGAGGATTGCAGACTGATTATATAATGGTTAGACAGAGATTTCTAAACCGAATTTAAATTAGAAGACATTCCCACGGCAGAAATGGACTGTGACCATAACTGTTTGTTGCGAACTGGAGACTGAAACACAAGAAACTGCAAAAAGGTGGGAATTCAAAGAAATGGAACATGGATTAATGGAAAGAACCAGAGGTTATGGGACCATTAGACAACACTGTACTGAAACAGGGGGAAGACGAATGAGACACTGAAATAACTAAACATTTTGTTACTTAGGGGTTACATCTTGGGATATAACAACAACCAGTTTTCGATTAAAGCTGAGTATCCCACATAGAACATCGTAAACGTTAATGTGTGCAAAGCCACAATATTCTTTTTTGACAAGATATTAAATGCTGTTAACAAAAGTACAGGATGGGGCAAATAAAAGTGGCCCGGACAACAGAGTTCAAGGGTACAAAGAAATCCAGCACAGGAAAGGAAATCGAGTACTAACCTGACTATAGCAGATGTTCAAAGTGGCCACCATTCATATCGTGGCACTTCTGGGTCCTGGTCAGCAAGTTGCTGAAGGCTGATCGAAGCTGGACTGCTGGATTCTGCACTTTCATCCGAAGTGTTCTGCTGCAGTCCTTGAAAACTATGAGGGTTGTTGCGATGAATCTTAGACTTGAGGGTTCCCCACAAAAAGTAATCTCACACTGACAGATCAGGTGACCTTGGTGACCAGCTAGGGCCCGACCAGACTGACCTCTGCTAACAACTCTGACAGTCGTGATGACTGCGTAAATGTGTTCCGGGGTTCGGCGGGATGTAGTTGCTCCATCATGTTGGAAGCAACTGTGGGTCTTTCAATCCTCCGTTAATGCTGCCACAAATGCTATCCACTCGTACGGGCCACTTTTATTGGCCCCACCTTGTACATATTTCCATCGACAAAAATAATAGTTACATCTATATTTCTATAGTTAAAAAGGTTTCGATTATTAATCATGCGGCAATATATGCACCTCTTTGTGCGCTCTCATTTGCAAGAAATCTCCTTTTCATATCTTGAACTGTTTACGAAATAAGACTGGTGTTACGATTCACGTCGCACATTACCAAATCACTGGGCGCACCACGCGCAACACTTCCGTAGATATAAAAACCGATGGCTTGAGAACCGTGACAACTATCACTCTGCCTTCAGATTTAGATACAGTTTTGATATGTTAGCTAAAATTCATTCATTGCTATCAATGACGTAAAACGGACCGTATGCAAAGTCTACAAAATGTTTTTATACCTCGGCAAAAAATTTAAAATATCGGGCAACGCATTAGTTCTTTGGATACAGAACAATAACTAAGACAAATAACGAGAGGAAATTCAGTCGTTTCCGAGCGAAGATACAAGATGCGAAAGAAATAAATTTTTTGAAAGAATAACGCACCATTTAATTACATATTACTGTACTTTTCTTGCCGGCCGGAGTGGCCGTGCGGTTCTGGGCGCTACAGTCTGGAGCCGAGGGACGACTCCGGTCGCAGGTTCGAATCCTGCCTCGGGCATGGATGTGTGTGATGTCCTTACGTTAGTTATGTTTAATTAGTTCTAAGTTCTAGGCGACTGATGACCTCAGCAGTTAAGTCGCATAGTGCTCAGAGCCATTTGAACCATTTTGTACTTTTCTTCTGAATATCTAGATTTCGGCTTTTACGCCATTATCGAGTACAATGAGTCACATGACATGTTAATAGTCTAAGAACTTTTAGCATCGTACTCGATAACGGCATAAAAGCAGAAAATCTAGATAGCATAGACGAAAAATACAAAAATACAAAGTCAAATTGCGGTTTATTCTTCCAAAAAATCTACGAAATTTGCTTTTACCTCTGAAAAAATGTTAAAATTTTGTTCATTGTTTTATTTAACTGGATGCAGCTCAGTAGCTAAGACGAATAATGAAAATAAATTCAGTTCTTTATCGAACCAAGGTATCATACTGTAAGGATGTGAAAGAATTAATTTTTTGCTCCAAACAGTTTTCTTGAAATAGGATTATAAGTATTTCGTTAGTGGCCTCGTGTCCATTTAACCGCGTCGCTGACAATTCGTGAACGGAATCAAACGTGGAGCGGAAAAGTTATTACCGTGATTCCCAACGACTGCCGATGTATTAGAGCAATAATCCTAATAGATACATACTTTGCATGAGTTGCTACTGTTATGACTATACATAGGACAGCAGGTTTATGGAGGAGTAACCATGAAAGAACATGTAGTTACTGAGATGAATCGGCCGGGCGCTCTGAGGGAGCGGTTCTAGGCGCTTTAGTCAAGAACCGCGCTGCTGCTATGGTGGCAGGATCGAATCCTGCCTTGGGCATGGATGTGTGTGATGTCCTTAGGTTAGTTAGGTTTAAAAGCCTAGAGGACTGATGACCTCGGATGTTAAGTCCCATACTGATAAGAGCCATTTGAACCATTTTTGAGATGAATTGAAAGTGACACTGCGCTTTCGCCGTAGGCTTATAACATTCTACCAAAAACTCCAGGAAAGATGTAAATCGTAGGTCTGAAACAATATTGACATACCTGTGTGTTTGTTATGAGGTGATTCATTTCTAGAAGAGTTTTATAGTGAAAAAGTTGAGTTGTTAGAGTAACTGTATTGAGGGCGGAGAAACCAAGAGCGGCAGACGAAATCTCCACGTCCAGAGTTCCAGGAATATTCCGCACAGACCTTGCGGCGGAACGAGCACACAGGTAGCGATCGCACCGCGGTCTCCAAGGGCGGGCTGCGGTATAGGGCGACGACAAAGCGGCGCTCTCCATGGAATACAGCGAGCACGTGCGTAGCAGTCAAAGGGTTAATCGTCCCCTCTGAGCTTCACACATCGTTTGCCTACTGTTAACTCAGAGAGAAACGCTTGTTTGTAAATGCGGTAACTGGGCATGCTGTCAACATGCCCTGCCCACCGTGACAGGGTTCTTAAATCCTTCGGTCATATATTGGTTGTTTGTGCCTCTTCTAGGTTACTGACATTTGTTCGTCCATTTTGCCATGTTGCACACAGGCTCCTCTTCAGACACCGCTCGTGATGCTGTTTCCGGTTTCTGAGTTGCTGTCTGTAACATGTCCAAGACTGAGATCCATAAATTAAACTACAACTGAACTGTAGACGAGAATCAGTGTTGCGGCTTTGACACTTTGGTCGTCAAATACTCGAAATCGTAGTCTGGGAAAGACGTTAACTAATTGAATAGTCATTCAACGGATGCTGACGCTGGTATTTCTTTGTACTTCCAGAGGTGCTAGTTGGTGAGGAATCTGTGTTTCGCTGGTGTTCAGTCTGAATTAAAAGTTTTGGCATATTTCGAAGAAGTGTTCTCGACACACTAATAACCATAGCCTTGTGTTCACTCCAGTGGCAAACGAATTTTAGTTGTCAAAAACCGGATACGCTTCCACAGAGAAGACTACGCTGAGGCGACGAAAGTCATGGAATAACGCCTAATATCTTGTCGGACATTCTTTTGCTTGGCATAACGCAGAAACTCAACGTGGCATCGACTCAACAAGTAGTTCGAAGACACCTGCAGAAATATTGAGCCATGCTGCCTCTGTAGTTGTCAACAACTGCGAAAGTGTTGCCGCTGCAGGATGTCGTTCACGAACTGACTTCTCGATTATGTTCAATTACTGTTCGATTCATATAGGGCTACCTGGATGGCCACACCATTCGCTAAAATTGTCCAGAATGTTCCACAAACCAATCGTAAACAGCGCAAACAGTTGTGGACCGGTGCCATCACATCGTTGTTCGTAAGCATAAAATCCATGATTGGCTGCAAATGGGCTCTAAGTATAGCAACATAAACATTTCCAGTCAATCATCGGTTAAATTGGACCAGAGGACACAGCCCCACCATTATGGAGCCAGTACCAGCTTTCACAGTGCCTTGTCGACAACTTGGGTCCATGGCTTCGAGGATTCTGCGGCTAACTCGAACCCTGCCATCCTCTCTTAGCAACTGAAATCGGGAATAATCTGACCAGGCTTCGGTTTTCCAGTCGTCTAGGGACCAACCGATATGGTCACAATCCCAGGAGAAGCGCTGCAGGCAATGTTGTCCTGTTAACAAAGGCACTCGCGTCGGTCGTCTGGTGCCATAGCCCATTAACCCGAAATGTCGCAGCACTGTCCTAACGGATACGTTCGTCGTACGTGTCACATTGATTTCTGCGGTTATTTCTCGCAGCGCTGCTTGTCTGTTAGCACTGACAACTATGCGGTCGTTGAATGCAGGCAGTCGGCCACTAAGTTGCCCGTGGTGAGAGGTAATTCACGAAATGTGGCATTCTTGGTATGCTCTTGACGCTCTGGACTGCGGAATGTTGAATTCCTTAAAGATTTCCGAAATGGAATCTAGCTCCAAATACCATTCCGCGTTCACAGACTGTTAACTCCCGTAGAGCGCTCGTAATCACGTCGGAAACCTTTTCCCATGAATCACCTGAGTACGAATGGCAGCTCCGCCAGTGCACTGTCCTTTCATACCTTGTGTACTGCCATGTGTATATGTACTTACTGCCATCCCATGACTTTCCCCACCTCATGTATTTTGGCTAGGAATCGAACCACGGAATTGGATGCCTGTATCATAAGAAAACCATCAGACTCTAAGAGCGGTAGTGAAAACAATGGATTACCGCGGAAGTTCGTACGAAATAAATAGTCAGTAGTAAAATTTGGTGCACATATGCATGATCCACTGTGTAATGACCAAACACAGAGTGCTACTTTGCCAAAGTATGAAAGATTGTCGAGTTAATGCCTTATTTCTTTATGAAACCTGTCTAAAAAACACGTTATTGAGTATCTGTTGTTTAATGACAACTGTGACACACACATTCTAAATTACATATGTGCCATATTCTGAATCTCAGATCACCTAGTCCGATGTCCATAATAATCGCACATTACCGGCTCCATGAAGTTAAGGACTACAATTCTAGTATTTCGCCAGTATACTTACGTGAAAACAGCCTCAACGTGTGGCAACGGCCGGCCAGGGTGGCCGAGCGGTTCTAGGCGCTACAGTCTGGAACCGCGCGACCGCTACGGTCGCAGGTTTGAATCCTGCCTTGGGCATGGATGTGTGTGCTGTCAAATGGCTCAAATGGCTCTGAGCACTATGGGACTTAACTTGTGTGCTGTTCTTATGTTAGTTAGGTTTAAGTAGTTCTAAGTTCTAGGGGACTGATGACCTTAGAAGTTAAGTACCACAGTGCTCAGAGCCATTTGAACCATTTGTGGCAAAGATGTTATCTGCGTGGCAGATAGTTCCATTTTCGTGCGGCAGGAACAAACATATCGCATGGTGATGGTAGTTGGCCCACTACATTCGGCGTGACGGCTGGATCGGCAGTTCGTATCTTATTGTGGAATCCTCTGCACACCGATCCTCAAACAAGACTCTCATCTTACATCCTGGGTTTAGGCCTTGAGGTGGACCTCTGATTATGTGTGTAGTGAATAAGACTATTTTGGCTTTCGTACTAACTGAAGCGCGTGGTACTTACGGTAACGACATTCACCCTGTACTACGTTTCCGGGCATCGGCTAGACATCCATCCCAGTTTTCATACAATACGCGGTTCGTGGCAATGAAGTCTGTAGTCTGTGTCAAACAACGATCCAGAAGTGGTGATGAGGGACCCAAACCAGAGTATAGTAATTAGTGCCTGCCGGACGCTATGTTTACTGAATTGTGAGAACAGGAGCTGATGTTGCAATAGCAAATATCTGGAACAATGACAGTCAGGGCATGGAAGTAGTACTTAACCACGGCAGTATCAGCCCGCCAGTGTGTTCGGCCAGCTGGGCCATATGTGACGACCAGCCTGTGTCCGCCTGTGCCATCACCGCAGCTCTTCCACCACCGGGCCGCGTCGGAGGGACCTCTGTCAGTCTGCTAACATCGCTCCAGCCGCCGCCTCCTCGGTTACGCTTTCCATCGCGAGTCCAGCCGGAGTCAGATTGTGGGCAGCGCCGTGACCTTCCGCTACGCCGGCCGACGTCACCCACTGCCTGCTGCGCGCACAGCCAGGCCACGAGCGGCGTCCGCACCTCCCCTATTCAGCGCGCCGTGTCAACGCGCAGCTGTGAAGCAGATCGCCTGTCTGCGTCTCCGGCCGTTACCTTGCCGCCCGCAACAGCGCCGAATGTTGCACGAAGAAGAAAACGGGCTTCTCTGACTGTACTAGCACGATGGAATAATTAAAGACTTATTATAATAGTAATGAGCCTATGGCATTGGTGGCCAGGAGACCCCTCGCGGAGCGGTTCTGCGCCGCTCCACAAGTTCTTTAACGCCACTACGGCGACTTCCCAGTAAATGAGGATGAAATACACACAACACCCAGTTATCTCGATGCAGAGAAAAATCCCTGACCCTGCCGGGAATCGAACCCGGGACCCCGCGCGCGGGAAGCGAGAACGCTACCGCAAGACCACGAGCAGAGGACAAACACTTATTATGATCCTCCTCATGCCTGTCCACAGCCACATTGACCATTTTCATGGTAGAATTCGAGGTGTATATAAATCAGTGAAGAATCAGTAAAGAAGTGTTATATCCTGACACGGACCCGCCTGTGCTGCTGTCCACATCCCCCTACTTCCGGCAGAGAGCCCACGACACACGACCAAATAAAAGCAGAAATATTAATCCTTAAGGAGAGATGAAGAAAGCTGAACTTCAGTCGGCTGTTCCAAAATAAAATAAACATGCAAAGGTTGGTTATGGAAAGCCAATTACATATCGACCAAGGAAACTGGAATTCACTCGAAATAATGGGGGCAACAGAAGAGACTGAAAAGTTCAAATGTGTGTGCATTCCTAAGGGACCAAACTGCTGAGGTCATCGGTTTCTAGACCTACACACTACTTAAAGTAACTAATGCTAAGACACACCCATGCCCGTGGGAGGACATGACACCTTTAACCGCGCGGACACTCCCCGTGGCTGAAAAGTGTATTATGTGTTTGGAGATATTTGACGAAGACTAGGTGCCGTGTACCAAGTGCAGACGCTGCACACTTGTTTGAGGTGTGGATCAAGGGAATGTATTGCATTTTATTTGGCATCTCTGTAAAATAGTAAACTAAGCTGAAATTTCAGCTTAGTTCGCTAATTTGTAGAGATCGCAAATAATATACGCTTATGTATTCTTCTATTATTGAATAAGTACCAGTGTAGTGTATAATTAACAGCCGATACTATCACAGATAAGACAATGGTCAGCACCGCAATACACTTCCTGTTGTTGCTCATCCGCTTTCGAGGTGATTGAACAGAAAGAGAGCAAAGACCATTACACTCTGCAAATATCTTGAGGTAAGAAAATAGTGTATTAATATTCGGATTAACCACCACAGTTACATACTACAGTAAAAAAAATTCGGCCGATCTATACTGCACGACTCTCCCCTATACACATGTGCGTGGGCTCCAACCTGGAAGCCCACCTAGGACTGTCACGTTTGAGTTTTCATGTAAATTGGAGTTGAAGGATGGAGAGAGAAAAGGAAGGGGATGGCTCACCGATGTCAGCCGCATCGACACTTTTATGCGGAATCAGCGGCGACGAGTGAAAATGTGGGCCGGACCGGGATTCGAAGTCGCAATCTCCTGCTTACAAGGGAACCTCCCCATCGCACCCCCCTCAGATTTAGTTATAAATTGGCACAGTGGATAGGCCTTGAAAAACTGAACACAGATCAATCTAGAAAACAGGAAGACGTTGTGTGGAACTATGAAAAAATAAACAAAATATACATACTGAGTAGTCCATGCACAAGATAGGCAACATCAAGGATAATGTAAGCATAGGAGCGCCGTGGTCCCGTGGTTAGCGTGAGCAGCTGCGGAAAGAGAGGTCGTTGGTTCAAGCCTTCCCTCGAGCGATATGTTTACTTTCTTCATTTTCGTAAAGTTATGATCTGTCCGTTCGTTCATTGACGTCTCTGTTCACTGTAATAAGTTTAGTGTCTGTGTTTTGCGACCGCACCGCAAAACCGTGTGATTAGTAGACGAAAGGACGTGCCTCTTCAATGGGAACCGAAAACATTTGATCGCAAGGTCATAGGTCAACCGATTCCACCACAGGAAAACACGTCTGATATATTATATACGACAATGGTGACGGCATATGCGTCACATGACAGGAATATGTTGTCGACCCACCTAACTTGTACACTTGGCGAATGGGTAAAAAGATTCTTCTACCTTGCCCGATTCAGGTTTTCTTGTGGATGTGATAATCACTCCCAAAAAAGTGATGAAAACATAAGAGTTTGTGACATAAACTGAAAATAAAAAATCAAATTTTTCGCTCGAGGGAAGACTTGAACCAACGCCATCTAGCGCCGCATCTGCTCATGCTAATCACGGGACCACGGCGCTCCTAAGCTCACCTCACCTTGATGTTGCCTATGTTACACATGGACTACTCAGTTTGTATATTTTGCTTATTTTTTCATAGTTCCACACAACTTCTTCCTGTTTTCTCGATTGATCTGTGTTCAGTTTTTCAAGGCCTATCCACTGTGCCAACTTATAATTAAATCTGAGGGGGGTGCGATGGGGAGGTTCCCTTGTTAGTAGGCAGTTGCGTTAACCACTGCACCATCCGCACATAGATTTTATCGCAACTGCGAAGACTGTCTCGGCACTTCTTTCGACAGACCCACATTCCCACCTACCCGCAGTCCTCTTCTAAGTCCCCAATCGTCGCTAGCTTGAGATTCCCGCAGAAGGTCGGAAGTTGTTCTGCGTTCACACTGAAGGTAGCGGATTCATTTCCCATCGCGGCGAATGTCATATGAGTACGTGGTGTCTTTTCCTTGAGACAAATTCACAAAACGTCAATTTTCATATATATATATATATATATATATATATATATATATATATATATATATATATATATATATATATATATATATGGTAGTCCATTCATAGTGGCCGGGCCAAATGTCTCACGAAATAAGCGTCAAAAGAAAAAACAACAAAGAACGAAACTTGTCCAGCTTGAAGGGGCAAACCAGATGACGCTATGGTTGGCCTGCTAGATGGTGCTGCCATAGGTCAAACGGATATCAACTGCGTTTTTTAAAATAGGAACCCACATTTTTATTGCATATTTGTGTAGTACGTAAAGAAATATGAATATTTAGTTGGACCACTTTTTTCGCTATGTGATAGATGGCACTGTAATAGTCACAAACATATGGCTCACAATTTTAGACGAACAGTTGGTAACAGGTAGGTTTTTTAAATTAAAATACAGAACGTAGGTACGTTTGAACATTTTATTTCCGTTGTTCCAATGTGATACATGTACCTTTGTGAAGTTATCATTTCTGAGAACGCATGTTGTTACAACGTGATTACCTGTAAATACCATATTAATGCAATAAATGCTCAAAATTATGTCCGTCAACCTCAGTGCATTTGGCAGTATACGTAACGACATTCCTCTCAACAGCAAGTAGCTCGCCTTCCGTGATGTTCGCACATGCACTGACAATGCGCTGACGCATGTTGTCAGGCGTTGTCGGTGGATCACGATGGCAAATATCCTTCAACTTTCCCCACAGAGAGAAATCCGGGGACGTCAGATCCGGTGAACGTGCGGGCCATGGTATGGTGCTTCAACGACCAACCCACCTGTCATGAAATATGCTATTCAATACCGCTTCAGCCGCACGCGAGCTATGTGCCGGACATCCATCATGTTGGAAGTACATCGCCATTCTGTCATGCAGTGAAACATCTTGTAGTAACATCGGTAGAACAGTACGTAGGAAATCAGCATACATTGCGCCATTTAGATCGCCATCGATAAAATGAAGGACAATTACCCTTCCTCCCATAATGCCGCACCATGCGTTAACCCGCCAAGGTCGCTGATGTTCCACTTGTCGCATCCATCGTGGATTTTCCGTTGCCCAATAGTGCATATTATGCCGGTTTAGGTTACCGCTGTTGGTGAATGACACTTCGTCGCTAAATAGAACGCGTGCAAAAATCTTTCATCGTACCGCAATTTCTCTTGTGCCCAGTGGCACAACTGTACACGACGTTCAAAGTCGTCGCCATGCAATTCCTGGTGCATAGAAATACGGTACGGGTGCAATCGATGTTGGGTACGGGTGCAATCGATGTTGATGCAGCATTCTCAACACCGACGTTCTTGAGATTCCTGCTTCTCGCGCAATTTGTCTGCTAATGATGTGCGGATTAGCCGCGACAGCAGCTAAAACACCTACTTGGGCATCATCATTTTTGCAGGTCGCGGTTGACGTTTCACATGTGGCTGAACACTTCCTGTTTCCTTGACCACCGTAACTATCTGGCGAACGGTACGGACACTTGGATGATGTCGTCCAGGATACCGAGCAGCATACACAGCACACAACATCCATACATCAACACGATATCGACCTTTTCCGCAATTGGAAAACGGTCCATTTTAACACGGGAAATGTATCACGAAAGAAATACCGTCCGTACTGGCGGAATGTTACTTGATACTACGTAGTTATACGTTTGTGACTATTACAGCGCCATCTATCACAAAGCGAAAAAGGTAGCCCAAGTAAAACATTCATATTTCTTTACGGACTACACGAATATCTAATAAAAAATGGGGGTTCCTATTTTTAAAGAAACGCAGTTGATATCCGTTTGACCTATGGCAGCGCCATGTAGGGGGCCAACCATAGCGCCATCTGGTTTCCCCCTTCAAGCTAGACAAGTTTCGTTCTTTGTAGTTTTTTTTGTTTGACGCTTATTTCGTGAGATATTTGGCCCGGTTACTATCAATGGATCACCCTGTATATATTTATTACACCCCCTCACCTTATATGGGCGGAGGGAGAGGTAGGGGGATAGACTGTTAGTGCTACATGCAACCTGTTCTTCAGCCAATGGAAAATAAAAATGTAAATTATATGAAAAAACAAGAAACAGATAACGGACATATCTACACTGAATTCAATACTTTTTAAAGTTGAAAAATAAAACAGAAGTTTGGAGATACACGATAGATGTCTTCTTGCACTGGTAATTAAAAATTCGTTACATATCTGAATGAGCTTTATATATTATTCATAACGTGTGTTCTCTGAGCGAGTGCGAAAATACTAACCTTTGTTCGTCATTTTCTGTTACCAGCAAAAGAACATCATGAACGACCTTCGCTCTGTGATTCAACTAAACAAAACATGAAATGCTGGGCGGTCGGAGGACGTGAACGAACTATACTGAGGTAATAGACGTCATCGTATAGCGATATTCACTTGTACAGAAGACGGTAGTATCGTGTACACAGGGAATAAAAGGGCAATGCACTGGCGTAGTTGTCATTTGTACTCAAGTGATTCAGGGCAAAAGGTTTCCTAAATGATTATGGTCGCATGGCTAGATTTAACAGATTCTTCACGCGGAATGGTGGTTGGAGCTAGAAGCATTGGACATTCCATTTAGGAAATCATAGGGACTTCAATATTCCGAGATCCACAGTGTACAGAAAATACGAGATTTCAGGCATTACATCTCACCACTGAAAACGTAGTGCCCGACGGTGCTAACAGACAAGCAATACTGTGTGAAATAACCACAAAAATCAATGTGGGACGTACGACGAACGTATCTATTAGTACAGTGCGGCGGCATTTGCCTTTAATGAACTGTGGCAGCAGAGACCGACGCGACGCGACGCGACAACGCCTGCAGCGCCCCACCTAGGATCGTGGCCATATCTGTTGGCCCCTAGACGACTGAAAAACCGTGGTCTGGTCAGATGAGTCCCGATTTCAGTTGATAAGAGCTGATGGGAGTGTTCGAGTGTGGCGCAGACCCCACGAAATCACGGACCCAAGTCGTCAACAAGGCATTACACAAACTGGTAGTGGATCCTCGATTGTGTGGACTGTGGCCACATGGATTGGAGTGGTCCTCTTGTCGAACTGAATCGATCATTGACTGGAGATGGTTATGTTCTGATACTTGGAGGCCATTTGAAGCCATTTATGGACTTCTTGTTCCCAAACATGTTACCGAGCTTCAACTGCTCGCTATTGGTTTGAAGAACATTCTACATGAATCCACTCGAACACTTATGAGACTTAATTGAGAGGTCAGTTCGTGCACAAATTGCTGCACCGGTAACACTTTCGCAATTATGGACGGCTATAGAGGAAGCATATCTCAATATTTGTGCAGTGAACTTTCACAGACTTGTTGAGCCCACGCCACGTTGAGTTGCTGCGCTACGCCGGGCAAAAGGAGTTCCGACACGATATTAAGAGATATCCCACGACTTTTGTTACCTCAGTGTATACACCGTAGTGAAGGGATTTGTCAGATTATGTCTACTAGGCCTTCTAATCGGCTGTCAGCTGGAAATCATGTAACGTATTTTGTAATTCAAATCTGTTGGAAAATTAGGCGTTTGATGTGCAACAAAAGTCGAGTCAGTGTCCATTGGTAGTGGTGATATAGCGCCAACAGTTGCATACTGGCTAAGTGGACTACAGTGGATCGTACAGATATACTTTTTTAAGAACGGTGCAGATTGATGCACCCTCACTGATGCACCCTCGGGGACGGTTTCTTCAGATGTATGGCCATGGTGCGGAATAGAGCTTTAGACTCTTTGTAATCCGGTTTTAGGCGAAACTTAGTTCCATATATGTATACATCCACAGATGATGGGAACGATCTATTTTTCTTTTTGTGAATAGCTTCTTCTTTCTACTATCGTTTTACTTTTGGAGAAAAGGAGATTCGCTGTTTTTAGCCTCGAAAGATATTTGGCCATTGCGCTGTGATGTGTTTTTGACCAATACTAACTGTTTGTCTGGTGAGAATGTAGCCGTGATTTGCAATATCCGTTCATACTGAATTCCATTTCCCATAAAGCACGTAACAAGTAAGAAATTTGTGGCACAGTCTGAATACATTTTACACAATAACAAACACTCCTCACAAAAAACTAAAACTAATTAAGATTTGTAGATTATAGTAATTTCCTTACAAATTCATTGTGCTATTTTTACGGTACTCACCTTTGTAGCTAATGACATAATTATTTAACGGTACGTGGGTGTCAAATGCCTTCCTGAAGTCAAGGAACACGGCGTCAACCTGACCGCCATTGTCAGCGGCACTGTGGGTATCATGGAGGAACAGAGCGAGCTGCGTATAGCAGGATCTTTGTTTGCGGAATCCATGTTGATTTTTATAGAGGAGATTTTCTTTCTCCAAGAACGTCATAGTTCTTGACAATAAAACAGGTTCCTTAATTCTACAACATATTGACGTCAACGATACAGGTCTATACTTGTGTGCATGTGTCCTACGGTCCTTCTTAAAAACGGGAATGACCTGCACTTCCTTCCAGTCGCCAGGTACCCTTCGTTGCTCAGGCGATCGACGATGAATTTCTGCTGGAAAGGGAGCACGTTATTTCGTATTATCTTTATAGAATGTTATAGGTATAACATCTGGTCGTGACGCCTTTCCACTACTAAGCGACTGTAGTTGTTTGTCTGTTGCGGGATCGGATATCTCAATATCCGCTATTTTGACCTTCGTACGACGACTGAAAGGAGGAACCATGTTACGATCTTCTGCGGTGAAACAATTTCAGAAGGCCGAATTCAATATTTCGTTTCGGTGCCAGTGTGGTCACTGAGTGAATGAATAGATGATTTTGACCCACTTATTGATTTTACATACGAACAAAAACTCTTAGGCTTTTTACTCAAATCGGTTGACAAAGTTTTACTGTCAGTCATGGAAAGCTTCTCTCATTGCTCTCCTTACGCTCATTTTCGCTTCGTTCAGCTTCTGTTGTCAACTAGGTTTTTATTGCTCTTGAATCCGAGGTGAAGTTCTGTTTCTTTATGTAGCAGTTTTCTAACACGGCTGTTATACCATGGTGGGTCTTTCCCATCCCTTTAAGACCTGACTCGCACCTCTTCCTCCTCATCACAGAATAATGATGCTGACTGCTCAGATACTCTGAAATTTGTATCCTGTCACTCTTGCTAAGCCAAAATATCTTCCTACCATTCTTAACGTTCTTCGTCAAGCCCGTCGTCATTGATGCTGTCACAGTCTTATAATTCCAGATACCTTCCTCTACGTTAACTGATTCTATAAGTTCAGGTCTGTTTGTTTGCAGGAGGTCGAAGACGTTACCCTCACGAGTTGGATCTCTATATGCTCAAAGTAATTTTAGGACAAGACATCAAGAATAATGTCACACAAATCCCTGTCTCTGGCACCATGTTTGATAGCACTCCCAATCTATACCTGGCAAGTTGAAGTCACCCTCTATTACAACGGCATGATCAGGAAAATTACTAATGATATTCTTCAAGGTTTGTCTGAAGCGCTCTAGCACTAGAGCTCCTGACCCAGGAGGTCTATAAAAGCATCCGATTACCATTTCTGACCGACCTTTGATACTTAACTTCATCCAGGTTAATTCACAATCGGAATCTGTGATAACCTTGCTAGATGTTATCGAATTCTTTACTGCAATAAAAAATCCGCCGCATTGGAGACTAACCTGTCACCGGCCACGGTGGCCGAGCAGTTCTAGGCGATACAGTCTGGAACCGCGCGACCGCTCCGGTCGCAGGTTCGAATCCTGCCTCGGGAATGGGTGTGTGTGATGTCCTTAGGTTAGTTAGGTTTAAGTAGTTCTAAGTTCTAGGGGACTGATGACCTAAGAAGTTAAGTCCCATAGTGCTCAGAGCCATTTGAACCATTTGAACTAGCCTGTCCTTACGATAAATATTCCAATATGAAGTTAGGATTTCGTTATTATTAACGTCCAGTTTCAACCAGCTTCCTGTTCCTAATACTATCTGTGCGCCGCGTGGGGTAGGCGGGCGGTCTCGGACGCCTTGTCACGGTCCGCGCGGTTCCTCCCGTAGGAGGTTCGAATCCTCCCTCGGACATGGGGTGTGTGTTGTCCTTAACGTAAGTTTGTTTAAGTTAGATTAAGTGGTGCGAATGCTTAGGGACAAGTGACTTCATCAGTTTGGTCCAATAAGATCTTACCACAAATTTCGAAGAACCTATCTGTGCCTTATAACCTTCAGTGAACGACGCTACTTCTAGGTCGTTTCTTTGGATGCAACTCCAGTTTACTAAAATCGTATTAATCATTTCTAGATCTGATATGCGACGACGAACGTTCTCTGAGGACATTGTGGCTAATTTGCCAGGCAAATCGTCTTTGTTCCCAAGGGCGGCCACATGTGCACGCCTCACGCACTCCGCTACTCCAGTAGCCGCTACGTGCGTGTAGTGCACGCCTGACCTATTAAGGGGAACCCTGCAATTCTGTACCCGACAGCGGAGGTCGATAAATTCACATCCAATACCGTCGCAGAGTCGTCTGAGCCTCTGGTTTCAACCTTTCACTCTGCTTGAAACCAGAGGACCACGATCAACACTGCTAACGTTGCTACAAATAGACAGGTTAACTTGCACCCCGCTTGCGATCCTACTCGCCTTCACCAAACCAACCATCCGCGAAAGGGGCCTAGGATGCCCTCAGAAACCAAGTGAAAGGTGATGATGATGATGATGTTTGGTTTGTGGGGCGCTCAACTGCGTGGTTATCAGCGCCCGTACAATTACCCAATCTTTGCTCAGTCCAATTTCGCCACTTTCCTGGATGATGATGAAATGATGAGGACAACACAAACACCCAGTCATCTCGAGGCAGGTGAAAATCCCTGACCCCGCCGGGAATCGAAGCCGGGACAAGTGAAAGGCGTCATTCATGCGGACATGTGCCATTATATGCAGCTAGTGACACCCAGTGCGCTGGATAGCTGCCGTCAGGGCCTCTTCCACATCACGGACGACACCTCCAGGCAAACATACCAAGTGCACGCTGGCATTCTTTCCCGTCTTTCCTGCTATTCGTTAGACCTCAAGTTCCTGCTGCTAATGAGTCATGTACACTATTCGTTTGTTACATATTTTTACGAACTTCAAACAGGGGTGACTTCAGTAATGGATAGGAAATGTGATTCCTCTGTAAAGATAGGAGCTGGATTGGTGACCCTTCGCTCACAGCTCCAGGCGGCGTTGGCTTCCGTCACACAGCTTGACGCTGCTGCCAAAGGCATCACGCGGACGCGGGATGCGAGGGACGTCGAGCACGTTCCACGTGTCCCCTGATCGGTCCACCGCTGTGGCCGCCCTGGGCACTGCCTGCACTGAGGTTGACCCCTCACCCGTGATCGGGAGGGAGACCATTCCAAAGTCTGGCAGCCAGCCAAAGACTTTCCGAGAGGCCAATCGCAGGGCCTCCCCAATAATTTAATGGACAGGTTTCGGGAATTATCTGACGCTAAATTTCGATTACGAGATAAGTCACACAAATATTACGACTGTAAACTTAGGGATTACAATTACAAATAACCTAAATTGGAACGATCATATAGATAATGTTGTGGGTAGAGCAAACCAGAGACTGCGATTAATTGGCATAACACTTAAAAGGTGCTACAGGTCTACTAAAGAGACTGCTTACACCACTCTTGTCTGCCCAATTCTGGAGTACTGCTGTGCGGTGTGGGATCCGCATCAGGTGGGACTGATGAATGACATCGAAGAAGTTCAAAGAACGGCAGATCGTTTTGTATTATCGCGAAATAGAAGATATTGTGACACAGATATGATACATGAGTTGGAGTAGCAATCATTAAAAAAATGGTGTTTTTCGTTGCGACGGGATCTTCTCATGAAATTTCAATTGCCAGGTTTCTCCTCCGATTGCGAAAACATTCTGTTGGCACCCACCTACATAGGGGTAAATGAACATCACGATAAAATAGGAAAAATTAGGGCTCGCACAGAAAAATTTAAGTGCCCGTTGTTCCCGCGCTCCGTTCGACAGTGGAACGGTAGAGAGAAAGCCTGAAGGTGGTTAATTGAACCCTCTGCCAGGGACTTTATTGTGAATAGCAGAGTAATCACCTAGATTTAGAATACATTTACATGTATTTCCCTGAGGGGCTCCATCACCCGCCTAACATTGGAGCTCCCAAAGACAAGCATACCAAACCTCTGCACATGTCGATACTGGGCGGGAACATCAGCCGCTCGACCAACAGGAGAGGCATCTCGTGCTGGCTCAGAGTTATCGTCAACACTGGGCAGCACCTCGTACCTATTGCTAAGGCGTAGGCAGCCACCCGTGTGACCTGCTCACTCTTTCGCCCTCCGTCCAGTGATAGCCGAACCCACCACTGTCTGCCACCCACTCTCGAGTGAGGAAGGAGCGGTCATATGTTGCGAATCAGAAGATGCAGCGACATCAGGGTCGTCAGGGGATTCCAAAGGTACCAAAGGTGTCGCAGGTCTCGTCCCCAGCGCCGCAACTTTGAACATTAGCCAGAAGGTATGTCGACGGTAGCCAACGCTGCTTCCAGCTGTTTACGGACAGCAGCCAATTCACCTTGTGTCCGCTCACAACAAGCACAGTTCCCAGCCATATTGCAGTGTGTAAAAATAGGTATAAGACCTCAAATGGTGCTGCTGAGTTTGAAATGTACTCAAAATATAACGGGAAGAATAAAGAAACACTAAAAACTGTTCTGCGGATTTCTCGCTATGCCTTGAGGCGACAAACTCTTAAACAGAAATAAATTTCTGTACTGAAGTGGATATATCTACAATTACCTGTTATTAGAAATTCTGCTTACTCGAAAGCTACTGCACGAGATAAGTACGCAAACTAGAATGCACTGGTCTAAACTATATGCGATGTACCAGCACGAGATTTAAACTTAGTGGCGTGATGTGACAAGAAAATTACACTAGGAAGCCGTCTTAGGCATATTTCGCTCCTTTGCAGAAGCGCCTGAAAGAACCAG
The DNA here is from genome assembly GCF_023864275.1 of Schistocerca cancellata. NCBI lineage: Eukaryota > Metazoa > Arthropoda > Insecta > Orthoptera > Acrididae > Schistocerca > Schistocerca cancellata. Next base: position 373,143,416 of record NC_064629.1, read on the forward strand.
AAACTAAACTAAATTACTGTGCACCAAGCAAGTGCTGCTGCTGCTACTGCTGGCGAGTCCGCACGGCTCGGGGTCTGCAGGCGCACTGACTACGGGAGACCTGTAGTCAACAGTCACCTGATTCAAACTGAGTCACATAACGGGTGACGTGGCGGTCTGACGGCGCGAAAATTACACTACGAAATCGCCTTATGCAAGGATATGCACTCAAAAACAAAAATCTAATAATTTCATCTAGATATTTTACGTATTTGAGAATTCCTCTCTAAGCTACCCACAATGCCTCCGAAAGAAAGTTGACGCGCTGTCTACTCCAGACAGTGGGCGGATATATTTTTGTAGTACGGAATGCAGCAAGAACAAAACGCTTGCAACTCCTCGTCCATCCGAAGTTGCAAGTTAGCATCTGCTAAATCTGTTTTTAAAAATATTTTCCAGCCGACAATTTTATCATTAGTTCCTTAGTTATACGTACGTGATAAATGACTGCCTCGAACTGTGTGCTGAGCGAGGTGGCGCAGTGGTTTCACAACGGTCTCGCACTCGTGAGGGCGACGGTTCAAACCCGCGTCCGGCCATCCTGATATAGGTTTTCCGTAGTTTCCCTAAATCGCTTCAGGCAAATTCTGGAATGGTTACTTTGAAAGGGAAAGGCTGATTTCATTCCCCATCCTTCCGTAATCCGAGATTCTGCTCCGTTTCTAATGACCTCGCAGTCGGCGGGACGTTGAACACTCATCTCCCCCTCCTCAACCTCGGACTGTGCGTTGACAGAGATCTCAAGCTCCTTACAAATGCGTAATACATCTCTTGACTCGTTTTCATTATGCGTCCCATTCACTAAATGTCATATATGTAGCGGTCCTGCAACTTCTGAGTCATTTCATCCTGGTCATTTTTCACGGGGGGCGAATGGCCTGGCTCGGAGGCACATATGTGTGGATGCGTTTTTCAACGTTTTGTGGGTTATGTATCTCGTTACGCAGACTGCGCTATGTCTGAGTTGTTACAAGATATATCTGTTGACGCCTTCTGCACTGTTGAATGCAGTATCTTCTGAGACTATGTCGAGTCACGAATTTTGCATCCAAAACCAGAGAATTCGCCTAATTTCAAAATAATTCCCGCTATAGGAAATGATACCTTTAGGACATTTACAGTTCTAAGAACTTTTTTATGTGGCATTTACCTTGACCTGCCCCAGTAATAGAATTTCTTGTTCACTGTGATTTAAGAGACGCATATGAGTCCAATTCAAACACAGCGTACCTATTCGCATGCAAGTTCGACAAGTAAGGAATGAAACGGTTACACTTGTGCCCACACACTCAGGTAACTCTCAGGAAAAAACGGTACTCTGCGTCAAACTATCACCAAATTTCATGAACGAGCACGTGAAAATGTAACACGTTTATAGTGATTAGTGGGGTTAGATGCCAACGGCCTTGCCGCAGTGGTAATACCGATACCCGTCAAATCACGGAAGTTAAGCACTGTCGGAATTGGCTACCACTTGGATTGCTGACCCTCCGAGTCCGCTGAACGCTGTTGGCAAGCAGGATACACTCAGCCCTTGTGAGGCTAACTGAGGAGTTACTTGGCTGAGAAGTAACAGCTGCGGTAGCGAAAGCTGACAATAGGAGGGAGGGTGGTGTGCTGACCATACGCCCCTCCGTATTCGCCTCCTATCAGCTAAATATGAGAAAGCGGCATGTCTGTACCGTTGGGCCTTTCGAGGTCTGTTCGGACGGGGTCACCACACAAGTTCCACCGAATTTCTATGTCGACACAAGATACTCAAGTAATTACAGTTAATTATTAATTAGCAGTCTACACGTCACTATAAGAACGACATCTTTGCTTCAATAATTATTCTGCGAAAGTTTATTCCACTGTTCGAAAGAAATCTGGTGTTGTTGTTTACACGACTGTTACGTTGAGGTCATGTATTCTTTCTCCCGAACAGTGGCTTTTGGTCATCAGCACGACATGACAGCACAGTATTTTGCCTATCGGTAGATGGTCTAGTCGTCAACATAGGTATCTGACTTGCACTAGTTTACGAGGTTTAGTTTTTACAGTGCCCTTTAGGATACAGCAGTTCTCAGCAATAGATTTTAGGTCTGCCAAATCTACGAATAGGTTTTTTGATTTGCTGACCGTTCAGATCAAAAGAAAATCGATAACTCAGGTAACGGGTAGCATACATTGAAATATTCTGGAATTTCTCTGAAGAAATTATGAAACATTTGATCGCATGAGGTGACGCAGTGGCTGCTTTCGAAAGAGTGAGGTTCAAACCCGATCCGGTCATCCAAATTCTTTTTCTCCATCGTTTCCCTAAAACCCTTAAACCGAATGCCGGCATGCTTTGGCCGCAAAGTTAGTGGTAGATTTCCGCCCCATCCTTTTCCAAACGGAGTCTGTGTTCCTTCTGTAATTATCTATTAGTAGATTTCACTTAAACTCTAAACTAACATTCACCATCGTCAACGGAACACTAAACTCTAGTTTTCTACATGAGCCTCTATAATCACCTCCTGATAGAATGCTTTCAATTTTTCGATTTATTTTGATGAAAAACACGTCGATGATGTGACACTGAGCTAGAATGGATATGTAGGGATGTAAAACGTGGAGCATTGCTGAGTTCGTTCGGCAGAATGTTCGGAAACATTCGGTAAAATAATATTCTTCGAAGATGTAGTAGAAGGGAGGCCAAATTTTCGCAATGACTAGTATGTCACTGTTTTGTTTTTGTATATTAAATGCGTAAGGTAGAACGCAGGAAAGAATATAAGTTACGTAAAGTTACGTAAAGTTGCCAGAATTTTGAGTAGTTCCCCGATGGTAAAAATTCTGAGAAAAATGACAGCATAATACTTCCAACTCTGTTTTGTTGAGGGCTTCGAAATATCTGTCGGATAGGTGGGTAACAATCGTCTGAATGACCTGCCTCAATATTTCATTCACGTCGTCAGACAACGGAGTAAAAGAAACTGGGAATTTAGAACACGACGGCAAGAGGTATCTGATCATATGCATTATCTTAACTCCGAGCAAATATGTCAACAGCGCGGAAGTTTTCATTTACGTGAGGGTTCAAATAGCGCCTGAAGCACGTACGCTGTTGCAACAGGTGGTCAGACGCACGTAGACGCACGCAGCCCATTCGACGAATAAATCACTACAAGGACAGCTATATGTAATCCTACAGCATAACGAAGTAATTGTACGCGTAGAACATTTAGATGTATTATCTTTTGAAAGAATTTCAGACTCCTACTTCTAAAGAGGAAGTTTACTGTAGAACTAAGCCAAAAAATGAAAATTTCGCTGTAATGACAAATTTAAACTTTCTTGAAATCGTCATTAAGATAGCGTGTTTAATATAAAAGTGTTGTGACTTACAGAGATTTCATACATTGTATTTAAATTGAAAATTTATTTTGGATCATCTCAGATACTACTAAGGGTGGAGTTGAAATTCTGGAATGGATGAATAAAAAATGTAATCGTGGTAAATATTAACACGATTGATGACTGATTATGTGAATCCAATGTTTAATCGTAGTTAAGCTCTGATGATGAGAATAACTCAGCAACGATGTAATTCAACAATATCTTAGCTTATAGATGCGTCGCATTTCTAACGGTAGAAAGTATTCGTATCGCTTTTCGGATTACCAGCTTCCTTGGAGAAAGAGTTCAGGGTACCGGTTTTCGGAGAATTAACCTATGATATGTAGGTTTTAGTACTATTTGCTTAACATTGGTTCTTTCTACAACCCGAAAAATTCGAAGCTTGTAGTCAGCATAATCAGTGTTTCCAGGGATTAAATGCTTAATGAAGCGGAACATTTATGAGCTGAAGATGGTGAGCCCTTTGTTTACATTCGGGTAATTTTACATTAAAACTGCAGCTAGACATACGATTTAAGGTTTTTGCAGTGTTTTAGTACGTGCGATAGTCCGCAGCTCGTGGTCGCGCGGTAGCGTCTCGCTTCCCGCGCCCGGGTTCCCAGGTTCGATTCCCGGCGGGGTCAGGGATTTTCTCTGCCTCGTGATGACTGGGTGTTGTGTGATGTTCTTAGGTTAGTTAGGTTTAAGTAGTTCTAAGTTCTAGGGGACTGGTGACCATAGATGTTAAGTCCCATAGTGCTCAGAGCCTGTTCCGCATAAGGACAGTTGTGTTCATTGTGATTCTTTTGATAATACCGAGCGAGGTGGCGCAGTGGTTAGCACACTGGACTCGCATTCGGGAGAACGACGGTTCAATCCCGTCTCCGGCCATCCTGATTTAGGTTTTCCGTGATTTCCCTAAATCGCTTCAGGCAAATGCCGGGATGGTTCCTTTGAAAGGGCACTGCCGATTTCCTTCCCCATCCTTCCCCCACCCGAACTTGTGCTCCGTCTCTAATGACCTCGTTGTCGACGGGACGTTAAACATTAATCTCCTTCTCCTCCTCCTCCTCCTCCTCTTTTGATAATAAACTGAAGCAATCAACAGATGAACAGAAAAGGCAGAGCTTCCTACAAGACCACGAATTGCATCTACATAAGACTGAAAAAACTTGTGAGGCCGTGAAAGCTGACACTAAAAATTTAGTTTGCTAGCTCCTACTAGGAATTTTTCTTTTATTTTATAGAAAACTCTGTCCGTTCCTAGACTGACATGTCGAGTAGCCTATTAGAAATATAATTTATATGTTTACAATTTTTATTGCCACGAGTTGTCGTCAGAGTTCAATCATGTACTCCTTGGACGAACTTCTGGCTCTCGAGGTTCCCAAGAAATTAGTATCTCTTTGATCCAATGAATCGAAACAAGAGCACCCTCAGAAAAACGTGTTGCAGTGTCCACTGATACTTCTGCAGGTCATAACAGAAACTGGAAAATAGCCATGACATAAACGAAACTAGTTTTAAGTGAAAAGAATAAAATTGAAGTAATAGACCAGCAGTCCATAAAAAGTGGCCATTCCTATCTGCTAAATGATGGTGATTTTTGTCTTAATAGAAGACTGCAGCAAGACAGAAGAGACATTTTGTCCCAATAATTAATTGGTGCAATATTATTGCTATGTGAAGGAAAAATATTCCCTTTCATATCAGTGTAATTACAAACAATGACATTTTCTTCAGCAGGAAACTAGCTGATGTCAATCACGAAAAGGGAAACTGAAACTGAAGAACATCCAGCGTGAAGGAAACTCTTTCAGTGGACATGGGATTTCAAGATTTCGACTTC